>NC_045502.1:2949200-3261978 GCF_009650955.1 Corvus moneduloides | reverse complement strand
GACCCCCCTGGCCGCGCTCCCGGAGGGTCCCCAGGGCCCCACGAGCCCCGTCCCCACTCACCGTGACCAGCAGCAGCAGAGGGAGGCAGCGCCGTCGGAGCCGGCGCATCGTGAGCGGAGAGCGCAGAGGCGCAGGGCGGGCGCGGAGCGGGCACGGAGCGGGCGCGGAGCGGGCACGGAGCGGGCACGGAGCGGGCACGGAGTGGGTCAGGTCCCGACACCGCTCTGGGACAGCCGCTCCAAACCACGGCGTCGGCAGAATGGAGAACTCAGGGCGGGAGGGGGCATTTTTATAGCAGCGGGGCGGGACACCGAGGAAGAGGAGGTAAAAGGGGCTGTCCCAGCGCAGGTCCCCTCTGTGCAGCCTCCGCGTGTTCTTGCGGGAGCGAAACCGCCGGAGGTTTTCATGTGCGGTTTGGTTTGCCCGAGAAGCTGAACTGGCTTTCACAGAACTTTTGGTTTTTAGCGTCACTTATTTTCTCGTTTTATCGCTCACACCTCAAGTGACCAAATCACTTTCGAAGCTCCTGAACCACACGGGAGCCCTCAGGAATGATTCCTCAGGGTGTTGCTTCTCCCTCCATTTTGCATTTTTTTCCTATCACTCATCGGGCTCGAGCGAGCAAAGCCGCGGGGGTTTTGTGTTCCGGGAGAAGGGGGTTGAGGGGACAGTGCCTTGGTGAGAAATCCCGGGATTCTGGTGGGGTTCAAGGTGCAAAGGCACAGCACGGCAGCCTTGCAGAAGCTCGCCGTCTCACCCCTGAGCTGGGAAGTGGGGAAATTCCGCCTCGTTTGTGGTTTTTTTTTTTTGGGTTTTTTTTTGGTTTTTTTTTTTTTTTTTTTTTTTTTGTGGGATAGAACTCGAAATGGAGGGAAAAAAAAAACCGTAAAAAGTTAAATCTTTGGACTTTCTGCTGTTACACAAACGGCTCTGCTGCTGCACGTTATCACGGGAGAAAAATTAATTCCAAGAAAAGTCTGATCTTACTGGGATGGTGGAGGTGCGGTGGGATGGCTGCCGGGAGTGTTGGAATGGAGGGGCTTTGGGAAGGACAGGCACGGGAAACTTCAGAGCCCCTTCGAGTACCTAAAGGGGCTCCAGGAGAGGTTTCCAGGTCTGTTCCAGGATCGTGATTCTGAGAGAAAGCCGAGGCAAAGAAAGCTTGTTAATCTTTTCCTAGTCCTGAACTCTGCATTAATCTGTTAATCTTTTCCTAGTCCTGAACTCTGCGTTAGTCCCGAGGTCCCTTCCTGTCGCCTCCCCGGTGACTCACCGGAGGCTGTTAAAAAGTTTGCAGCGCTGCTTTCCTCAGCAGTGCCGGAGGCAGAGGAATGTGCAGGTAACACATTCCAGGTGTCCCTGAAAACAGGGCCAGCGCTAAGGCAGGGTTACAGGGAAAATGCTGCTCACCAGGGAGATGCTGCTCGCCAGGGAAAGGGCTCCGTGCGTCCACAACCCGGGTGCCAAGGGGCTGCTGAGCCCATCATCCCACCAGCAGGAAGGCAGGAAGGCTCCTTGGATCCAACTGCATCGGTAGGATCAGAGCTCATCCATGCAGGATGCGGATATTTGGGATATTCTCTTTGGTGACTGCACTCATCAAACAGTGGCCATCTGGTTGTCTCCTTGCATGGGGAATTATTTCAACCACCATTAATGAAGCTGAAGTGTGATTTCGAGGAGAAGAAGCGTTCCTGCTCATTTCCTGGGTGGGTACTTCTATTACGAGCCCCAAAAAGTATGCAGGGCCTTTTGTTTAACCAAAACCATGTGCTCTGTGCTTTGGATACCACTGACTGCAGCTGAAGTCACCGCAGTCCTTAGAGAATGATTCATTTTGCAGTTAGGCCAGAACTAGGATGAGGTTTAGGCCTAGGACTAAATGCTAATAAATGTGCAAATGGGATGGGGCAGGACCCTGTTCACCCTCTCTCTGGAAATTCAGCCTGATGCTCTTTAGGGAGCTGCCGTGCCTGAAGTCAGCCGGGGTAAATCGGGATGTGCGGGAAGGGGCACACGGAGGTGGAACGTCGCAGTTTGCCCCGCGGTTTGTCCTGGCTCCCAGGCCAAGCTGATGCCTTGAGAGGCCACCTCAAAACAGAGCCTGGACAGAAGTAAGGAAATAAGGTGGGTATTTATGTGAAAGGCTTTCAAAGGTACCCCTGGGAGCCAGAGGCCACTGCCCAGATGGGCCCCAAGGTGGGCCCCAGGTCACGAGTTCTTCACACTTTTATAGGTTTGGTTCTTTGCATAGCAGGGTTAATTCCCCAATTAAAGCTTCAGTTAATGATGGAGTTTCCCCAAGCTCAGCCCCTTCTCAAAGGCTTTTGGTTTACACATTTTGGGCCTAGGACAGTCTGGGTGTCCTTGGAGAGCAGGCCCAGAGAGGCTTTGTTGTGTCTGCCCAGCACAGAGAGCAGAAGTGAACAGGCTGCAGGAAACTCCAGAGTTACACAGCAGGCAGTGCAGGGCTTGAAAATATAAAAGCTCAAACCTAAGGTATCAATCCCAGCAGTGGGAGACCCTCAGCATCCAGAGCCCGGGATCCCATCCTCCTCCCACCAAACACTTGTTGGGAAGCCTCAGGGTTTTCTCTTTCTGTCTCAGTCTCCCCATTTACAAAACCGCCCTGAGTTATCTGCGCTGACAAACCACAGGGAGGTATTTACACACCGCTCCGGACAAGGGTGGCTCAGGGTCCGGCCTGAGGGGGTTTAAGCTGTGGAGAGAGGTCAGCAGGGCCACCCCCTCCCAGTGCCTGGCCATCCCCAGGAGTGGGACACTGGGCAGACACATCGTTCCTTCTCCTGGAGGAAGCACTGCGGCTTCCATGTCGGGTGGATTTTGGGCAGGCTGTCTGGGTGAGAAAGGGGTCCGTGTTTATCTGCCAGGGCCAGACCTCCAGGCCTTATCACCCCCAGCCTGCTTATCCCCTGGAGCCAGGAGGCTGCTCCCCAACACCACCCTGGGGGGAAATTGGGCACGTTGAGAAGAAGAGCGGGGACCCAGCGTGGTTTTGGGGTGTTCAATCCTCCCCTGGCTTGCTCAGTTCTGCTGCAAGGGGAGAATGAAACGAGCGGGAGGGTTGGAGTTGGAGCTTGGCTGGCCGTGGAGAGAAGGGAGGGCTGGAGCCTGAAATTCCCCCAGGGAACGGAGCAATAACAAACGGGTGACTGGGGAAGCTGAGCCTGCTCACAGCTAATGGGTAACCCCACACAGGCTCCTCCTGTGGCACACGCTGCCACTTCAGACCCTCCAAATGTTCCTGTCCCGTCTGACTCAGCGTCTGTTTGTCCAACATCCCGCTCTGCCAAAGCTGGGGCTGTGGGAGGCTCTAATCTCCCGTCCCAGAGCGGCTCGCTCGGAGCCGTGGCCCTCAGCCCGCTCTGGGGTACGTGACCGTTCTGGTTTTGTTTTTGAGCATCACGCCTCAGTTTTACCTCCAGTTCTTTGTTCCCTCCCGCCTGTTTTGGTGCCTGCGAGGGAGCTGAGGCCACGCGATAATTTTGACCTCTCCCCCCCTCCACCCCCCCCCCCCGCCAAACGAGTTATTTGTCTCATAAATTCCAAGTTCCTCTTTGAAACAGAGAAATAATTTAAAAAAAAAAAAACCCTCTTGCAGTCTGTGAACTGCACGAGAATGGAGCTCAATTCCTTCCCTCCTTGGGCAAGCCTGGGCAAACCACCCCAGCCCTCCGTGCCTCAGTTTCCCCTCTGCGGCGAGGGGGGCTCAGATTTCTGCCCTCACTCCCTTCGCCTGCTTTATTTTTGGGTTTTGGGAGGTGCTCGGGGCAAGCAGGTGGATTTTTCATCCTTTCTCCCTTCCCCTTTCCTGAGGCAGCTTCCCAACCTCCGAGCAGGCAGCCCATGGGCAATAAACCCTTTAAAGGAGCCCTTGTCCTTCCCCTGCCAGCCCAGAGCCCTAGAAACGGGGGAAAGGAACAGGGAATGCAGAGGCTGGACTCAGATCTTTTCCCTCCTCCATTCCCTCTCCGCGAACCAGGACTTAAAAGGAGCTCTGGGATGAAGGAGAGGGTGAGGGTGTTGCAAAACCCCGTATCCAAACCCCGTATCCAAACCCCACATCCAAACCCTGCACCCAAACCCCATATCCAAACCCCGTACCCAAACCCTGCACCCAAACCCCGTACCCAAACCCCGTATCCAAACCCTGTACCCAAACCCCATACCCAAACCCTGTACCCAAACCCCATACCCAAACCCCATAACCAAACTCCGTACCCAAACCCCAGACCCAAACCCCGTACCCAAACCCTGCACCCAAACCCCGTACCCAAATCCTTCACCCAAACCCCAGCTCCAGAGGCAAATTAAAGATTGGGTTTGGGGAGTTAAACCCTGAGGACACCCTGGATCTTTTATCCCAAATTTCTCAGAGCATGTGGATTCCTTCTCCAGCCAATCTCCGGTTTCATTTCTATCTCGTTAATTAATTTATACCGCTGGGGGTTTTTTGTTTGGTTTTCTTTTCCCAGAGCTGAAATCCCAGGAGGGGTTGTGCCGGTTTGGGCTGGGGAGGGAGCCCAGAGTTGTTGAGTTTTGCTCACGGGAGCTGTTTTGGGTTCTGTGCTGAAGCCGGGGTCGTTCACAGCGAGGCGTTCTCGGTGCTGGTGAGCGGGGCCGCACAACCTCACGGCTTTTCCTGCTTCCAGCGAGACAGGAAATGAGACTTTGGGACTGGACACAGCTGGGACAGGACACATCCCTGGCCACGGGAATGTTCAGCAGGGTAACGCTGGTGGAGAATCATGGAATCATGGAATGGGTTGGGCATTGGGAAGGGGGCTTAGAACTCATCCAGTGCCACCCCTGCCATGCCCAGGGGCACCTCCCGCTGTCCCAGGCTGCTCCAGCCTGGCCTTGGGCACTTCCAGGGATCGAGGGGCAGCCACAGCTGCTCTGGGAATTCCATCCCAGCCCCTCACCGCCCTTACAGGGAAGAATTCCTTCCCAAAATCCCACCTAACCCTGTCCTGTGGCAGTGGGAAGCCGTTCCCTGTGTCCTGGTGATGCCATGAAGATTTTTTGCCTTTTCTTTTATACCCCTGTTATACCTTTTTACAGCTTCTGTGTTCCCAGTGCTTTTTGCCTGCACTCTTGGACTTGTTTGTCAAGCTGAGAGACTCAACATTTTAGAAGCTTCGTAGCCAGGGATCAGTGTGCCCCAGAGCCCAAGGTGCTCTCCAGAACACATTCTGTAAGCCAAGATAGAACCATCCAGGGGAAGGTTCCTTGGGGAGGGGGGCTCACTTGAGCCTCTCATTGGGGAATCTTTGATAGATCTGCTAATTAGTAAAAACCTATAATGTTCTACCCAATGTTGGGGGGGGGGGGGGCAGACATCTCGATGCACATGACCTGGCCGTGTGCACCTAAGGATCCTTACAATAAATCCCAAGGTAAAATCCCTTTTCCCCTTCTAACCGTGGCTGACTCTTGATTTTAAGACCAGGAAAAGGCATCACTGGCACTCCATGCCTCAGAAATTGTCTCTCTCCCGCTTTCCTCCCTCCAGGCACTGCAAGGCCTCAATGAGGCTGCCCCAAATCCTCTGCAGGTGAACAATGCCAGCTCTCCCAGCCTTTCCTCACAGCAGAGCTGCTCCATCCCTCGGGAATCCCCCTCTGGAATCACTCCAGCAGCTCCATGTCCTTCCTGTGCTGTGTCCCAGGCCAGCTCTGAGGTGGGGCCTCACCTGGGAAGGGCAGAGGGAAGCAGGAATATTTGGAATGATGGGATTCATCTTCCCAAACACAGGGATCCCTGGATCCCTGCTTTCCCAGGAAGGACAGAGGGGAAGCAGGAATGTTTGGAACTTTGGGACTATGGGATTTATCTTCCCAGATTCGTGTGCTGGATCCCTGCTTTCCCAGGAAGGACAGAAAGGAAACAGGAATGGTTGGAACGATGGGATTCATCTTCCCAAACACAGGGATCCCTGGATCCCTGCTTTCCCAGGAAGGGCAGAAGGGAAGCAGGAACGTTTGGAATGATGGGATTTATCTTGCCAGATTCGTGTGCTGGATCCCTGCTTTCCCAGGAAGGGCAGAAGAGAAGCAGGAACGTTTGGGACTATGGGATTTATCTTCCCAGATTCGTGTGCTGGATCCCTGCTTTCCCTGGGAAGGGCTGAGCACCTGCCTGCCATGGGAAGCCGGGAAGGAATTCCTTGGTTTACATTCCTTTAATCCCAAATTTCTCAGAGCACGTGCATACCTTCTCCAGCCAATCTGTTTTAATTTATATCTTGTAAACTACATCATGTTTTTTTTCCACAGCCGCATTTCCTATCTCAGTGTCTCTTCCTCTCCCACTTGGACTCCCGAATCTCTCCCCATCCCGCTGCGGGGGAGCAGCCGTGTGGGGCTGCTGAGCTTCCAGCTGGGATCCATCCACTCCGGGGAGTTTCTCATCCGGAGCAGCGCAGGATCAGATCATCCTTGGCTCTTTTTACCCCCAAACATGTGATGCCTGCTCCAGCCGCCTCAGGATCAAGGCCAAATCCCTCAGGTTGACAAACAGAGCCCCGCGGGCCTCCTTTGAACAAAGCCTCGTGATCCCGTGCTGCCCTCTCCTTCCTGGATCAGCGGTTTTTTTGTCCCTGATAACACCCAGAACTTGCCCTCCTTAAAGCCAGGCTGGATTCTGGCGGGAGCAATCCCAGCTCCTCAGGTGGGAATGGCACAAAATGGTGTTCTTTTAGGGCTAGAAGTGGAGAGATTAATAAGAAATGTCAGCTTGGAATGAGCTAAAAATAAACCCTGCGTGTGCTGAGTCATTCCCTGATTTCCATGGATCGCTTTAGAGGCAGCTCTGGGACCTGCTCTGCCGTCCCTGCAGCATCTGGGGCTGGCCAGCGGAACAGGGCCAAGGTGGTGTCACCGAATTCTGGGGAATTCAGACCATCGCTGGCTTTTTCATTCCAATTTCAATTCCCTTTCCTCCCCAAGACACTTTGAATCAGACTCCGAGTGTGGAAAAAAACGGGGATGAGAGGAAAGCAGCTCCACCCGCGGCTGCCAGAGCCTGGCGTGAGCTCCAGGCCGGCTCAGCAGCCTCGGAAAATCCCTTCCCCATGGCAGCAGCTCCGTGTCCCGACTCGCTGAGGGCTGCTTGGCTTTTCCCTAAATTCCAGAGGATCCTGTTTGCTTCCCGCTTTTCCAGCAGCGTTGAGTCCTGCTCTGGAAAATCCCAGATTTGGGGCTGGGGGATGCAGGGACAGGGAAGGGAAGGGAAGGGAAGGGAAGGGAAGGGAAGGGAAGGGAAGGGAAGGGAAGGGAAGGGAAGGGAAGGGAAGGGAAGGGAAGGGAAGGGAAGGGAAGGGAAGGGAAGGGAAGCTGTGGCTGCCCCCAGATCCTGGAGGTGTCCACGGCCAGGCTGGACGGGGCTTGGAGGCAGCTGGGATAAGGGAAGGGATGGGATGGGATGGGATGGGATGGGATGGAACGGGATGGGATGGGATGGGATGGGATGGGATGGGATGGGAAGGGATGGGATGGGATGGATGGATGGGATGGGATGGGATGGGATGGGATGGGATGGGATGGGATGGGATGGGATAGGGTGGGATGGGATGGGATGGGATGGGATGGGATGGGATGGGATGGGATGGATGGGATGGGATGGGATGGGATGGGATGGGATGGATGGGATGGGGTGGGGTGGGATTTAAGGTCCCTTCCAACCCAAACCAGTCTGGAATTCCAGGATTCCATGGAGCAGAGAACAGGGCTGCTCCTGCCTGGGTCAGGAGGACACAGGGACAAGGATGAGAAGCCCCAGAGTGGGACCCACGGTGGGGTCTGACCCCAGCCAAAGGAGTCCCAAATATTTATATATAGAAAATAATATAATAACTATAATAATAGGCATTGGAGAGGTGTCCTGGGTATATATTTATATTTAATATACATTTAATTAATATTTAATTTATGTTATATTTATATTTATATCTATATTTATATTTGTATTTATATTTATATCCGTATTTATATTTATTTATATTATATCCGTATTCATATATATTCATATTCATAATCATATTCATATTCGCATATATGAATATGATTATGAATATTAATATATTATATTTATGTTTATTCTATATCTATGTCTATATCTATATCTATATCTATATCTGTATCATATTTATACCTATATTAATATTATATTTATATTAATATTATATTAACGTTAATATTAATATTTATATAAGATACGCATTCTTTTTTATATCTATAGGGACTATACAGATATAAATAAAAGCTCTCTCTCTAATATGTATTATAATGTTTTAAAATATATAATATTTCATTAAATTCTCTATAAATTGTATATTATACAAGCATATATGATATATATTGTGATATGATATAATAGAATAATAATAGATTATTATAGACTAAATAATAACATATCAAATTCGATACATTCTATATTAATTAATGATAATATAGTATTCTATCCTATCTATAATGTATTATATAATATAATATAAATAGATTCTATTATATCCTATCTATGATATAGTATTATATAATATACTTATATTATATCCCTATTATTAGATACTAATTAATATTTGGTTGTGATATTATACATTCATTAACAAAGTTTTCTTATAGTTTATGCTGTATGTACATTATATTATCTATTATTATCTATTATTATCATAAGTATTATTTTGTGGTATAGGATGAAAATTAATAATAATAAATTAATATTAAATTAATGTTACTATTATGAAGAATGTTGAATATAAAATTAATACTCTAGAACATAGACTTTCTATAATATATGTATGGGAAGCATCTATTATATATATAATTATTATATATAGACCCAGATAGTCCCAAACTCCGCCCCCACCACCCCATGACCTCACCAGTGACGTCACGCATGACGTCACCACGCGGGATCCCGGGGGGTTTAGGGGCGGAGCCCTTGAGTGCCTTCGGGCCGTACCACCGCGGGGGCTGAGGGGGGGGACGGCGCGGCCCACTCCAAGTGAGGCGGGGGGGGCGCGGGGGTGGCACCGCGCATGCGCCGTGCGCGTCTCCCCTGAGGCGGGCGGGCGGCCGGGCCGGGCGGAGGCCGCGGCCGAGCCGGGGGCTCGCGTAGATGTGCAGCCCGGGGGAGGCCCCCCCTGGGCCGGCCCCGGCCGGGGACCTGCCCCCGGAGTGGGAGACGGATGACGAGCGCATGGCCTTCCTGTTCTCGGCCTTCAAGCAGAGCCGCGAGGTGAACAGCACCGAGTGGGACAGCAAGATGGCCTTCTGGGTCGGGCTGGTGCTGGCCCGCGGCCGGCAGAGGGGCGCGGTGAGGACGTGCCTGAGGGAGCTGCAGAACGGCTTCGAGCGGCGAGGCAGCGTCCCCTTGGGGCTGGGCACCGTCCTTAGGGAGCTGCTCAGGTAAAGGAGGTCGGGGCCGGCCTTGGGGAGGGTGTGGGGGGTGTCAGGGGGATGCGGCTGGCGATGGATCCGTGCTGTGCCAGCCTGGAGGGTGAATTCTGCACTGTGAGGCCCTGGCACAGGTTTCCCAGAGCAGCTGTGGCTGCCCCATCCCTGGCAGTGCCCAAGGTCGGGTTGGACGGGGCTCGGAGCAGCCTGGGACAGTGGGAGGTGTCCCTGCCCGTGGCAGGGGTGGCACTGGAGGGGATTTGAAGTCCCTCCAACCCAAACCCATCTGGGATTCTGTGAATTGCGGTTTGTGTTGTGTGTGGAATTTGGGAGGCCTGTGGGAGGTAAAGCTGGACAGGGAATCAGAGCTCACCCAGGGGCTCGCAGGAGGTTGTGCAGGGGATCCCGCAGGAATGTTGGTGTTGAGCGGGGTGGTGTTCCCTGGAATGCTGAGGTGCCGCAGCTGCCGGGGCACGGGGGATGTGTTGAGCTGCTGTTTGCAGCCAGAGGTTTTATGCTGTGGAACTGGAGCCTGGGTACCTCGAAGAGGCTCAAAACAGCAGGAGCTCTGTCGATGACCTGAAAATCAAAACCTGAGATCTGAGAAGCTGTTGTTGCAATTTAATATAGAAACAGAGCTATCCAGAAATGGCTGATTACCCTAAAACTGACCCTTACTGTTCATTTCCTCATTTGATGCCTCATCAGTTTCGAGTCAGAAAGCTGGGAGAAACTTGCAGAAGGGGAGAAAGAGTAAACAAAAGGCACTTGGGATCCAGAGGAAGGTGAGGAGGAATGGAAACCTCTGTGTGCTTCCAGCAATAAGATCTCAAGTTTGAGCTGGATCTGGTGATAGAAAACGCCACTGGAATTGAGGATGTGGAGGATTTCCAAGGTTCAGACTGACTGTGTTCAGTTCCATGTGAATTATCTTTTCCCTAGACGTGGGAAGCTCCAGAGGGAGTCAGACTTCATGGCCAGTGTAGACAGCAGCTGGATCTCGTGGGGTGTGGGAGTTTTCATCCTGAAGCCCCTCAAGTGGACCCTCTCCAGCGTGCTGGGGGACAGCAAAATTCCCGAGGAAGAGGAGGTTCTGATTTACGTGGAGCTGCTTCAGGTGAGTGTTGTTGAGAGCTTTCCCGAGATTGTGCACCTGCAGGAAAACCAGGAGCCGCTCCGTGTGCTGGGGAGGAAGGGTCAGGGTTGAGCAGATCTTCACTGGTGCTCCTGAGGTGTTCCAAGTCTGGAGAGAGATGGATGGAGGACCTTGAGGGTGAGAAGTGAGTTGGATCAACTGATGTTCCTTGAAACGAAGGGAGATGCTCCAAGGGCTGGAGCTGGGCTGGGAGAGCTGGAGGTGCTCACCTGGAGAAGGAAAAGCTCCAGGGAGAACTCAGAGCTCCTTCCAGGGCCTGGAGGGGTTCCAGGAGAGCTGGAGAGGGACTGGGGACAAGGGATGGAGGGACAGGACCCAGAGAATGGCTTCCCACTGCCGGAGGGCAGGGCTGGATGGGATATTGGGAAGGAATTCCTGGCTGGGAGGGTGGGGAGGGGCTGGGATGGAATTCCCAGAGCAGCTGTGGCTGCCCCTGGATCCCTGGCAGTGCCCAAGGCCAGGCTGGAGCTCCCTGGGACAGTGGGAGGTGTCCCTGGGCATGGCAGGGGTGGCACTGGATGGGCTTTAAGGTCCTTCCCTCCCAAACCACTCCGTGGTTCTGACAATGACCTTTCACTGTCTCCAAGAGAAAGGAGGGACAGGATTCCTTGCTTGGCTAGGAAGGCAAGAACTGTGCTGGGAGCTTGCTGTGAATCCCAGGCTGGAGCTGAGGACATGAGGAGCTCTCAGCCCGAGCTCCATCTGTTCCAGGGAGGAACAGGGGATGGAGCCTGGTAATCCAATGTCCCACCAGCTTCCCTGGGCATTATCCAAGCTGCTTTCACTGGGAGCATGTGCATTCCCATGGGATTGGATCTGCCCTGGGATCCTGTCCCAGCTCCTTTTCCCTCTCTGTTCCTCTGTGACTGGAGAAGCAGCCCCAAGCCTTGCTGTGGTGTCTGGGTTACTGTGTGCAGCAGAAAAGCAGGAAATCTTTAAAGGCAGGAATTTTTATTTGGTTCAAACCTGGGGAGGGATTTCCAGGAAGTGCAGGGGAAGCCAATTGATTGCCTTTGTGGTTCCTGTGCTGTTCCACAACATTTCAGGGAATGTCAAGAGCGGAGTCTTGGTTTTCATGGACAGCTGTTCTGAGAGTTCCCTACAGCTCATTCTGAAAGTCCCTCCGGAATAAAATAGGAAGTGTCCAAGTTTGGGAGGAAGGAGGTGTGGGAGGGTTTGGGAAGAGCAGGAATGCTGCGTGGGCTGACAGCATCCCTGGATCCCTTGCAGGAGAAGGCAGAGGAAGTTTATCGCCTCTACCAGAACTCTGCCCTCTCTTCCCATCCCGTGGTCGCCCTCTCCGAGCTCCGTTCCCTCTGTGCCGGGCTCTGCCCGGATGAAAGGACCTTCTACTTGTTGCTGCTGCAGCTGCAGAAGGAGAAGAGGGTCACCATCCTGGAACAGAATGGAGAGAAGGTACAGGGTCAAGGTGACTGCTTTTGGGTGGTATCATCCCTGTCTTGCATTCCATCTGCCTGGAGAGAAAACTTTGGTGGCTAAAATGGCTGCTCTCTGTCTGGAAAGGTAAATTCCACGTGCTCCAGCGTTGTTACCTGGTTGGGGGTGACATGAAATCCTCATTTTTTGCATGGCAGGTTCTTCAAACATTTGTAATAGTTCCTATTTAATTTAAGAGTTCAAAGCTTGGCAGATCCTGCAGGGTGACTACTCCAAACTACACAAACAACGTTCCACACCTCTGGAATCAGCATGGAATTCCACGTTGTGTGGAAGCTTTTTCTGTCTGCCAGTACCTACAGCTCTGAGATTCCACTTCCCCTGCAGTGTTCTGAAGTCCTCGGAAGTGTGACATTCCCATTTATCCACTTCCAGAGCCCTGGGACAGCTTTAAATCTCCCAGGTGTTCTGTTAAGGCTTTCCATTTCCACTGCTCATCCCTGGTCCTGCCTAGTTTCATATTAAGCGCTGTGGTAACTGGGGCATCCTCATGACTCCAAGGCCTAAACGGGGAGTGCAAAAACTCCTTTTCCTTCCTTCCAAGTGAAAGTATTCCTGGTGCAAGGCTCAGATTTTTGGGAAGTGACTCCAGCCTGTGCCCATCTAATTTTAGATAGTGAAGTTTGCCCGAGGCCTCCACGCCAAGGTGTCCCCGATGAACGACGTGGACATCGGAGTTTATCAGCTGATGCAGAGTGAGCAGCTGCTGTCACAGAAGGTGGAGTCCCTTTCCCAGGAAGCAGAGAAGTAATTTGGGGAAGGGTGGTGGGAACATCTGTGGGGTGTAGAACGTTGGGCCACAATTAGAAGCTGCGTTCTCGTGTTATTCTTCCCTGTTCATAAACAAAACGGTCCCAGCCGTGTGCTGGGACAGCTTTTCCAGCCTGTGTTCCCTCTGTCCCCACGAAAACAAGGTGCAGGGAATGGCTGTGAGGAATGTTTGCAAGGATTTGGAATGCATTCAAGGATTTCTGGGAAGCAACAGCGGTTTGAGGGTGGTTACATCCAAAATGCTCCCTTGTGGTCCCCTCAGAGCGAGGCACAGGGTGGTTGTGGTGTGTAAAATAACCACTGCTGGCCAAGGAATAAATTTCCCACTCTTTTTCCATCTTCCAGGTGTAAAGAGGATGCCAGGAGTGCTTGTAGAGCTGGGAAGAAGCAGCTGGTAAGTGGAACTGCCAGGGAAATGTCCTGGATCATGCCCAGGGTTAAACGTGGGGGCTTCAACCCAGGGGTGCTCAGGTGGGGCCAAAGCTCTCCTTAAGGTGAAGATCAGGATTTATTTTATTTCTATGAAGGGAAGTGGAAATAAACTCTTAAACCCACTTGTTCTGTGTGTGCCTCAGGGATTCCTGTTTGTTTTTATGACACTGCCAATCCCAGAATATCCCGAACTGGAAGGGACCCACTGGGAATCATCAAAATCCAACTCCTGCCCCTTTTTTTTTTTAAATATTTTTTTAAAATTTGTCAGTTAAATATTTTTTCTCAACGTGGTCATTTCTGACCAAGTTTTGCACAAACACAAACACCCATTTCACAACCTTTCTCTGCTTTTTCCTCCTTTCTGTAGGATGCAGCAGGCTACAAATACCTGCTTGTAATAGCACGAAATTCCACAATGATTCCCTTTTTTTTTCTGAAGGAAACTTCAGCAACCAGGAATGTGAATCGTTGCAGATGCCAACTGGAGTATTTTAGATGCCCTCACCTTTCCAAAGTAGGCATCCAGGATTTTTCTGCTGGATACCAACCCAGTGATCCAGGAATTCCTGGATGAACCCCCTGAGTTCAGCTGCAGCCTGGAGGACTCCTGGCTGTTCCCCCTTTTTAGAGCTTCATCCCAGTTTTCTCACGGTGCCGCTGGGAATTCTTGGACTCAGCAAAGTGGGACCAATCCCAGGGAAAGGGAGACAATGCCAGATGTGTGTGCAAGGCTGAGCCGAGGCTCTGTGTGTGTTTGTGTCCCCGCTCAGGCCCTGAGGTGCCTCAAGTCGAAGCGGAGGACGGAGCGGCGCATCGAGGAGCTGCATTCCAAGCTGGATGCAGTGCAGGGAATCCTGGATCGCATCTACGCCTCCCAGACTGACCAGATGGTACCGTGGGCTCCTCCCTCCTGCTCCTCCTCCAGCCCCTCCCTTCCCACCCATTCCCTCGCCTGTGCCTGAGGGGTGGGACTTTACCCCTGGAATATCCCTCTGGATAAAGCTGCCTCCGGGTCCTGGTGTTTCTCCAAGGATCCTGCTTGGGAAGCAGCTCTGGAGAGGAGCTCCTGCTGTTCTTCTCCAGCATCGTGCATCTTTTAGTCTTTTAGTTTTTATTTCAAGACCTTCAATGCCTGCCAGGCTGGAGTTCATGAACATTGTGCATCTTTCAGTCTTTAGTTTTTATTTCAAGACCTTCAATGCCTACCAGGCTGGAGTTCATGAACATTGTGCATCTTTTAGTCTTTTAGTTTTTATTTCAAGACCTTCAATGCCTGCCAGGCTGGAGTTCATGAACATTGTGCATCTTTCTGTCTTTAGTTTTTGTTTCAAGACCTTCAATGCCTGCCAGGCTCATGCAGCACTGAGCATTTTTTCTCTTTTTTCTATTTTTATTTCCAGGTGTTTAATGCCTACCAGGCTGGAGTGGGAGCTCTGAAGCTGTCCATGAAGGATGTGACTGTGGAGAGGGCAGAGAACCTGGTGGATCAGATCCAAGAGGTACTGGAATAGGCAGTGGGGTGTGGATATTCCCAAGAAACCTGCCCAGATATTAATGAATTATGAATTCTTTAGTTTCTTTTAATTATTTCATTTCTTTCCTTTATGGCACCAAAGCAAACTGACTTAATTTTGAGCTAAAACATCAGCAAGAAAAAGATTTCTGTGTCTTGTGTTTTTGCTTTTATGTATTTTAATTCACTTTAGATTTGTGCATTTCAGGGGTTTTTTTGATCAGCAATATTGGGCAAGCACCCAGCTTTCCTAGAAAGTCTTGAGGTGTATTAAAACTACAAATCAAACCTTTGGAAGCTGGAATGCACCTGTGTGCATTAAACAGCCTGACATTTAATTTAATTTAATTTTATATTTTATATTCTATTTCATGTTATTTTGTGTTATTTTTTGTTATTTTTTTGTTATTTTTGTTTCATTTTATTTTATAGTCTATTGGATGTTATTTTGTATCTTATATTCTAGTTGATGTTATTTGGTATTTTTTTTTATATTTAATTTCATTTCATTTTTGGTTTTTTTTTTTCCATGGGTTGGACTTGATGATCTCAAAGGTCTTTCCCAACCTATTTAATTCTGGAATTCTGTAATCTCCTGCATTTCAGTGAGGGAAAGGAGTTAATTCTGCAGGAACTGAAGTGGAGAGAGCAGTCTGGCTGCATAAGCTGGTGTGAAAAACAGCAAAGGATTAATTTTTTAGCACCATCAGCTCCAACTGTGACTTCAGCTCACGAGCTGAGGGGCTGCAAAACGTCGTAGCTGAGACGTGTTGGTCTTTGGCTTCCTGATTCTGTAGCCAAAGCTGCAATATCAACTCAATATTTATGTGAAAAAACTCAAAATCAGAGGGATATTTTTAATTCCACTGTGAAATTCTGGTTCGGGTTTGATCCTCAAATGTGCCACGCTTGCTCTTGTTATTGATTATTATTAAATAATCTTCATGTTCTTCGTGAAAACCGTGGTGGAAATGTCTTCTGCACTAATTGCTGCTGCCTTTAGGTCAGCTTTGGAGTTGTTTGTTGATATTTCTGCTTTTGATAAAGCAGCTGCAGTAAGACATCAGATCAATTTCTGGTCTCTATCTAATTGTGTTTCTTTTCCCTCAGCTTTGTGATACTCAAGATGAAGTAGCCCAGACTCTGGCTGGAGTGGGGATCAATGGTCTGGGTATGTCCTGGGGTTTTTATCCTCTGCTCCCTCCCCACATTTAGCAGCTTCCTGGGGGAATAAACTCTTCCTGAAATCCCAAAGTTGGTGCCTCGAAGGGAATGAGGAGCAGGGAGTTCTCCCCTCTGACAGTTGTGTTTATTCATCTCCAAATCCTCGTGGTCCCCATTCGGGGCTGGGTTTCAGTTCAAAGCTGTGGAATGCTGATTGAAATCTATTTTTAGGGTGGCTGCTTTGTTTTCTTGAAGTGATGAGCTTTTTCCTCCGGCCTGGGTGCTGCTGCAGCTTTTTGCCTCTGCTGAAAGGTGCCAGAGCTTCTTGGCCTCAGCAGCAAAATTTTTCTACGAGGAAAAAAATTCTCCTCGCTGAGATCAGCATTGAGTTTTCAGTCCTTTTAAAGAAGTGCAGGAAATTCCTTATGAGTGACAATGGATGGGAGGAAGAACAGCTCAGTTCCACTTGGATCTGTCTGTGCTGTGAGGATGCCACTGGATCCTCCTTGGAACTGAAATGTTTTCTTTCATCTGCAGAGATGGACACGGAGGAGCTGGAGAAGGAGCTGGACAGTCTCCTGCAGGACTCGAGTAAGGATTCCGTGGATCTGCCTCCCGCTCCCCAGAAGGTGCTGAGTCCCCCCATCTCTGATGCCGAGCTGGAAGCTGAACTGGAGAAGCTCTCTGTGTCTGCTGGAGGTGGGAATGGCAGCGGGGCCGGGGAGGGAACTGCTCTGGGAGCTGGGACAGCCCTGAGCAGCCAAGGGGGTCAGCAGAGCTCAACCCCAGTCCTGAGAGAGCTGGGAATTCTGCCTGGATCCTTTGCCTGGGGGTGGAGGGAAAACTGAAGGCTCTGGGAGGGAGCCCTGCCTGGATTAATTGCTTTTTAAAATTTAACGAAGTTGTACGAAGCCAGGCAGTGTTGGAAGGGATAAAACAGGGTTTGTCCAGCACTCAGCATCTTCCTGGCCTGGAATGCTGACTCTGTGTTAAGTGGGACAGGCCTGCTTAAACTGGTCCTTATTTACTGATAAGTAAATAAATAATAAGAATGATAAATAAATCCTATTTCATGATTTATTAATGATCTTTTTGGGTCCCTTCCAACTCAGGATATCCTATGATTTAGCAGCAGTGAATGACCAGAGTTTATGGGCTTGAACTGAGCTTTCCCTACACCTGTCTTGGACAGCTTCAGCTTTCCTTTTGGGAATCTGCTCGTGAGCAGTTCCACAGCACTGGCCATGGAGTTTTCCTCCTGTTTGGGCAGCTGATAACCTCAATTTCTAGAGAATTCCCCATCAAACACGAGCCACGTGCTTCCAAGGGGATGGAACGTGTGATTCCGAGGGATGGAGCTGAGCAGGGAAGCACCGAGGCACTCTGGAATTTCATTATTTAGTTGTGGATGTGTCTGATGAGTTCTGATCTCTTCTCTGTTGCAATTCTCTTCACAGATTTGGCACAAAATACTCCCTCTGCTGCTTCTGAACCCAAAACAGCTCTGGGACTGAATCTCTGAAGAGCTAACAGAATCCTGCTGCTGCAGTTTGGGGAAGTTGTCTTAATGTTCCTTAACTCATGACCAGAACTTGAGAGGAGAGGGGCGACACCGCCGTGTCCGTCTGGATCTCTCTTTGCTCAGCAGCAGGATCTCCTGCCGTGACAATCCACTCTGGACCTGGCCCCAGCTGGTGTTTGTCATCTCTGTGCCAACATCTGCACTGGTCTCAGTCTGACTCGTGGCCCCAAGTCACTGCCACATCCAGTCTTCCCTCCTGGGAGTGCAATTCCAGTGGAGATAAACTCTTCTGTGTCCATAACAGTGCTCAGTTTTGGGTTTGGTTTTCATTTCTCTTCGTTTGCTGTGGCTGATGTTGAGAATCTGAGTTGCAGCAGCGTTGCAGTGGCTCAACATTTGGCTGTTCGTGTGGTTGTTTAGAACACTTGGCACTTCGGTTCTGCCCTTGCCATTCCTGCAGCCAGCTTCAACACCCCGTGGTTGTCGTGTCCCTCCCTGTCTGCATCCTGCCCTCACAGCCAGGCACTGCAGCTGGGCAGCTTTGGGAGATTTTGGTGCTGCTCGGAGAGGGCAGCAGTGGCAAGCACAAGACAAAAGAATCCCTCTCTCTCTGCAGTGACGTTAAGGCCTTAAAAGGGAGACCTGCAAAAGATTCCCCTGGAGGAGCTTCAGGCTTTTGTGGCGCTGCCATCCAGCTTTTTTCTGCTGCCTCTTGAAATTGGAGCTCTTGGCTATTTTTGTGTCCTCCCTGTAAGCAAAACTTCTCAGGAGCTGCAGGGCACCAGCTCTGAGCTGCTGAGGAGGGATTTGGGGTGGGAAGAGAAGGGATCCCTCGTTTTCCCTTTGGGAGAGCTCAGCCCCACGGAGCAGCCTTGGCTTTGCCTTCAGCCTCGGCGCTGCAATCCCTCAGGGCTGCGTGCTCCCAGAAAGCCCCAAACGCAGCCCCTGGGCGTGTTTGTCATGCACAAACCCCTGAGCACCACACCTGCAGCTGCTCCAGGGCTGTCCCTCCCCACACGAGCCCATCCCTCATCTTTTGCAGGTCACTCTTTATCCCTCGCGTGCGCACGGAAGCGCGGGAAGCGCGATCCCCGAAAAGCCGAGCTGTCAGGAGGGGGATGTGCCCTTCCCTGGGCTCCCTGAGCGTGGCAGGGCAGTGCCTGGCTGCCTGGGCATGGATTAGCAGCCCTCTGCCCCTCTCCCTGACTCGGAATGTATCCCAGCACCACTGGGAATGTATTCCCAACACCACACAGAATGCATCCCAACACCACACAGAATGTATTCCGTTCACTGGGAATGTATTCCCGACACTACACGAAATGTATCCCAGCACCACTGGGAATGTATTCCCGACACTACATGGAATGTATTCCCAACACCACTGGGAATGTATTCCCAACACCACATGGAATGCATCCCAGCACCACTCGGAGTATCCCAGCACCAATTCCAGGCTGCCTCTCCAAGCTCCAGCGCTCAGTGGCAGCTTGGGGCAATGGGAACGAGGGCTGGAATTCCCCTCCTGGGAATGATTTCCCACCCAGCTCCACCGCAGGGCCGGCCGTGGGGGTGTCCCCGGGGGCTGTGTCCCCTCTGTCGCCGCTGGCCACTGCGGGCTCCTGCTGGCCCAGGGGGGTGGCCGCAGCTCTCCGGTGCCCAGGCTGTCCGTGGAATGCTGTACAATGGCTCGAAGCTCTGTGTTCCTTTCCTTTGGAAGTAAACGGGAGAAAAACCTCGCTGTTTCCAGCCTGTGTGTGACCAAGGGGAGGGGAGGAACCCGCGGGGCTCTGGGGCCTCCTGTGCTTTTTCCCTGTTCCAGCCGTGCTGGAATCCAGGGATAGTCCTGGGCTGCTTTATCCAAACCCAAACTGAGCAACTGCTCCACCAGGTTTTAATCTGGGTTTAGAAAAGCCCAGTATTAGACATTACTGCTTTAAATCATTTGGTTTTTTCCTGAGCAGCCTCTGCTGCTTTTTGGGTGGCACAGCCTTCATTCCTGGTGTTGTTTTGGACACACCTCCTGCTTTTCCTTATCTTTCCACTTCTTTTCTATCACTCTGCATCTCAGACCTGCACTTCCAAGGTTCACAGAGTCACAGCCCTTTGCCTAAACCACCTTGCTCTGCCCATGGAGAAAAGGAAATCGATTCTCCTGCTGAATCCCTTGGTTTTGTGCCCAACAATTCCCAAAGCTGATTTTTCAGGACAGATTTCACCTGGCTTCTTGTTCCAGTTGTAATTCAGCAGCACAGACTGGGAGCCTGGTACCGGTGTTCCCTCTGCCTGAAGAAAATCAATGTAAATTGAATAACCTGGTGTATAAAAAATCCAATTATTCCTCCTTCCCTCTAAAACCACGATGCCTAAACTTGGAATTCCCAGGCTGTTGATGCTGTTTCCTCTGGCTGAGGTTTGATCCGATGCCTGGAGAGCTCCCATGGATTTTTCACAGGGCTCAGGTCTCACCTACAACCCGGAGCTCTGTTTTTAAAGCCTGACTCTCCCTCCTTTCTGCCCTGCTCTCAGAACTCGTCCCTTCCCTGGAAATCCGGAGGGATTCCTGCAGGAACGAGCGCTCCCCTGTAATCCTGGGATGCATCAGCCGTGCTGGGAGCGACATTTAGGAGTTAAACCCGAGCAGCTGCTGCTTTATTTGGAGTGGCTGGTAATTTTCTGCCTTGGGTGCGGAGCGGGGGATGCAATCAGGGTGCCTGAATGGAGAATTTTCAGGATATTTTGGTGAGACAGCAGGGAAAGGAAATCAAGGGCAGCCTCTTGCTGGGCGAGGAAATTAAATATAAAAACCCCGAGCTGAATTGCCACCAGAGCGGGATCTTTTCATGCTGGAGAGCTGTTTAAAATAGGGCTTCACTTGAGCCTGGAAAAAATAACTGCTGAAGTGTTGATGATAAAATGAAGCAGCTTCCTCAGGGGAGGAGATTGGATCTCTCCCACAGGAGGAGCTGCTCTGGGCGCACTCGGAGCTGCTGGGTTTGCTTTGCCTGTGGCAGCAGAGCCCCCTCAGGGAGGTTTTTCTGCATCGGGTGTGTTCCAAAATGCACGGAAATCGGACAAATGGGATCCCATTGCAGCTTCCCACACCAAGCCAGCCCGAAAAGGCTGCTCTGGTTTAAGGGGAGATCCTTTCCTGCAGCCTCAGGTTGTGCCAGGGGAGGTTTGGGTCGGATATTGGCACCAAATCCTTCATGGAAAACGCGAGGCACTGGGAGGGGCTGCCCGGGGGTGGAATCACCACCCTGGAGGGGTTCAAAATGTGGGGATGTGGCACTTGGGGACACGGGTTGGGGGTGGCCTTGGCAGAGCTGAGGCCGCACTTGGTCCTGGTGCTCTCCAAGGCCTTTGCCAACCTTAACAATTCCAGGATTCTGTAGCTTGGAGCCCTAAGGAGGAGGAGGAGCTGCCCTGTGTCCTGAGGGAGGATTTCCTGGGAGCCTCCTGCCTTGGCATGGGCCACCAGGAGCTGCCAGTGCCACCCCTGCTGCGATTTACTGAGGGGACAGATCAGTGCCAGCCCTGCCCTGTGTGACAAATCAGTGCCACCAATGCCCTGTGTGTCAGATCAGTGCCACTCCTGCCCTGCGTGTCAGATCAGTGCCACCAATGCCCTGTGGGTGACAGATCAGTGCCACCGCTGTGTGTGACAGATCAGTGCCACCAATGCCCTGTGTGTCAGATCAGTGCCAGCCCTGCCCTGTGTGTGGCAGATCAGTGCCACCAATGCCCTGTGGGTGACAGATCGGTGCCACAGCAGTGGCAGCATCCCGGTGTTTGTTTCTGCCCCCCGAGATCCTGAAGTTCTCTGTGCCCAGAGCGGGGACTGGGAGGAAAATGCCCCGTGGGGCACAGCGGGCAGAGCATCCCTGGGGATGAGGGCTCTGCCAGGGCCCTGGGATATCCTGAGTGGGAAGGGACCTGCCGGGATCATCGATCCAGCCCCTGGCCCTGCCCAGAAACCCCAAAATCCCACCCTGGGCATCGCTGGCAGCGCTGCCCAGGCGCTCCTGGAGCTCTGGCAGCCTCGGGCCGTGCCCGTTCCCTGCGGAGCTGTCCCAGCGCTTATTCCGCCCTCTGCGGCCGAGCCTTTCCTGCTCTCCAGCCGGAGCCCGCCCTGGTCCAGCTCCTCCGCGCTTCCCCTCCGCGGGAATCCCGAATTCCCGAGGGAATGGCTGCTCCATGCGCCGGCCGCTGGTGCCACCTGCCGGCGCTCCCTGGAACAGCCCCGGCAGCAGCGCTAATGAGGCTTAATTAACAAACCTCGGGGCGAGCGCCGTGACACGGGGAGGGCGAGCGCCCGCACAGCCCGGCGAGCGCGGGGCTTGCGCTGGGAGCCAGCCCGGGCTGTGCTCGCAGGGAATATCGCATCCCTTGGGAAGGGCTCGGGGCAGCTCCTGCTCTCCCCGGGCTCGGCAGAGCTGCCTCGGGGAGCTTGGGTGGCTCTTTCCCCCTGAGCTGACGGGGAAGGGCAGAGTCAGGGATGCCCCAGGGCCACGCTCCGGGATCAGGGCTGAACCAACTCGTTTTGTGCCCAGGATTCGCGAAGCTCGTCCTGCTTTTCCCCACCTCGCTTTTCCAGGGAGGCTTTTCTCCTCAAGAGAGCAGCGGTGGCACCGAACTGTCACGCACAGGGGTGGCACTGATCTGTCACACACAGGGCAGGGCTGGCACTGATCTGTCCCCTCAGTAAATCGCAGCAGGGGTGGCACTGGCAGCTCCTGGTGGCCCATGCCAAGGCAGGAGGCTCCCAGGAAATCCTCCCTCAGGACACAGGGCAGCTCCTCCTCCTCCTTAGGGCTCCAAGCTACAGAATCCTGGAATTGTTAAGGTTGGCAAAGGCCTTGGAGAGCACCAGGACCAAGTGCGGCCTCAGCTCTGCCAAGGCCACCCCCAACCCGTGTCCCCAAGTGCCACATCCCCACCTGCCTGGAAAAGCACCTTGACTTTCTGGTTGATGTTTCCAGTTATCCCTGAGGTGAAAGCTGATGCAAATTGAGCTGGGAATTCAGGAATGAACCTGAAAGAGAAGCGACTTTACGCCACTTCAGTGAAAGTAAGATCCGTTTATCAAGGATTAAAAGCCATGTCTGGGTGATGTTCAGCCTCCTCCCTGGTTCTGCGCTGAAAGAAGATCTGAGGCCGCTTTGTGTGGGACTTTCAGAAAGAAAAAACTTCCAGGTTTCTACAGGACTTTTTAGACGTGGTTTTTTCCTTTTTTTTTTGTTTCCTGGAGAAGGAATTTCGCACTGGAGCAGTAAATGCCAGCTTTGCACCAGTGCAGGGCATGGAGGAGTGGCTGCTGTGGGGCCATCTCTGAGCTGTGGCTGCTGTGGGGCCATCTCTGAGCCGTGGCCAGTGTGGGGCCATCTCTGAGCTGTGGCCAGTGTGGAGCCATCACTGAACATGTGGGGCCATCTCTGATGGTGTGGCCAGCGTGGGGCCATCTCTGATGGTGTGGGGCCATCTCTGATGGTGTGGGGCCATCTCTGAGCTGTGGCCAGCGTGGGGCCATCTCTGATGGTGTGGGGCCATCTCTGATGGTGTGGGGCCATCTCTGGGCCGTGGCTGCTGTGGGGCCGTCTCTGAGCTGTGACGCAGCACCCGGGCAATGAAATCAGAGACCACAATAAATTCCTGGGCTCATTTGCATTGAGGACCCTCAAATCCGACTGGATTTTTGTTATTTCCCCCTTCACCCCTCTCACCGAATTCCCACTGACTCACCCTGCGGGTTCCCGTGCTCTCCCAGCTCCGAGGGGCAGAGTCAGATCCCACCAGAGTGGAATCCGGAGGAATTGGCTCCGGAGGGAAGAGCAGCGGGGTTTGTGAGCAGGGAGGGGCTGCAGGAGCAGAGGGAGCTCAGATTCCCTTTGCTCCCGGCAGCAAATCCCGGCCCGGCCACGGAAAGGATCTGGGAATTCTGCAGGAGGCACAGGATCACCGGCAGGTGAGGAGGAGAGAGAAGAGGGAGGAAGATTCGCGGCGGAGCCTTCGCAGCCCCCGGAGGTGAGTGCCGGCTCCCGGGAGCAGCCGAGGAAGGGAAGCGGGTGGGAGGCAGGAGGGAGAATCCAAACGCTGTCAGCAGAGACCTGGAACGGAGTGAGAGCTTCCAGCACTTTTCCCCTGGCGGGATTGCAGCTGGGGCTCCGGAGACGCCGTGGGAACAGAGAAAACGGGCTTTGGATGCTGCCGGAGACTCGAGCAGCTGAGAAACCTGGGCAGGACCGGATCAGCGGGGAAGCCATGGATGGGTTTTACCCCTCGGCAGGAGGAGCTGGGCAGGACGTGCCCAATGCCACCAGCTGGGCAGAGCAGAGCCACTCCTCGGTGTCCCTGCGCGTGGTGACAGCTGCCTGCCTGTCCCTGCTCATCCTCTCCACGCTGCTGGGGAACGCCCTGGTGTGCGTGGCCGTGCTCAGGTTCCGACACCTGCGCTCCAAGGTCACCAACCTCTTCGTGGTCTCCTTGGCCGTGTCCGACCTGCTGGTGGCCGTGCTGGTGATGCCCTGGAGAGCTGCCACCGACGTGCTGGGCTTCTGGCCCTTCGGGGCCTTCTGTGACATTTGGGTGGCTTTTGACATCACGTGCTGCACGGCCTCCATCCTCCACCTGTGCCTCATCAGCCTGGAGCGCTGCTGGGCCATCGCCAGCCCCTTCCGCTACCAGAGCATGGTGACGCAGCGCGTGGCCTTCGTCGCCATCGGGGTGGCTTGGCTGCTGTCCCTCCTCATCTCCTTCATCCCCGTGCAGCTGCGGTGGCACAAGGACCGGGAGCTGCCCAGCCGAGCGCAGCCGGGATTGAACGGCTCCGCGGAGGAGGGGAGCTGCGATTCCAGCCTCAGCAGGACCTACGCCATCTCCTCGTCCCTCATCAGCTTCTACATCCCCGTCGCCGTCATGCTGGGCACCTACGGCCGCCTCTTCCGCATCACCCGGCGCCAGCTGCGCAGGATCTGCTCCCTGGAGAGGGCGGCCGGACACGGCCGGAGCTGCCCGGGCAGCCCTCGGGAAACCTCCCTGAGGAACTCCCTCAAAAAGGAGACCAAGGTGCTGCAGACCCTCTCCATCATCGTGGGCGTCTTCGTGTGCTGCTGGCTGCCCTTCTTTGTGCTCAACTGCCTGGTGCCCTTCTGCGATGCCGAGCTCCGGGACCGGGGAGCGCTGCCGTGCGTCAGCGGGACGGTGCTCAGCGCCTTCACCTGGCTGGGCTGGGCCAACTCCGCCCTCAATCCCATCATCTACGCCTTCAACGCGGAATTCCGCAGGGCTTTTGCCTCCCTGCTGGGCTGGGGCAGTGCCGTGGAGACGGTGACCTTCAGCAACGAGCTGGTGTCCTTCCACCCCGACAGCACTGACCGCGGCGCTGAGGAGACCCTCGGCCACCCGCAGCTGCTGCCCCACGCTGTGCTGCAGGTGGAGAACCACGAGGTGTCCTTGGACAGGGCATCTCCGGGCTCCTCTCCCCCTCACAAGAGCATTCCCGAGTGTGGAACCCCGATCTCGCTGGGGAGGAATCCCCCGCTGGCCAGCGGCACCTTCCACTGAATCCAGGGTGGGAAAGGGGGGTGGGAATGTCCCCAGCAGAGAGGGAAGCTGGGACACTGCCGGCACTGCCGGTTCTCTGGGGAGCTGAGGATGCTGTGGGTGTTCCACTCTGGTTGCATTGCCAGCTGTGGAACAGCCACGGAGGTTTTCCAGGTGTCTCCGGCCATGTTTTTGTGACTGGATTTTGGCCCCAGCCCAGGAGGGCAGCAGGGATTTGTGTTGCTGCTTTCTCCGGTTCACCCATGGAAAAAAAAAACCCAACACTTTCTGCAAGAGATGGAAATGGAAGGGCTGGAATTCACTTTCCTGGTGACTCCAGCGGAGAAAGCAGAGCTGGTGTGGTCTCCTGAGCCTCTCTGTGGTCGGGAAATGAAAACACAGCTGTGCCTGTGGGGAGAGCGGTGGCTTTGGCCACTGCCTGTGTCCTGTGGCCACCGGGCTGGGGCTGCTGGATGAGCACCGGCCAAATCCAGCTGGTCACTGGCCTGGGGCTGCTGGATGAGCACTGGCCAAATCCAGCTGATCACTGGCCTGGGGCTGCTGGATGAGCACTGGCCAAATCCAGCTGATCACTGGCCTGGGGCTGCTGGATGAGCAGTGGCCAAATCCAGCTGGTCACTGGCCTGGGGCTGCTGGGTGGGCACTGGCCAAATCCAGCTGGTCACTGGCCTGGGGCTGCTGGATGAGCACTGGCCAAATCCAGCTGATCACTGGCCTGGGGCTGCTGGATGAGCACTGGCCAAATCCAGCTGGTCACTGGCCTGGGGCTGCTGGGTGGGCACTGGCCAAATCCAGCTGGTCACTGGCCTGGGGCTGCTGGATGAGCACTGGCCAAATCCAGCAGGTCACTGGCCTGGGGCTGCTGGATGAGCACTGGCCAAATCCAGCTGCCCGCTGGGTGCCAGCTGCTGCTGGCAGAGCTGGCCAGAGCTGCCTGGAGCTCGGTGGACGATGCTGAGCGGCGCCTCCGGCCACGGAGAACCAGCGGGATGAGCGGGAAGGAGACGAAGGATTTGCCAGGGCGACTCTCCCGGGCTCGCCTCCGGCTGTCCGCACCCTCAGGAACTCGCCCTGCAGGTCCGGCCGGGCCGCGCCGCCTCCCGCGGGGCCCCGGGGCTCTGCTCGGGAGCTGCTGTGTCTGGAGCGGGCTGCAGGAAGGATTTGGCAGCTGGAAATCTGCTCTGGCCCCGGGGCAGGAGCCTCGGAGCGTCCCTGAGCTGGGATTGCCCGGCTGGGGGTGGTCCTGGCGGGGACCACAGCTGGGTTTGATCCCCAAAAACCAGGGGTTTGGACGCTTGGAACCTTTGGGAATGAGCGTGTCCGAGCCCTTCAGAGGGAACAGCAGAAAATCAACATTTTCTTGATTTCTGCACCTCCACCACCACTTCCATCCCTCAGATCCTCCCGTTCCGAGGCCATTCCCTCTCCTTTCGCTTTTTTCTCCCCCTAATTCCCTTCCTGCTCCATTTCATTCCGGATCCTTCCGCTCTGCCTCCGGAGCTGCCTCATTTCTCATTTCAAATCACGAAGCCTCTTGAGAAGCTCCCCGTGCTCCCAATCAACCTCTGGAATGTTCTGTCTGATCAGAGGGGTCAGGAGCGGCTCCCGGCGCTCCGTTCCAGCCGTGACGGTGGCTTTGGGGAGGATCAGGTTTTGATCCCCGCCTGATTAAGCCCGGCTCATCCCCGCCGGGAATCCCAGACGCCCTCAGCTCCCCGGCAAACGGCAACAAAGGGAGAAATCAGCCAGCGCTAATTACAGAGCGCCGCTAATTATCAAACAGAGCCCAGGACAGCGGGATCAGCCTGGGAGGGGAGCGGGGGACTTCGGGATTTTTCTAGGGAAGCACTGACAGGACCCAACACCATCCACGACATCTCCCCGTGCGACAGCGAGGAGGATTTTTGGCCAATCCAAAACAACCTTGGGGTTTTTCAGCCTGATTTAGAGAAGGAATTGTTGGTCTGAGATGGGGACGATCATCTGGAACCCCTCAAACGACTGATTTTAATCCGAATGCTGCTGTAATATTTATAATTAATATTTTATAATTAATAGTTATAATTAATAGTTATAATTCAGGGTGTTGTGTGGTACTTGGGACTCCTGGCTTGGCGGCAGGAAGGAATTGGAGTGCCCAGCTTTTCCCAAAACTCTTTTGGAAGAGTTTCCTGAGGCTCGTGGCAAAGGTCGGGGGCTGAATCCAGGGTTGTTTGTAAAGGGATCGGAGGACAACGAACAGCTCGGTGTCTGTGACGAGCTGCAGGGTGAACCTGCAGAGGAAAGACAACGAAGAGGCTCCAGTGACCCTTTTTTTGTGCCCAATTATTACCTGTGTTTAATTACTCTGCATTTTCCTGCAGCAGCTCTGACCCGGGGCTTGGCAGCTCCCCGGGCCTGGCAGCAGGAGGGACGAGGTGGTGGCAGAGCCAAGCCCAAACCTGCCAGGCTCTGGAACAAATCCCTGCGTGTTACAGACATTCCTGCGGGCAGACTGGGAAACGGGAACAGCTCCAAACTGGTGTGACTGGGGCTGGCTTGGGCACAGACGTCCCTTGTTTACCTGGCTGCAGAATGCGGCGCTTTCCCCCCTCTTTTCCTGCACAGGTTTCCTCTGTAATTCCACCGGGAAGCATCTTCCTCATCTTCTTCCTCTTCCTCCTCCTCCTCCCATCCCAAATTACACACTCAGGTGAGTGAAATTATTCCTACCTGGGGCTGATCCCGGAGCAGGGATTGAGTCAGGATTTGTGCCTGATCCTGCCCTCTAATCCCAAAAAAACCCTCCAGGTTACTTCCAGGAGCTCTGGATTTTCCATGGGTGACCTGGGGACAGGTTCTGGGGTTTTGGGTGGGGAGCAGAGGAACACAAGTAAGGAGATATTTGCAAAAGAGGGGAGGGAGGAAACGCATCAAATCCGTGTGGAAGTCAGCAGGGAGATGGGAAAAATGTAAGGTTCCTCCTAATCCAAACCATTCCATGATTTTAGTGTGTTAGGCTGGGGCAGGCAGGAAGAGAGGAGTTGTGTCCACAGCTCCATTCCCAGCTGGAATTGCAGGAGGACAGCCCGGGATAGGGAATGGCTGCTGTCCTTAAAGTGATTTTTCAGCAAGAAAAAATCAGGAATTTTAGGAAGAACGGATTTAGCAGAGAAAGGGGGGAACGAGCACAGGGGAGGATAACGGGACGCGGCTGCTGTGGGGTGATGCCTTGCCTGATTTGCTTCCAAATTGGAGACCTCAGCTGCTCCTCTCCTCAGGGAAAGGCCGGGATGGCTTCCCAGGAAAGCAGCTCCAGGCGGGGTCAGGGCTGCCTGAGCGTCCCCAGCGCCCGCAGGAGCCCGGCAGAGGCTCTTGAGAAATCCGGCGCGGCTGCCGCAATCTCGGTGGTGATTGTGGAGCGCTCAGGAGGGGGAGAGAGCGGGGATTAACTCTGGCCGGGAGGCTTTGGACAGAGCAGAGCCAGGATCTCTCCTGGCACCAGCGTGGGAATGGCTCGGATGGAGCCGGGACGGGCGGGAAGAACCGGGATCGAGAGGGACAGAACCGGGACGGGGAGGAAGAACCGGGATGGAGAGGGAAGAACCGGGACGGGGAGGAAGAACCAGGATGGAGAAGGACAGAATCGGGACAGGGAGGGAAGAGCCGG
Source organism: Corvus moneduloides (assembly GCF_009650955.1). Classification (NCBI taxonomy): domain Eukaryota; kingdom Metazoa; phylum Chordata; class Aves; order Passeriformes; family Corvidae; genus Corvus; species Corvus moneduloides. The sequence continues at coordinate 3,233,327 of NC_045502.1, read as the reverse complement.
GACGGGGAGGAAGAACCGGGATGGAGAGGGAAGAACCGGGACGGGGAGGAAGAACCAGGATGGAGAAGGACAGAATCGGGACAGGGAGGGAAGAGCCGGGACGGGGAGGAAGAACCGGGATGGAGAGGGAAGAACCGGGACGGGGAGGAAGAACCGGGATGGAGAAGGACAGAATCGGGACAGGGAGGGAAGAGCCGGGACGGGGAGGAAGAACCGGGATGGAGAGGGAAGAACCGGGACGGGGAGGAAGAACCGGGATGGAGAAGGACAGAATCGGGACAGGGAGGGAAGAGCCGGGACCGAGCGGGACGACCGGGACGAGGAGAGAAGAGATGGGATCAAGCAAGGAGAGCCAGAACCGGGAGGGACAAGCCGGGGCCGGGCGGGAGGAGTCGGGATCGAGCGGGAGGAGCCGGGTTCAGGCGGGAGGAGCCGGGATCGAGCGGGAGGAGCCGGGTTCGGGCGGGAGGAGCCGGGATCGGGCGGGAGGAGCCGGGATCGGGAGGGAGGAGCCGGGGCCGGGCGGGAGGAGCCGGGATCGGGCGGGAGGAGCCGGGATCGGGAGGGAGGAGCCGGGTTCGGGCGGGAGGAGCCGGGTTCGGGCGGGAGGAGCCGGGGCCGGGCGGGAGGAGCCGGGATCGAGTGGGAGGAGCCGGGGCCGGGCGGGAGGAGCCGGGGCCGGGCGGGAGGAGCCGGGACCGGGCGGGAGGAGCCGGGATCGAGTGGGAGGAGCCGGGGCCGGGCGGGAGGAGCCGGGGCCGGGCGGGAGGAGCCGGGTTCGGGCGGGAGGAGCCGGGGCCGGGCGGGAGGAGCCGGGACCAGGCGCAGGCGCTGCACCGGCATCCGCCGCTCGGCCGGGCCTGGCGGTGAGGATGCGGGGGCACCCCGGACGGGGCGGCCGGAGCTTTGGGGGGCACACCGGGGGTGCGGGAGCGGGGGGCGCGGGGGGTGCGGGGGTGCGGGGATGGGGGCGATGGGGGCTCGGGGATGGATGGGGGTGGTGACGGGGACAGGAGGCAGCACGTGGCGCTGGGAGGAGGAGGGGCAGCGCTGGGTGCTGGGGGTGCGGGGAGATGCAGAGAGCGGGGTGGGGGCCGGGGGTGCCCAGGGCAGGGGGATATCGGGGTGCCCAGGGAAGGGGGTGCAGACGGGTCAGTGCAGCAGCAGAGGGGGCGGGTGAGGTTTACAGGGGTGATGGGCACTCATGGGGGGGGTTGTGGCCGTCCCTCCCCGCGTGTCCCTGTCCCTCCACGCGTGTCCCTGTCCCTCCACGCGTGTCCCTGTCCCCCGGCAGGCTCCCCCCGCTGCCACCCTGGCGCTGCGCTCCATGGATGGCGTTTTCCTGTCGCCCACCGAGGATGAGTTCGTGGGCAGGATCGCGGAGGAGCTGGAGCACTTCATGGTGCAGGGGCAGCATCACCGGTGGGTGCCCAGCCCGGGCAGGGGGTGGCCGGAGCTGACCCGTCCCTGCTTCCCCGGGCAGTCCCTGGGCGATGGGAGCAGCAGTGACGCGTTGGGACTTTTGGCTCGTGGTTTGCATCATTTTTTTGGGGTGAAAGCGGCAGCATTTGGGGTCTGGCCATGGAGCTCCAGGTGCTCGGAGCATCCCCTGGGGTTGGTGTGGGATCCCCTCCTCTGGTCGCTCCTTCAAGCGGTGTTTTGTGGCCATCGGTGGCTTTTACACTGACCACCGCTCACCCTGGGTTCGCCTGGATCTGTTCCCGATCCAGTGACCTTTGGAGCCCTTGGGGTGGCCAAGCCCAGGCTGCTGGATGGAGTGGGGGTGGCAGTGCCGGGCTCAGCTCCCTGCCAGCTTCTCGTGGCCTTAAATATTTGTTTCAGTGCTTTTTTTTTTGTAAAATACTTGGCAAAGAAATCACCTGTGCAGCTGTCAAACGCTCGGGGACAAACCCCGTGTGACAGCAGTGACATTGAACGTGGGGTTTGTTGATCCGTTCTTGTGTTATTCCCAGTTTCTGGAGCACTGGGAGGAAGGGGAGCAGCAGCAGCCTTCTGCTGGTGCTTCCCAGCCTTTCCCAGATGGATGCAGGCAGGAATGAGAGTCCAAGGCCTTGGGGTCAGGCATTCCCAGCCTCCCCACGCTCCAGTTTATGTGTAAAATGTGTCTGACTGCACATCTGGGATGGGATTTGGGCTCTTTAATATCATAAAGTCCTGCTGGGCTTTTTTCTGATTTCAGTCCCGTGCTGGGAATGACTCGGGGAAGAGGTTGTTAAATTTTTCCTACATTCCCATCCCTTCCTGCTGAGCCCTTTGTCCTTTCAGGGTGCTCCTGTTCCCGCCCCTGTCCAGTCGCCTCAGGTACCTGATCCATCGGACCGTGGAAAACATGGAATTGTTGAGCAGCTTCTCGGTGGGAGAGGGCTGGAGGAGGAGGACGGTCATTTGTCACTCGGCCGTCAGGTGAGGCGGGGCCGGTTGGGCTGGAGCAGACAAGGATCACGGAATCCTGGAATGGTCTGGGAGGGACCCGAGACTCATCCCAGTGCCACCCCTTGTCACCTTCTGGGGACCCCTCCCACTGTCCCAGGCTGCTCCAGCCTGGCCTTGAGCACTTCCAGGGATCCAGGGGCAGCCACAGCTGCTCTGGGAATTCCATCCCAGCCAGGAATTCCTTCCCAATATCCCATCCATCCCTGCCCTCTGGCAGTGGGAAGCCATTCCCTGTGTCCTGTCCCTCTCCAGCTCTCCTGGAGCCCTTTCAGGCCCTGGAGCCTTCCCTTCTCCACGCTGAGCATTCCCAGCCCTCCAGCCTCTCTCCAGAGGGGCTCCAGCCCTTGGATCAAGCACAAAGTCACCGTGTCCCGTTCAAGGTCTCCATGACCAACGGCACCTCCCAGACCCTAAGAACAGCGGGATTTTCCCTCTGTCCCGACTTCTTTATGGATTCGTTGCTTCTCCTCCTTTTCCTCCGGCAAACGCCGCATCCCTCGGCTTCCCCCGCTCACCTCCCACCATCCCCTCATTCCCAGGCTTCCCAACGAGACCCCGAGCGACCAAAAACCTGGGACCAACCCCCCTCGGTCCCAGCGCCCGGCGCAGCCCTGGGGCCGGGGGGGCCGGGGGCTCCGGCTGCGCCACCCCGGGGACATCCACGGGGACAACTCCCGGGCCTCCGTGGGCTCGGGCAGGATCACGAGGCCGCCCAGGAAGAAGCCGGACAAAGCCCTGTACGTGCCCAAGGGCATCCGGAAAAAGGCGAATTGGAGGGAGCGGGAGAGCCCTGGCGCGGAGCCGGGCGGGGATGCGGCTCCAGAAGGTGAAAACTGCCCCAAAAATTCCAGCGGGGACACCCAGCTGGAGGGGGGCAAGGATGGAGGCAGCCCTGGGAAGCAGCAGGAGCCTGGGGAAGAGAATGTTCCAGGCAAAGGCAGCGCCGAGCGTCCTCCGTGCGATGAAAACGCGCCATCCTTAGGGAACAGCAGCGATGCCCGTGAGCAGGAAAGTCGGGATAAAGACTGTTCCCATTCCCTGCCTTCTGGAGACGACACGCGGCCGCCTGAAGCAGGAGAGCAAGATTCGAGCTGTGCCAACACTGGTGTTCCAGAAGGCAGCGAATCCCAGGGCCAAACGCGAGAGGAAAACCAACCCAGCCAGGATGCCGGAGGGGCAGAGTGTGGGAAAAGCTCCTTCCCCTTGGAAAACCGCGGTGGCAGCTGCACAGAGCCGGCTGTGGCGGAGTCTCCGCTGCTGGAACCCCGAGGTGCTGCTGCCCAGAGCCTGGAGAGCAGCAGGAAGAAATCCCCGCCTGCAGCCCGGGACCAGGACTCCGGGAATGCCGAGGGAGGCCGGAGTTTTTCCACGCTGGAAAGCCGAGAGCAAGAGAGCCCCAGCTCTGGCCAGGTGGAGCAAAAACCCCTCCAGAGCTTTGGGGAGGGCCCAGGTGAGGCTCTGGCTGCTCCTGAGCTGCTCCGTGGTGGTGGTGATCCGTCGGCTCCGGAGGGTGCTTCCCGCGGCAGGGAGGAGGAGGAGGAGGAGGAGGACAAGGAACACTCGGATGTGGCCGAGGCGCTGTGGAGGGGCCTGGATTTGGCTGCAGGTGACAGAGAGGGGACAAGGCAGAGCGGCCTCGAGGACGACTGCACAGCGGAGCTCCTGGCAGAGGTGAGGCTTGAGGGAATTTTGGGGAAAGAAGGGAAGGAATCGGTCCCTGGGAGGAGAATCCCTGGGATTCCTGGGTGGTGCAGACGGGGTTTGAGTGGCCGAGGTGAGGACTGGGCTCGGAGCTGGTCAAGCTCCGTCCCCCTGGCTCGTTGTTTGGGTTTTTAATCCTTGTTTTGGAGGGGATGGAACCCTCTCACCCTCTCCGTTGGTTTGGTTTTAATTCTTGTGTCGGGATCTTCCCAGATCGTTGGGAATCTGACGGTGAAGGACGTCAGCATCCAGAGGATCAGCGTGGATTATTCCGGCTACGGCGACGCCCAGGTCAGCGAGGGCGACTTCGGCCACGTGACCGAGATCTACGACTTCCCCTCGTCCCTGAAAACCGAGGATCTCATGGAAATATTCTCAGATTTCCAGTGAGTAACTCCCCAGGGGAGCAAAACTGGGGATTTTAGTTCCACCTTCCCCTCTCTGTGTGCCTCAAAGGAGCTTTTCCTGCAGTTTAGGCCTGGTTTAAAGCCCAGCTTTACTCCAGGGCTCTGGCACCCGCAGTTATCCACAGCCTGGCTTTATCCAGGTGTTTTTTAGGAGCTTTTTTGGTCAGTTCCTGAGTGGAATGAGGTGATTCCATCAGCGTTTCCAAGGAAAAGGGCTCAGTGCTGCTGCTGGGGATGAGATTTACCCGGGAAATCCAGGGAATGAGGTTGGATAAAGGCAGGAGCAGAACAAAGCTCAGCTCGGAGTTCCTCTCCCGTTTTCCTCCCCACATCCTCCTCCTCTCTTGGGAGAATTCCTGGGTTAGATGGGAACATTCCCTCTGCAGATCCCTTGGGTTAAACCCCATGAATTCTAAATTACATTTCAGTTAGGATTTCCAACTGTGTTTCAAATCATTCTTTTCTTCCTGCTTTGTGTGTGTGATTCCTGAAATTTAGTTTTGCACTCTCTGGGAGCGAAGCAGAGCTGGAAAAGGAACATTCCCTCTACAGATGCCATCAATTAAACCCCATGAATTCTGCTTTAAAAATACATTTAAATGACGATTTAAAACTCATATACTTAAATAAATACTAATATAATATAAATACTACTAATAAATACTAATATATATAAAGATGCCATAAATGAAACCCCATGAATTCTGCTTTAAAAATACATTTAAATGACGATTTAAAACTCATATACTTAAATACTACTACTAATATTAAATAAATACTAATAAAATATAAACACTAATAAATACTAATATAATATAAAGATGCCATAAATTAAACCCCATGAATTCTACTTTAAAAATACATTTAAATGACAGTTTAAAACTAATATACTTAAATATTACTAATAATATTAAATAAATAATAATATAAATACTACTAATAAATACTAATATAAAGACCCCATAAATTGAACTCCACGAATTCTGCTTTAAAAATACATTTAAATGACGATTTAAAGCTAATATACTTGAATAAATACTACTAATAATATTAAATAAATACTAATATAATATAAATACTAATATAATATAAATACTACTAATAAATACTAATATATATAAAGATGCCATAAATTAGACCCCATGAATTCTACTTTAAAAATACATTTAAATGACGATTTAAAACTCATATACTTAAATAAATACTACTAATAATATTAAATAAATACTAATATAAATACTACTAATAAATACTAATATAATATAAAGATGCCATAAATTAAACCTCACGAATTCTACTTTAAAAATACATTTAAATGACAATTTAAAACTAATATACTTGAATAAGTACTACTAATAATATTAAATAAATATTAATATAATAGAAATACTAATATAATACAAATACTAAAAATAACTACTAATATAATATAAAGATGCCATAAATGAAACCCCATGAATTCTATTTTAAAAATACATTTAAATGACAATTTAAAACTAATATACTTAAATATTACTAATAATATTAAATAAATAATAATATAAATACTACTAATAAATACTAATATAAAGACCCCATAAATTGAACCCCATGAATTCTGCTTTAAAAATACATTTAAATGACGATTTAAAACTAATATACTTAAATAAATACTACTAATAATATTAAATAAATACTAATATAATATAAATACTAATATAATACAAATACTAAAAATAACTACTAATATAATATAAAGATGCCATAAATTAAACCCCGTGAATTCTGCTTTAAAAATACATTTAAATGACAATTTAAAACTAATATACTTAAATAAATACTACTACTAATATTAAATAAATACTAATAAAATATAAATACTAATAAAATATAAATACTACTAATAAATACTAATATAAAGTTGCCATAAATTAAACCCCATGAATTCTACTTTAAAAATACATTTAAATGACGATTTAAAACTAATATACTTAAATAAATACTACTACTAATATTAAATAAATACTAATATACTTAAATATATTTATATATAATATATATAAAATAAATAATAAAACTTAAATCATTCTTCAGTGAGGGCAGAGCTGGGCCCAGCTCTGAGTTCCTCTTGCTCCTGTCAAAGGCACCATTCCCTGTTTTCCTCTCTCCATCCCTTGGGATAATTCCTGGATTAGATGTGAACATTCCCTCGACAGATCCCTTCAATGAAACCCCACAAATTCTATTTTAAAATGCCATTGAAATCAGGATTTAAAATCATATTTGAGCCATCCCTGCCTGCTGTGTGTGTTCCTCAGATTGGTTTTTCCACGCTCTGGGAGTGAAGCAGAGCTGGAGAAGGGTGGATCCAGTGGAGCAGGGATTGGATTCCTGCTCCCAAATTCCCACTTCCCACCGGCTCTTGATGGGATTTTCACCCTGAAACCCTTCATAAACCCTTGGATTTTACTGTTGTGCCTGAGCTTGGGGGCTGTTTGGGAAGCACTTCAAAAATGACAATATCCCTGAGACTGAGGTTGGCTTTGAGGGGAAAAGGAGAATTTTGGGGGAATTTTCTACCGTGGCCTTGAAAAGGGCACTTTTAATGTCCTTTGTTCCTTCTTTTCCTGCTCTTTGCCCCCATTTAAAATGGGAATAATGCTTTGGAAAGCACCCAAAACCCTAAAAATCCCTCCTGGGGCTGCTGGGTTTTATTGGGGCTTCCTTTTTGTGGATGTTCATGAAAATTATTCTCCTTCCTTGCAGCGAGAGCGGCTTCAAAATCCAGTGGGTGGACGATACCCATGCCCTGGGAATCTTTTCCAGCCTCTCCACAGGTATTTGGGGCTGGGATTGAGGGATCCCAAAGCTCCCAGCCCCTTCCCAGTGCCCTGAACTGGTTTGCAGTGGGATTTTTGCTGGGCTTGAGCCACAGCCAGAGGCACTCAGGGCTCATCCCATCTTTTTTTATCCTGGTCCTTTCCAGCCTGGAAGGTTTTTGGGAAGCTGGAATTCCTGGGGTGGGGTGTGGGAACTGGGTTGGAATTGCCTTGGATGCAGATTTGTGCACTCTTAGGAATTAAAGATGATGATGATGATGATAATAATTATCATCATCATCTCTTTTTTCACTTTTTTCCTATTTTTTTTCTGGAAAAAATTCCTAAAAACATCCAGTCACCTCCCAGGGACTTTGGGAATGGGATGGCACCAAAACTCTGGGCAAACTGTTTTTTTTTTTGGGGATAAACACCCCAAGTTCAGGTCAGAGCCAGCCCTGGAGGGGTTTCCATCCTCCTGTATCCCAGCACGTTTTGCTCTTTTTTTTTTGGGGGAGGGGGGGTGGATTTTCTCTAAAAAGTGACAAAATTCCTTTAAAAGAACATTTTTTGGGATTTTTTGGGATTCTTCCCGAGGTGCCCAGCACGACTCCAGCTGGTTTAGTCCAAGTCCTGAGCAAATGCCCGAATTACTGAGTGGAATTCTGAGCTTTTTGGGGTTAATTCCAGCAATTTCTGTTCCTTGCAGCGTCGCAGGCCCTGGGCCGCCGCTATCCCTGCCTGAAGATCCGGCCCCTGATCCATGCAACGAAACAATCCAAGATCAAGGCACTCCAGAGACCAAGTAAGACAAGATTCCCCAAAAATTCATCCCACATTCCTTTGATTTCCCACTCCTGAGTCGGTCCAGGTGACAAAACCAGGAGGAAATCCCTATTCGGGTCCAATTATTTCCCTGCTGGATTGGTTTTTTGTGGATTTATCGGCACTGAGCTGTGGTGTGGAGCCTGGAATTCTGCTGAAATTCAGATTTAGGGGTTTTTTGGTGTAATTTGCTGCTCTTTTGGGGCTGTGGAAGGGAAGGGTTGTGCTGGAATTGGGATTTTTTGGAAGCACGGCCCCAGCCATAGAATCTCCCAGGAATTTTCTCTTCCCTCTCCCCCTGCACCATCCCAATGAGTCAAACCCAGTCCTTGTGGTTGGCATAATTTTATTCAGGAAGGAGAAATGGTGAAGCTGAGCCATGAACATCGTTTGATTGATTGCCATCAGCTGACTGATTGATTGATTGATTGATTGGTTTCATTGCCTTTTCAATCAGATTGATCAGGAAAGCAAAGCCGTGAACCTCAGCAGCAGCAGAGACTCTGAACCAACAATTCCTGGGATTTTCCAGCTCACTGCAGTGGGAATAAATTCCAATTTCAATGCTTTAAAGGGACACTGTCACAGTGACAAATTCCTGAGTTTTCAGCACTGCTGGATTGAAGGGAAACAGCCAAAAATTGGATTTATTTGCATCTCCCCTTCATCTGTTTTTTCATTTATTCACTCTTGTGAATCAGGTTAAATTCAAATTAATCATTAAATACAATAATTCAACAGAAATTCTCCTGGTATCTGCTTTAAATGGATCTTTTCCCAAACACAAATCTGGATTTTAATTAGCTGGCAGTGTCTCTTTAATGATTTATTTTTTAATAACTTTATCAATGAAACTCCTGGAAAAACAAGCAAAGCCCCCTCCCCCCCCCTTGCTGTGTGGATAAAAACTCTCTGCAAATTCGTAAAGGATGAACGAATGAATTCCCAAATCCAAATTCTTGTGGACTTGGTAACATTTTGGTGGATTTCTTCCTTGCAGATGGAATTGCAGCAATCCAAGAGATGGAGGGCACTGACCAAAGGGCTTCCCAAATATTTAGATATTATTTAAAATGCAGATTTTTTTATTTTTTCCCCCCTTTTCCTTGCTGTTTTCCAAGGATTTAGGCACTGGTTTTGAGAAGTTTTAAGTTGGGATCAAGCTTTATGGAGCACGGATCAATTGCCCGGGTTTTTCACGGGGATGGGATGTTGGGAATTTTGCCAGGAATGGTTCCTGGAAGAGAATGGGAAACAATTCTCCACCCCAGCAGAAGAGACCTGGAGCTTTACAGCGACCAAACCCCTCTGGAAATTCCACCAGAAAACATGGAATTGCATCTTCCTAGGAACAACCAACCCCGATTTATTCACAGGGATCGAAGGATTTGATGCAGATCAAACAACCAAACAGCAGAACAGAGGGCGGATTTTTGGGATTTAGCCACCAATCGCTCCCTACCCAATCCCCAGCTGGATCAATTTTTTCCCATTTTTCCCTAGAACTCCTTCACCTGGGCAAAGAGAGGCCGCAGACGGACACAGCAGTGGCCAGGAGGCTCGTATCCCACGCGCTGGGCTGGAAGCACAGGCAGCAGGAGGCCACGGGGATGGAAGTTTTCCAGCCAGAATCCTTGGATCAGGAGCAATAACGCGGCTCAGCTCCCAGGAAAGGAGTGAAACACACGCAGAGCAGTCAGTGCCACGGGGGTGATCCTTGATGGAATCAGCACCAGCTTGGAAAAGTTGGGAATGGGGGAAGTTTCTTGTTCAAGGAGGTTTTTTTTCCGGAGCCTTGGGAGGTGCTGGAATTCTTTGTTGGGTGTTTGAAAGCATCTGGGGCAGCAGATTGTTGTCTTTATTCCTTATTCCTGCTCTGTTCTGCCAGAAAAAAAAAAATAGGAATTAAGAGGAGGGGAATTGGAGTTTTTTGGCCAAAATTCAAGTCTTAAGCAAGGGCAGGAGTTAAAAAATCTGTTCCATGTTTGTTGTAATGTTGCTGTTCAGAGATCCCAGGAAACTGACAGGCAGGGAATGCAAGTTTTAGGGATTTTTCTCCTTATTTATGGAGTTGAAAGAGCCTGACCTTGCCCTGGTGGTGGGGAAAGTTGGGGATCTGCTCGGTAGGGAAGGAAAACCAGACTTTGCCTGTTTAAGATGAGCTTCCACCCCCATCCCAGGCTCTGCTCGTGCTCCAGTCTGGAATTCTGAGGGAAAAATGGAGTTTCCCAGTTGCCAGGAGGTTAAAGCCCTTTTCCAGCTGCCCTCTGGGCCACTGGAGAAATGACAAATATTCCAAATATTTCTGCATTTTTAAGCCTCACACCATCCCTGTGAGGTGGGGTTTTGGGGAAGTTTGCAGCCAGTTTTAATCCCCTGCGGAATCAGCCGGAAATCCAGGACGTGGAAAAAGAGGGGAAACCCCCAAACTTCCAGGAATTGTGAGAAGAAATACCCCAAAGGCTTCTAAAGTGATTTTTTTTTTTTTTTCCCCAGGGAAAAGGTTTTTATGGGATGAGCTGTGGCTGGAGCTCTGTGGCAAAAAAAAAAAAGCATCCTCAAACAAACAGAGGAGCGCAGGGAGCACCACTGGGAATTCCCACAGGAGCAGATCCCTGGGGATGAGAGCCAGGAATTCCCTCTGCAAGGTGCACGAGGCTACAACACCCTGCCTGATTCATCCTTTAGGAAAAGATGGAATATCCAGCTGGGAGGTGATTTTTGGATGGGCACAGCATCTGTTGGGTGGATGATCCCTGCGGGATGGGAATTCCCAGCCCTGAGGCCTCATCCCCGGGAATCTGCCGAGTTCTGGGTGCTGAGGGGTGGCTTCAGGGAGCTCTGATTCCGTGGGAAATTCCGTGTTCTGCCTTTGCTCCCCTCCGGAGCTGTTGGATCCAAGCGTTTCACTTATTAAATTCAGCTTTACGCTGTTCTGCTCACAAAAAGCTGCTCCTTTTTTCCTTCTTTTTGTTCCCTTTCCTTGTATTTCCTTGCTGGAGTCGGTGCTGAGGAGGAGCCGAGTGCAGGAAGCAGCAGCACAAACGGAGGCGGTGAGAGTGGAAAAGAGCTGGAAATTCCCAAATAATTCCTTGGAAATGAAGGGAAAAGGCACTTTTAGGTGGCTGGCACCCAACCCGAGGCGAGGGGTGCTCGCCTGTGAGGAAAGGTGGTGCTGCAAAGTGCGGGAGAAATCCTTGGAATGGTGAAGAGCCGGAGCCGAGGGGAGCTGGAAGCTCCCGCCAGGAGCGGGGCTGGAATTGCAGGAGGCACCGAGGGGTGGCCTGAGCACCTAAACCGGGGAGGGAGAGGCTTCTTCAGGGAAGGATTCCCCTGAAGTTCAGAGTTTGATTGAGGCTCGATTTCCTGGGGGTGCAGTGGTTCGGGAAGGGCTGGAGCAGGAGTCCTGGCTTCCTTAAATTAGTGGGAATTCTACCGGGCGGACACGTTGTTATTTGTGAGTCCCCTGAAGTGGTCGAACTTCTGCTCCGTCTCCTCGCTGAAGGAGCCACCTGGAGAGGCCACAGGAGAGCACGGGGTGAGCAGGAGCAGGGAAAAATACTCGGGAACACCGGGAGAGCCCAGGGAAAACACCTGGGAACACTGGGAGAGCCCAGGGAAAACACTCAGGAACACAGGGTGAGCAGGAAGAGGAAAAAACGCTCGGGAACACCGGGAGAGCCCAGGGAAAACACTTGGGAATACCAGGAGAGCACAGGGTGAGAGCAAGAGAAGGGAAAAGCATTTGGGAACACAGGGAGAGCCCAGGGAAAACACTTGGGAACACCAGGAGAGCACAGGGTGAGCAGGAAGGGGGAAAAACACTTGGGAACACAGGGAGAGCCAAGGAAAACACTTGGGAACACCCACCGGGAGAGCCCAGGGAAAAACACTTGGGAACACCAGGAGAGCAGGAGAAGGGAAAAGCATTTGGGAACACAGGGAGAGCACAGGGTGAGCAGGAAGAGGGAAAAACACTTGGGAACACTGGGAGAGCACAGGGAAAACACTTGGGAACACCGGGACTGGGTGGAACCGGCGCCCTGGAAATGAAGGCCTCAAAGGTTTGGGGTTAATTAAATTAAGCTTTAATTAAATCTTAGCCTAAGTGGCATGACCAGGAGTCCTCAGGAGAGCTGGATTAGTCTTTTGTGGATTTGCAAGACTCAAGTACCCAAATGTCACTGGTTTGGTGCTGAAAAATGAAGTGAGGCCTAACAAGGCCTGTGAGGGATGCGAGGGCTCTGCGTGCTCTGAACCAGCACCAAACCCTAATTTCTCTCTAATTAGGACACAATGAGAGCTAAAACCTTGATTTTGAACTGGAGATATTTCCAAGCTCAGCTGCAGAGCCCATCCCAATGGGCTTCACTTCTCTCAGCTAGGTCACATCTGAAATGTGACACACAAGACGAGAACTTTCTGCTAAAATCCCAACAAAATAATGAGAAAAATCAGTGGTTACGTGGATTTTGTTGTTGTTGTTTTTCCAGGAAAAAACGTTCCTTGAAGGAGGGAATTTTCCAAGCTGGTTGTGTTTGGAGCTGGGCAGGGAGTTGTGTTAATTCACTGTCTGTGGTAAAAGCAGTCCTTAAAAGTCCCCAAGTTAATTCCATTTTAAAGGGTTTTGACAATGGCCTAAGCCAAATTTGAATTAAATTGGCTTCGATATTTCCATGACCTAAAGAAGACGCCAAATGGTAATATTCTACATTTTTCCAAGAAAACTGCGTTTTCCCTGACATTCCAGGGCCATTTTAATTCCTGCCAGGCACAGAGGGCTCTTTCCCACTCCTTCTTTTGTTTTCCAAGAGCAGCTTTGTGATCTGAAGCGTTCCCAGCTTGGCAAAATAATTTGATTTTGGGAAGGAGGAGTTTCCCGAGGCGCTTATTCCGGCACTGGGATTGCACCAGAGCTTTTCATGAGGGGAAAACATGCAATTCCTTGTCTGAGAGGAACCCTTGGAGCATCCCTGTCCCTCTTGGAGGACTCCCATGGCAGCAGCCCTCACCTATGTGGCAGTTGTACATCCAGATGCGCTGCCCGTCGTAGCGGCTCCGGCATTTCATGACGTTGTTGGAATAATCCGACTCTGCCACCTCGTAGCTGGGGTTGATCACGACCTGGGAGGGATGGAAGGACAGGGAATGGGGTTATGGAAAGGGGGATTTGGCAGGATACACAATCAGTTGTTTTTTACAGCAGGGTTTGGGGTTTTTTTAGCAGAAAATAAAAATACAAATTGTTTTGCAAAGAGAGAGAAATGACTTGGATAAAGGCAGATCAGGGAATAAAGGCTCAGTCAAGGAATCCTGGAATGGTTTGGGTTGGAAGGGACCTCAAAGCCCATCAGTGCCACCCCTGCCATGGGCAGGGACACCTCCCACTGTCCCAGGTTGCTCCAGTCTGGCCTTGGGCACTGCCAGGGATCCAGGGCCAGCCACAGCTGCTCTGGGAATTCCATCCCAGCCCCTCCCCACCCTCCCAGCCAGGAATTCCTTCCCAATATCCCATCCATATCTCCCCTTTTCCAATGGGAAGCCATTCCCTGGGTCCTGTCCCTCCCTCCCTTATCCCAAGTCCCTCTCCAGCTCTCCTGGAGCCCCTTCAGGCACTGGGAGCCTTCCCTGGAGCCTTCCCTGCTCCAGGCTGAACATTCCCAATTCCCTCAGCCTTTCCACCCGGCACAGCTGCTCCATCTCTAATTCCCCACAACCCCACCTTCCCCCACGCCCCAAAATCTCCCCTCAAACCCCCATCTTGCCTTTCCCACAGCTCAGACAGAAAGAATTCCTCTCCTTTCCCTCCTCTCCAGTGCCAGTGGCTGTTTCAGACCCAGGGAATTCCCCCCACTCCAGCCCCGGGCACAGGCTGGAGGCCCGGCCCTAATTCCTGCAGAAACCCCACAAATGGCACAGTTTAATCCCAAAATCCAGCGAGTGCTGCTTACAGCCAGCTCCAAAGAGGGATGCTGTGCTTTGGGAATGTGACAACTCTGTCAACAACATCAGCTGGGCTGGGCCTATCTGGGATTAGCTGGACATGGAATGTTGAGACTTTAATCTCCAAACTGTGGTCACGGGCCCTGATTTTTCCCTTGGGAGCGAGTGTTTGTAATCCTGCTGGATAATCCTTTACCTTTTAGGCATCTGGGAATAGAATCCCTTTAGAAACAGAAGTGGGAGGTGTCAAATCAACTGATTTGGTAAATTCTTGATAAAACTGGTAGGATAAAAGCAGGACAAGTGTCACCAATGCTGTTTTTCCCACCTGGAAGAGGTAATCCCCGGGCGGGACGTCGGTGATGTCGATCCACTGGCAGTCGATGTCGTGCCGATAAACGTCCCAGCAGCCAACAGTGATCCCCTGCTCCCCAAAATTGGCACATTCGTACTGTTTCTGCACATCTAAATGAGAGTTAAAGGCAAAAAGTGTTAAATCCACAGCTGGATTCCCAGAAAATTCCTGGCTGTTCCCCATGGGCAGTGCTAAGGTCCTGGTGTGGTGGTGAGGGGGAGGTTTAAGGAGCTGCCCCCTTCCAACCCCGTGCGCTGGAGGCTTCTGGGATTCCTCGCTTGGCAGGGAGCAGAAAATGCACAGTTGGGGTTTTGGAGCAGCTCAGAGTTGGGATGGAGGGAGCTGAGGGTGGAAAAGAGAACCGGGGACCTTGGGGTTCCCATCCGTCCATCCGTCCATCTGTCTGTCCATTCCATTCCATTCATCCATCCGTCTGTACATCTCATTCCATGTGTCTGTCCCATCGATCTATTCCATCCCTCCATCCCTCCCTCCATCCCTCCATCCATCCATCCATCCACCCGTCCACCCCATCCCATTCATCCAATTCATCCCTCCATCCATCCATCCATCCATCCACCCATCCATCCCTCCACCCATCCATCCATCCACCCATCCATCCATCCATCCCATCCCATCCATCCATCCGTCCATCATCCATCCGTCCTTTATCCATCCCTCCATCCGTCCATCCATCCATCCGTCCATCCATCCGTCCCTCCATCCATCCTATCGATCCATTCCATCCCATCCCATTCCATCCATCCTCTGTCCGTCTATCCATCCCATTCCATTCCATCCATCCTTCCATCTGTCTGTCCCATTGATCTATTCCCTCCATCCATCCATCCCATCCCATCCATCCATCCCATCCCATCCCATCCCATCCCTCCATCCCATCCATCCATCCATCTCCCCATCCATCTCCCCATCCATCCCTCCATCCCATCCATCCATCCCTCCCTCCATCCATCCTCCCATCCATCCATCCCTCCCTCCATCCCTCCCTCCATCCCTCCATCCCTCCATCCATCCCTCCCTCCATCCCATCCATCCCTCCCTCCATCCTTCCATCCATCCCTCCCTCCATCCCTCCATCCATCCCTCCCTCCATCCCATCCATCCCTCCCTCCATCCTTCCATCCATCCCTCCCTCCATCCCATCCATCCATCCCTCCCTCCCTCCATCCATCCATCCCTCCATCCCTCCATCCCTCCCTCCATCCCTCCATCCCACCCATCCTCCCAGGACTGGTTCCTGGCTCCTGCCAGGCCACATTCAGCCCTTGGCAGCTGCCATCCCTTGCTTGGGAAGAGGAGGGAATTCCCGGGACACGGGGCTCTGGCACAGACCTGCTTCGCATTCCGTGTCCTCCAGGCAGAAGCTGGCCTTGTGTCCCTCGGCCACCTTGGTGCCGTTGAGGTTCAGGAGGTCGTAGTGGGTGAACACCTCCATGCTGTGGTAGTGCCTGTGGGGCGCACACAGGGACAATTATCCCGAGGGAAAACCCTTTCATTACCAGGCCTGAGGGGCCGAGTGGAGCTGCAGGAGTGTGAGAAATCCAGCCAGGAAATATTCCCTGGGGATAATCCTGGGTGGCTCCATCACCCATCCTGCTGCCTCCTGGGTGTTTATTTATATGGAATCCCAGACTGGTTGGATGGGGAGGGATTTAAGGATCATCCCATTCCAGCCCTGTCCATGGCAGGGACACCTTCCCCTATCCCAGGTTGCTCCAAGCCCCGTCCAGCCTGGCCTGGGACATTTATAAAGTGCTAAAGCTGTTCCAGGGAAGAGTCCTGCTCCAGCTTTTGTGGGATCACGGTGTTTCACAGTGGCAGGAAGGGGGAAAAAGTCCCCTAGGTCATCCCTTGGAGCAGCCCCATCATTCCCAGGAATATTCCCCACAGAGCTGGGTGTGCCCAGACCAGCTGCTTTTATTTATTAATTTTTAAATCAATCCATCAACCAATCAATATTAATAATTAATTAATTAATTATAATGTATTAATTTTTTTTCAGCAGCAGAATGTGAATTTATCAGCATTCTGGACCAGCTTCTCTCCCCCTGCTCAGAGCTGGACTCTCACACAGGAGACCTTTCCTGGTTTTAAACTGGGAAGTGTCGGTGTCAGCCCAGCCTGGGGAACATTCCAGCACTGCTGGGCACAGCAAAAGCCAGGAGCGAGCCCAGAGTCTGCGTTTAGATCCCGGATTAGCAAAGTCAGACCCAGCACGGTTTGCGTGACGTTGGACTCGGGGGACATCGGGGTTTTTATGCCCCACTGCTGGCTCAGCAGAGAATTAAGCTGAGTTTGGACTCCATGGGATTGGCAGAGCAGGAATGAGCTGGAAATACCAGATTAAAGCCCAGCTGTGGCTCCACGTGGTCAGGGCTGGGCACAGCAGGGCAGGTTATGCTGATGCAACACCTTGGATTTGAGCCCGGCCTTGGAATTGGGAGCAAACCCAGAGCGTGAGGGAACAGGGAAACAACCGGAGGGGGAACCTTAAATCACTCAGTGTCACCCCCAGCTCTGGGAATGGTATCCCAGCTTTGGGAATGTCTGCCCTAGATATGGGAATGCCTATCCCAGCTATAGGAATGCCTATCCCAGCTTTGGGAATGTCCGTCCTAGATATGGGAATGGTATCCCAGCTTTGGGAATGTCTGCCCTAGATATGGGAACGGGTATCCCAGCTCTGGGAATGTCTATCCCAGCTCTGGGAATGCCTATCCCAGCTTTGGGAATGTCTATCCCAGCTCTGGGAATGTCTATCCCAGCTTTGGGAATGAGTATCCCAGCTCTGGGAATGCCTATCCCAGCCCTGGAACCCTGCACTGACACCCAGCTGGGCCCATCTGCAAAGCTCAGCTCAGAGTGAGGCCCAGACAGGGCCTAATTCAGAACCAATTGCTTTAAATTTTTTTTTTTTTTTTTTTTTAAAAAGGAGAAAATGGGGCATAAATCCTCTCCTTCCCAGCTGGAAAAATAATCAAGGCTTAAACACTTCCACTCCCCACCACTGCTCATGGATTTACAGATAGGGGAGGAGCAAGGAGGGAAGGGGAGGAAATTTTCCCTGCTTTTCCCTTCACTAAAAAAAAACCCCAAATCCACAAATTGCCACCTGCCAGAATGAAATCATTTCGCACTCCCTGCTCAGGGTCTTTCCCATTTTTATTCTACTTCCACATCCAAATCCAAGCAAACAGGAGCTCCCGGGGCAGGAGGCAAAGTTGAGCCCCAAGGCCAAGGCCGGGCTGTTGATCTGAGGCAGATTTGGCTCAAATCCCCGAATTTGATGAGTTTGAGCTTCTCAAGCCTGACTCAGTTTCTGAGCTATGTCTGAGTCACTCCAGGGCTGTTTACACTCCCTGTTCACAGCCTGGAAAGATTGAAGAGGGATTGAGTTCATCCCTGTCTGTCCAAACGGGATCCAGGTTGGAGCACAGATGGCTGCTGGCCTCCTCCTCACCCTTTCCCATGCCACCTCACTTCCACGGTGTCCAAAATTGCTCCGAGTTCCCCCCTTTTTCACCTCACTCAGCTCTTTGGGAAGATTAGAAAGGACTTTTAGGTTTAAAATTTACCACTCTGGTGGTTTCCCCAGTTTTTAAAACAGGACAGGAGCTGTGCGTGGACTTATTTCATTCCCTTTTCCCCCAAAATAGAGCAAAATCCACCTTGTACCAGCCCTCCTTTCACACCAGAGCACCTGGATGGCTTCCAGCTCCCTTTCCTCCCTTGGTTTACCCAAAACTGTCTGAATTCCTTGAAAAACGATGCATTTATGGGGTGAATTTCTATAAAAAAATAAGCACAAAACACCTCCCAGCCACTGACAGTTTTAGTGGGGTTGAGATGGATGGAAAATGCAGAATTCCAGCATTTTGGGGTCCTTTTCCAGGTGAGAAACTGCTCAGGTGGCTGCATTTTTCTGCATGTGGTGGGTGCAGTGTTCCCAGGTGTCACAAAATCAAGGAATGGGTTGGAAGGATTTAAATCCCATCCCATCCACCCCCTGCCACCTGGAACACCTCCCACTATCCCAGGTTGCTCCAGCTTGGCCTTGGACACTTCCAGGGATCCAGGGGCTCCTCTGGGAATTCCATCCAGCCCCTCCCCTCCTCATATGGAGGAATTCCTTCCCAATATCCCAATATCCCATTTATTTCCTCTAATGCTGCTGCCCAGCCCAGTGCAATTTCCCTTCCCAATAAAAGGTGGCATCAGAGGGTGGGGAATTGCTGCACATCCATTGCTCCCATCCCTGTCCAGCATCTCCTTGGGCACTTCCAGGGGTGGGACATGCACACACACCTCTCCCAAGGGAAGCTCCACACTTTTCTTGCCCATATCCCTGTTTTTTTAGCTGTAATTCCCACTGGATTAAGGCAGTTTCTCTGCTGTCAGAGGTGACAGTGGGAAGCCATTCCCTGGGTCCTGTCCCTCCCTCCCTTATCCCAAGTCCCTCTCCAGCTCTCCTGGAGCCCCTTCAGGCACTGGGAGCCTTCCCTGGAGCCTTCCCTGCTCCAGGCTGAACATTCCCAATTCCCTCAGCCTTTCCACCCGGCACAGCTGCTCCATCTCTAATTGCCCACAACCCCACCTTCCCCCACGCCCCAAAATCTCCCCTCAAACCCCCATCTTGCCTTTCCCACAGCTCAGACAGAAAGAATTCCTCTCCTTTCCCTCCTCTCCAGTGCCAGTGGCTGTTTCAGACCCAGGGAATTCCCCCCACTCCAGCCCCGGGCACAGGCTGGAGGCCCGGCCCTAATTCCTGCAGAAACCCCACAAACGGCACAGTTTAATCCCAAAATCCAGCGAGTGCTGCTTACAGCCAGCTCCAAAGAGGGATGCTGTGCTTTGGGAATGTGACAACTCTGTCAACAACATCAGCTGGGCTGGGCCTATCTGGGATTAGCTGGACATGGAATGTTGAGACTTTAATCTCCAGACTGTGGTCACGGGCCCTGATTTTTCCCTTGGGAGCGAGTGTTTGTAATCCCAAAATTCAGGGAATGCTACTTAGAGCCAGCAAACTTAATCCCAAAATTCAGGGAATGCTGCTTACAACCAGCAAAACAAGGTGCCTTTAATCCCAAAATTCAGGGAATGCTGCTTACAGCCAGCAAACAATCCCAAAATTCAGGGAATGCTGCTTACAACCAGCAAACTTAATCCCAAAATTCAGGGAGTGCTGCCTACAGCCAGCAAACCGAGGTGCAATCCGGGGCAGAACTGAGGTGTCTCATCCCTGCCCCGGGGCCACCAAGCCCCGTGTGTGGCACCCACCGGTGGCAGTCGTGCCACACCCAGGCGTGGCGGCCGTTCTTGGGCCTGAAGTCGGACTGGCCGTTGTTGTGGATCTGGGAGGAGAAGCGCAGCAGGCGCCGGTAGCCCGAGGTCAGCGAGGTGTTGTGGGCAGAGCTGGCCAGGCAGTTCTCCTCCAGGGCACACTGCAGCAGGAACATGGGCCTGTCCTCCAGGTAGGCCGTCTGCTCCACCAGCTCCGCGTTCAGCACCAGGTCAGGGGCGGCTGGAGCAGGGAAGAAAGGTTTAAATTCAATAAATTCAATAAAGCCACCCCAAAAGTGGCTGCTGGAGGTGGAGGATGCGCTGTGCAAATGGGTTGTTGGGAAGGGGTCTCAAGGTTCGGCCACTTCCAGCTGCAACACCTCTCACCATCCCAGGGTGCTCCAAGCTGGCCTTGGACATTTCCAGGGATGGGGCAGCCACAGATTCTCTGGGAATTCCATCCCAGCCCCTCCCCACTCTCAAAGAGAACAGTTTCTGCAATCTAATCCTACTCTGAGTTTGAGTAGGAAAAGCCTGGGGAGGAATGATTCACCATATGGGAATAGTTGACCTTAAATCCCATCCCATCCCATGGGCAGGGACACCTCCCGCTATCCCAGGGTGCTCCAAGCCCTTCCCAACCTGGCCTTGGACACTTCCAGAGTGATCCAGGGGCAGCCACAGCTCCTCTGGGAATTCCATCCCAGCCCCTCCCCAGCCTCACAGGGAAGGATTTTTCCTGAACATCCAGCCTAATCCTACTCTGAGTAGGAAAAACCTGGGGGGGGGGAACAATTCATTATATGGGAATAATTGACCTTAAATCCCATCCCACCCCCTGCCACAGGCAGGGACACTTTCCACAATCCCATCTTGCTCCAAGCTGCCCTTGGACACTTCCAGGGATGGGGCAGCCCCAGCCAAAGCCTCTCTGGGAGGACGAATTTGCCGCTGTTTGACGTATCCAGGTCACCCCATTCCTCAGGCACACCCCTCGTGCCGAGGTGCAAGAAATCCCGAGTGACTCACTCTCGGAGCAGGACACGCCGGCCCCGAAGCGTCCCCCTCCCCTGGGGCAGGACACGTGGGCCCCGTCGTGCCGGCAGTGGGACAGGGACATCTCCGTCCCCGAGCACCTGACCCCGCTCATGACCACGTCGTCAGCGCTGACGTCCCCGTGCCAGTACCACGTCTCCTGGGCACAAAAATAAAAAGGCAGGAAAAGGCATTTGCACACATTGCTTGGGGTTTGGTGGCTCTTAGGGGAATATTTACCCGCCTAAAAGGTGGGTTCTCCCTTTGAGGAAGATCAGGGCGAGACCTCACATTATCCAGGAGGAGGATCTCGCCAAAGGATGCTGGAGCAGGGAACTCAGGGAAGCAGAAGGTTTGTCACCAAATCCTTACAAAACCCATCCAGTGCCAAGGCAGGGACACCCCCCACTGTCCCAGGGTGCTCCAACCTGGCCTTGGACACTTCCAGGGATCCAGGGGCAGCCACAGCTCCTCTGGGAATTCCAGCCCAGGACCTCACTGCTGTCCCAGGGAAGAATTCCTTCCCAAAATCCCACCTAACCCTGCCCTCTGGCAGTGGGAAGCCATTCCCCCTTGTCCCATCGTTCCACTTCCTGATGAAATTCCATCGCTTCTCATCATTTTACAAAACCTAACAGGAATGACACCACATTAACACCCAACCCCAAAGCTTGGGAGAAGGGGAGGGGAGAAAACTTTAAAAAAATCCAATCAGATCTGTCCGTGTCCAAGCTGGGAGGATGTTTCCAGGAAAAGAAAACCCCGGTGTCCCACGGCTCCCATTTGCCCCCGGCTGCTTGGGAAGGCCGGGAGCACACAGGGCTGCCCTGTTCTGCACACTGGGGCTTTATGCTCCCGGAGCTGGGGCAGCATAAGGGCCTTTTCTGTTCCAAATTCCAGCAGCCTCAGCTCAAGGAAAAAACTCCTCGTTCCTCGCTGGACTCTCAGGGCTGTGTCAACAGAGGCAGGCAGTCGGAAAGGCCGGCGCTCAGGGACACGGAGATCCTCAGCTCCCGGGATCTGATGGGGGGAATCAGCTGGAGGAACCAGCTGGAGCAGGGGAATGGCTGCAGCAGCACGTGGGCAGCTCCAGCCTCCTTCCTGCTGGGTATCCAACCCCAGAGTGATCCCTGGGGACCTGTAGATCCATGGAGAATGGTTGGGATCTGTCCATGAGCCCAGGGTGGCAGAAATCATGGAATGGTTTGAGTTGGAAGGGACCTTAAAGCTCATTGCCATGGGCAGGGATACCTTCCACCACTCCAGGTTCTCCAAGCTCCATCCAGCCTGGCCTGGGACACTGCCAGGGATGGGGTAAAACTGAGGTGTCACCCCCAGCCAGGCACAAGCAGGGAGGGTTTGGGGCAGGAGAGGAGCAGGGAATACCAGCAATTCATGGAGCTGGATCCAGCCTCGCTGCTCAGGGCTACACACTGGAGCAGCTACAGGAGCAAAATCCCATTTTTTCAGGTGCCCTGACACCAGTTTGAACCCGACCTCTGCATTTCAGGGAGGGACAAGAACCTGCACGCAGCCACCAGCCCAAGCAGGGATCGGGGAATGTCGGGAAACCTGAGCTCTGAGAAAACAACAGAACTGCCCCAGCTCCTCCTGCTCCAAATTCCCACCTCCACAGGAACGAGCTTTCACCCTCAGGGTCTCTCCAGCTCAACCCACGAAGCTCTTTTTGGGATAACCCTCCTCCAGCACCCCCACCCCACCCATCCAGATGTGACCCCCAGCTCGGGGCAGGTCGGGGGCTCACCTGGAAGGCGTGGCTGGCAAAGCCCAGCCCCAGCTGCCGGCACACCACCATGGCCTCCACGGTGCCCCAGTTGTGGCTGCAGACCGTGCCCCACCTCAGGGTGCCGTTGCGCTCGGCCAGCACCTCCACACGGCCCTCGTAGGGGTTGCGGCCCCCGCTCAGGCGAAGCTGCAGGACACAGAACCCGTAAATCCACGGGAAAGCCCCAAAGGAAAGGGCAGCGGGTGGGGGAGAAGGTTTTGTTCCTCAACAATGCAGGGAGTTTGGAATCATTGAATATCCTCAGCTGGAAGTGACAACTGGAAGTTCCAGGAGGGATCCAGGAGATGGGAGTGGGGGAGAGGAGAGGAGAGGAGAGGAGAGAGGAGAGAGGAGAGAGGAGAGAGGAGAGAGGAGAGAGGAGAGAGGAGAGAGGAGAGAGGAGAGAGGAGAGAGGAGAGAGGAGAGAGGTCCGCCTTTAGCACAGAGCTGGAGAAATCCTGGTGAGGGTTTTCCCCCGCCAGAGGGAATTCTGGCTGGCAAAAAGGAATTCTGACAAGACTGCATGAACACATTCCCAACCCATCCCTAGGGAACAGGACTCAGGGCACTGGGGTTGGGCAGCATCGTGTCCCAGGGAAGGCACTGGAAAACCGTGCAGGAATCGAGCAGCACTCGGAGTCTCCTCAGGACTCGAGCTCAGGGAGTTCAGCTCTTCTCTCACTTTGGCAGGGGATGGTCCAGCCAAGCCCAGCAGCTCAAAGTGGGTTGGACCAGCTGCAGGAATAACATTCCCTGGGAAAGCTTCCCTTCCCTGCTCCTTTAGACCCTTGGAAGGAGCATTCAGAGGAATCTGTGTCTGGTTCGTGCAGTCAGCACAGAATCATGGAATGGCTGGGTTGGAAAAGGTTGACAATTGGGTTAAAAATCATTTAATTCCACCCCCTGCCATGGGCAGGGTCACCTTCCACTCTCCCAGGCTGCTCCAAGCCCCATCCAACCTGGCCTTCCTCATTTATAAACCTCTGGCACGTCCAGAGGAGCTCAAAACTCAGCACAAAAAGGGAGCATCATCCTCATTTTCCCTCCTTTTTTAGGGAAAACCTAAACCAAATACTCATGGCTTGGGTGAAACGATTCCTGCCTGATTCCTGCCCGAAATTCCCTCACACCTGGATCCCTCAGCTCCTCACCTGGTTCTGGAAGCCCATGGCTGGCACGTTGCACCTCACAGCAGCATCTTCCTCGTGGTTGCAGCCCTGGGACTCGGTGTTGAACTTGCAGTCCGTGACCGACTTCTCAAAGCCCGTGCAGTCGATCTCATTCAGGTGGATGGGACCCATTCCTTGGGGAAAACAGGGAAAAAAAGTCCTTTTGGGTGGTGAGGGAACATCCCCAGCAGGTTGTTAATACCACAGTGACCTCCAGCATTCAGAACTTGGAAAAAATCCACTGATTTCTTGTAAAAATAAAACAAAAAGCCGTGAGGTTATGGTTAATAATTCCACCGTTAAATTCTTTCCAGTATTCCCTGTGACTCCAGCATGCAGGAATCCCAGGAAAAGCCAAATTTCCACTGTTCCATCATTTACAAACTTCAGCTGTAGGAATTCACCAATTTGGTGACCTTTTGGCTGGGTCTTTGTGCTGGGATCTGCTCCCGCTCAAGGCCTGACATTTAACCGGGACATTGGCACATTGGCTGGGAATAAAACACCCACGGGGAGGGATGAGGAGTCAGGAAAAGAAATCTGGGGCAGAAATCTGAGGGAAACAGCAGTGAACAACTGCAGAGAAGGGGCTCGAGGTGCTGGGACAGAAATGGAATAATTTGGGTCCTCCCAGGATGAGCGGCAGCAGAAAATCGGAATTTCCATCAGAAAAACATGGAAGGGAACTGCCAAAAGTGCTGGGAAAGAACGACCAAGGCGGAGATGGGAATGTGCTGGGCTCCATTTCACCCACAGTCCGTGGGGTTTGGGCACCCTGGGCAGCCCTGTGTCCACCCCTCACGCCACATGTGGGCAGGGTGGGAGGACATTCCCGGGGGAGGCTGCTGGGGAATGGGAATCTCGTCCCGTTTTTGTTCTGCCTCTCTCTCATTAAAATCTTGTTTGTGGTTCCCATCTGGAGCTGGCAGCACTTTCCTGGTCATTCTGCAGCCACCGAGGGGCTGAGAGGGAGGAGTGCCTTGACCGGAGCTGGAGGGGGAAGTTCCAGGAATGCAGGAGGGATCCAGGCCGACATTCCCAGCCTGGCAAAGTCATGCCAGTGGGATGATGAGGATGACAAAGATGACAAAGGACAAGGGCAGGGCCTCAGTGAGCCACAGAACCCTGGCAGGGCTGCTCTTCTTGGGGAAATTATGGCAATGGGGGCACTGAAATGGAGCCAAAATGGGATGAAATGTGAGGAAAACTGAACTTCCTCCCATGCCATCGCACTTAAAACCACCAGGATTTGGCCTGTCCATCCAACACTTGCCTTCACCTACTCCCTGGAGTTTAATTCCATGCTCTCCCTCGCAGGACATCAACACATCCATGAGCTCTGGGCTCAGTGTCTCCCCTCTTGTGGGAATGAGTTGTTTAATCTGTTGTTAATTAATTGTTGCCAATTAATAAAGGTGGGATAAACCCTCCTCCCCCAGCCCAAGCTCTGTGGAAGGCTCTGCTCTCCCCCTCTGCCCTAACTGGGACTCCCAGTTAAAGCACTGGGAGCTGATTTACCCTGTGCAACTCAACCCCTTCGCACCCACGGTGAGGCTGATCCTTCAAAGCAGCCTCAGAACACCCAAATTCCCCGGGATGCAGCTGGAACCAAACAAAAGTGCAAACAAGGACACGGCCTTGAGAGCTTGGAGAGCTCCCTGCACATCCAGGGCCAACAAAAGCTCCTTTTCCAACCAAAACGTGACGCTCTGGCTGCCGGAGGGACGTCCCCCATCCCAAGGGATGCTCCTGACAGGGAGCACCGATGGATTGTGAGCGTTAAAAGAAAGGGAAGCGCGTGGGGGGAGATTCCAGGCTGTGGGATGTGGCAGGAACAGCGTGTTCCACGTTCTGCTCCCGCACGTGGCAGCCACTTCCACCCACCCCAGGATGATGGAGCTGGTTCCTCCATCCCGTTCCACACATCAGCAGATTCCATCCCACCACAAGAGGGTTTTTGGCAAATCCAGTGGACAGGTCATGTTTTAGAGCTTCCCAGACTTGGGACACCCACGTGTTGTTTCCTTCCCTCCCTTTCTCCAACTGGAAGGAATTTCCCCCTTTCCTTCATTCTCAAAATTTCCCCCCTTCCTTTATTCTCAAAATTTCCCCCCTTCCTTTATTCTCAAAATTTCCCCCATTCCTTCATTCTCAAAATTTCTCCCATTCCTTTATCCTCACAACAAGGATTTGGTGTCAGTTTTTTGGGTTATTCCCACAACGAGGGTTTGGTGTCATTTTTTGGGTTATTCCCACAACAAGGGTTTGGTGTCATTTTTTGGGGTTATTCCCACAAGGAGGGTTTGGTGTCATTTTTTTTTTGGGTCTCCACCATGGGAACAAGGTGTGGGAATCACCAGGTGGTTTCAGCTCGCCTTTGACTCACCACTGACCACATTTTGGAATTTAAACCAACTCCCAAAGACAGGAAATCCAAACCCAAACCTGGCTATGAGCTGCTCAAATGCCCTTCTGTTTATAATGAGCTAAATTACTGTCCTGGTCTTAAATTGGAGCATTTGAAGTCTGGCTCCAGGACTCATTTTTTGCCAGGAACCTTCTAGTAATGCATTACTCCATGGTGTGGTTCTAGAGGGCTCAAAGGGAATTTCAGAGCAGCAGATGAGATAATTAAGAATTAATTACTGGAACAGCTGCCTGAGCAAAAGGTCAAACTCATCATCCCCAGACTTTTTTTCAGGGAATCTTTTTAAGTCACATAATTCCAGTCTGGCCCCAAGAGACTTTATGAACTTTAGGGAAAAAAATTCCTGATCCCCAAACCGAACATCCCGACAAAAATCCGCCGTGCCCTCAATTATGGGATGTCCCTGAGGGCGGAATGCTCTGTAACTCAGGGCACCAGGAGCCCCTGGAGCTGTGGAGGTCCTTACCTTGGCCCAGCCTGGCTCCCGTGATGGCCTCCTTGGCGCTGCCGAAGCCCAGCTCCCGGCACACCACGCTGGCCGACACCAGGTTCCAGTTGTCGTCGCACACCGTCCCCCACTCCCCGTTTTTCAGCACCTCCACTCGGCCTTCCCCGGTGTTGGCTCCTCCTTTCAGCCTCACCAGGGGTTGCTGGAAGAGACAGAGGCAGGAGTGGGGTCACCGCAGCCTGGGAGTGGCACCTCCGTCCTTTACGGGGGTTATTTGTGGAAAGCTGGGCCTAAAACCTTTCCTAGAATCACCTGAGACACCTTAAAAACATCCATCACATCGTTCCAACTGCAGGAACCTCTGCAGGGATTTTGGTGAGCACAGATTTGTTTCTCACACCTCACGTGTGGGCAGGGAATAAAAAAACCCATCCCAGTTCTCTGCAGGTGCTTGGGCTTAGGAGCCTTTTCCTGTCCTGGGCTGAATATGGTAAAAACCAGTTTTATATCTCTTGGGAGCCTTGCAGGAGGGTTGGGAATGGCCCTGAGCCTGCCAGTGCCCAGCTCTCAGCCCCTGGCTGCCCTAAAGGGGTTTATTTGCTGCTCACATCTCCAGCCCAGGCTCCTGGCTTAATCCAGGACCAACGTTGAGCTCAAGCCCCATAAAACCTGCCTGAGTGCTCGGTTCTGAGCAATAATAATATATAAATAATATCTAATAAATAATGGTAATAAATAATAAAGAAATAATAAATAATGAATGAGAAGTGGAATAAAAGATCCGGCTTTTGCAGTCAGAAGTACCCAGCTGAGTGGCAGCTCCAGTTCCACTCATTTCTGGGTTTGTATTATTTAATTATTACCTGTTAATCACCTACTCCTCCCCCCAATGCCAAGCAGGGAGCTGCCAACTCCTGCTGCACCTGAGAGCTGAGTTTTGGCCGTGGGAGCAAAGTTTTAAGCGTGAAAACACCAAAAATCCTTCACTTTTCCGACTGGGAGCGTGCCTGGAGCACTTTCTCCAGGCTGGGGTCACACCAAGGACACCCAAAGCCTAAACAAAGGCTTAAGGAGTTACTTGGCAGCGCGTGTGGCTCGGGAGATTAACAATGATTTACAAAACCTTTCACCTCCCGGGCCTAAATCCTGCAAGGCAGGAGGCTGGGATCCAGGCAGGGGTTGCATTATTCCCACCACAGAGGTGCTGGCACCTGGAAAAAGCCCAAAGATTCCCCTAAACCCACCCAGGCACAGCCGCCCTGGGGGTGCAGCCACAAAATCCACAGCAAAACCTCCTCCTGTGAGAAACCTCCCAAGATTCCCCCTCTATCCCAAGGCTGCAGCTGGAATATTTCCCTTGGCACCCACCTCTGCCATGTTAAGCTGTCCTTTCCTAGCCCCCGACACCGGCAATGTCCAACTCCAGCCTTGTTTTCCAACCCTTCTGCACCTCCCGGGATTTTCACACCTCGCTAGACTAAACAAACCCAGCTTTCCAACCTCGCCCGTGTTTTCCCTCAGGGCATTTCCTCACCGAGGCCACGGAGGCAGAGGAAACGCCGGCTGATTTCCACGGGGAAGAGCAATCCAGCAGAATTCCCGTGCCTTTGGAACAGCACAGCCGGGCACGGCCTCCGCTGGCTCGGCCCAAGCGGCTCCAACAGGAGCCAGAGCCCGGGATTCGGTCACTCCTCGCTCGCAGCTTTGCCAGCTGCCGTGGGAGCCGCTCTCCCACCCTTTGGAGGTGGGAGAGGGAGGAAAGAGCCTGGAATCTATGCGGGTGGGAGCTGAGCTGGGCGTGCTGGGGATGCCAGAGGGGCCCTCGTGGCTGCGGCACCTTGTGGGAATTCTGGTGGTGGATGGTTACAGCCCCAGAGGTTTCCTGCTCTAATTGGCAGCTAGATGGGATATGGGGAAGGAATTCCTTCCCTGGGCGGGTGGGGAGAGGATGGGGTGGAATTCCCAGAGCAGCTGTGGCTGCCCCTGGATCCCTGGCAGTGCCCAAGGCCAGGCTGGAGCAACCTGGGACAGTGGGAGGTGTCCCTGCCCATGGCAGGGGTGGCACTGGATGGGCTTTAAATCCCTTCCCACCCAACCCATTCCACGATTCCATTTTCCCATCCGTCTGTGAGTGCTGCAGGAACAGCTCTGAACTCTGGGAATCTGCTGGGCAGGAGGGCCTGGAGGGCCAGGACACAGGGAATGGCTTCCCACTGCCAGAGGGCAGGGATGGATGGGATATTGGGATGGAACTCCTGGCTGTGAGGGTGGGGAGGGGCTGGGCTGGAATTCCCAGAGGAGCTGGGGCTGTCCCTGGATCCCTGGAAGTGCCCAAGGCCAGGTTGGAGCAGCCTGGGACAGTGGGAGGTGTCCCTATGGCAGGGGATGGGATAAGATGGGCTTAAGGTCCACTGTTCCCAGAGTCGTTCCCTCCCAGGCTTTTATCAGAGTAGGATTAGGTTGGATATTCAGGAGAAATTGTCCTCTTTGAGAGTGGTGAGGGGCCAGGATGGAATTCCCAGAGAATCTGTGGCTACCCCTGGATCCCTGGAAGTGCCCGAAGCCAGGATGGAACAACGCTGGCGGAAGGTGTCCTACCCATGGCGGGGGGAGGGGGGGGGATTAGCTGATTTTTAAGGCTTTTCCAAGCCATTTTGGCATTCCAGGCCAGGCTGTGCCTGCTCCCTGCTCACCTCCTGCCTGAAGGCCTTTCGGAAGCCGCTGTGGCTGCTGGGGGCGAAGGCCCGGCCGGGGACGCAGCTGACGACCGCTGGCATCCCGTTGTCACACGTGCTGTTCTTCCCAGTGCCCCCCGTCAGGTGGTTTCCCAGTTTGCAGCTGGAAATGTGAGCCTCGTTCCCAGTGCAGTCCATGGAGTACGCCCAGTAGTGCTGCTTCCTTCTGCTGGCAAACATCCTGAAAGGAATCAAGGAGAAAGGGAGAATTAGGAATCCTTCAAAAAAAAAAAAAAAAAAAAAGCACTGATGGAGCTAAATTTTGGGAGGAAAAATGCCCTGAGGTGAAGTGGGGATTGGACAGGATTATTTGGAGGCTGATCTGTTCATCCACACCATGACTCTGTTGAGGTGACATTTAAAAACATGGAATTATTCCAGCTGGAAAAGACCTCCAAGATCATCGAGTCCAACCACTTGAGAGGAAATAAATCCCCTGTGAAAACTGAGAAATCAGAGTAGGAACCAAAGGTGCAGCTGCAGCAAATGACACATTCCCAGGAGCAGAGATCCCACCCCACGCAGGGACAGGGATCAGCCAATTCCAAATGGACAAAGAGGGTTTGTGCAGATGAGTGGGCTGGAGGAAAAAAACTTCCAAAGCTTCCCAAAAAAACTTCCCCTTTTGCTGACCAGCAGCTATCAGCTGGGATTGGGAGAAATCCAAAGCCTCTCCGAGCCTCAGTGTTAACAACTGTGAGCCTGAGAGCAATTTCCAAGAGCAGGAGCAATTCCTCTCTGACTTGTTGTTGGCAGCAGCTCCTGCTTCTCGCTCCCAGACTGCCTGGAGCTGCTCCAGGCACTCCTGAGGAGGAAGGGGCACGTGTGATAAACTGGGAAGGGAAAGGATTCCGGAATCCAGCTCCATCCTACCGGAGCTGAGAGCTGGGGGAATGGGAATATGGGTCAGGTCAGCCTGAGAAAGGAGTTAAAAAACACAGGGAAGGCTCAGGGGAGCCCAAGCCCTGCTGGGATCTCCACGTGGCTCCGTGTGATCCCGGTGCTGCTCCTCATTCCAGGAGTCTCTGCCACGCAGAGCCGGGATCCAGGGATTAGCTGGGATAAATGGCACAGCGAGGCGGGTGGAATTTGGGGAGAAAAAGCAGCAGTTCTGGTTTGTGCAGCACAGAGAGCCTGGGGAGCAGCACCAGAGGGGCAGAGAGCCTTTCTGAGGAGGTTTTTTGGGAACTCCACTGGGCAGGTCCAGGTTTTCCCAGCTGATCCCTATAGGATTCAGATTTTGCAGGGTCACAGATGTTTGAGGGGACACTTTTCTCCCCTCTGCTCACGGAGCTCTGCTGCCCAGCTCAGCACTTCTCCAGCCTCTCCTGGCTCCCAGCCACTGACTAATCCTTGCTGGAAGCAGATCTCCCTGGGCAGAGGTTGGGGATGGATCCAGCCGGGCTGGAGAGGGAGCTGCCATTGCATCCCACGATGCTGGAAAAGGATGGAGCAGGGCCGGGATCCATCCCAGGCAGCAGCAACAGGACCCTCCCTGTCCTGTGGGGAAAAGTGGCTGTCAGAACCCACCTCAGACCTGTCAGGGACCCCTGAATCGAGGGAAAAGGGATGGGAAAATAGGAATAGAGTTAAAGTTTTAGAAATAAACCAAAGGAGGAGGCAACACAAAGCAGCAGCCACTTCCCAGCTGTGCTCAGGGTGGAAGGGAGGACCTGCAGGAGCATTTTCACCCCTCTCAGAGGGTCCAGAGAGCTCCATGAGCTCCAGAGCGGACAAGGAACAGCCTGACTTAGGGAAGCAGGGATGGGGATGCCTTAGAATAGCAAACAATGACCTCATCCTGGAAATTTCATGAGGCATTAACATCTGGATGGTATTAACAGCCCTCGGGAGGCTGGGGAGAAATGAAGCCCCACCTCGTGTCCCCAGACTGAATCAATGTGAAAAAAGCAGAATTCAGCTGATCTCTGCAGGCAGAAACTCGGGGCTTTGCTGATGTTTCATTTTTAGCACAAAAGGGCCCAACTGGAATCAGTGGGAGCCCAGGGTGACGCTGCTCAGGTCAGAGGTGGGAATGAACATTCCTGCTGGGAGAGCTCGGCCAGTTCCAGGTCAGGCTGGAATTCAAACCATTTCTACTGGTGAGGAGAGCAGGATCTGCATCCCAGAAAAGCTTTGAGCAAAGCACAGGTGGAGCCCAAGGGCTGCAGGAAGGGCTGAGGGGTTGGGTAAGGAGCCCTCAGGATATTCCCCGATTCCATGAGTTGGGGGAGCAGAAAACAAATGATTGCACAAAAAATTCAGGAAAAATTCACGCCAATCGCACTGAGCAGAGGCTGGGGAGCTGCTCCTCGGGGCTGTGAGCAGAGGTTTCAACCCCTGGGAAATTCCTTGAGTTAACAAGGTGCTGCCTTCAGCCTCAGGGAGGAGGGAGGGAGGGAGGGAGGGAAGCCAGGCCTGCCAAAGCCCTTCACATCCCAGCTTTTCCAGGGAAAAAACAAACCAGGAGGGTTCCTGCTACAAGAACTGAAGTGCTGAACTGCCTGTCACCTCTGAGCGGGTTTATAATGGGTGAGCAGACTGGTTAAACTGGGAGCTGTGGTTTGGACTGACATTGATCCTGGAGCTGCTGAGCTCCTCCAGCCATTCCTTTGTCAACTCACAAAGGCTTCAAAAAGGCATCAGGTCCAGCTCTCTGATCCCAGATTTCTCCTCTCTCCAGCAGCAAAATGCATTAAATTCTGCTTTCCCAGCCAGAGCAGGGATTGGGAGGAGGAGTTAGAGCAGTGCCTATGTAAAACCCACGGTGAGGAGCAAACAAGAACAGGGAATCAACGTTAGATTTGTTTCATTTCCGAACATAAATTGCGCTGTCAGCTCCAGAGGCCGGGTTACAGTCAGGAATAAACCCCTGGCAGCGGGACAACGATGAACTAAGTTGTTTTCTTTCAAGCGAGATCCATCTGCAAATCATTTCACCTCCCACCATTGTGCAGGAGCAGAGCTCAGCAGGCAGGGCTGGGATCGGGGGCAGCGAGATCGGGGGGGATATGGGAAGGGGCAGCCTTGGCCAGCAGAAACCTGATCCCAGCCTTTCTCCCTGCAGGAGCAGGAGCAGGAGCAGGAGCAGGAGCAGGAGCAGGAGCAGGAGCAGGATCTGCTCTTGGGAGAAGGGGATTCTCAAATTAGAGGGAGCAAAGTCTGAGGAATGAGGAGAAAGGATTTTTCTGGGGCTTCACATCCATAGGGAGAGCAGGTTTAGCTCCAGGATGAGCCTTTCCCTGTCCAGAACAAACCACGTGGGACAAGCGTCCCCTGGCCTGGGCGAGAAGGTGCCACTGGTCATCAGCCCAGCCCCTTGACCACAAATCCAAGGTCACTCCCAGCCCACAACTGGGAGCTTTCCCACCCCAGTAACACCAGCTGGACGTGATGCATCCGCCCATAGCACAAAGGGAAGCGGCCCAAGGAAGAATTCGGCTTTTAAACTCTGCTGACAAACAAAACCGTGCAGCTGCCAAGACTTCATGAGCCTCTCTCATCCAATAAAATGCCATCCCCATTTTTTCCAACCTGGGATAATGCTCAGCATGTTTTCCAAAATATTTGTGGGTGCCAGAGCCCAGCAAGGCCGAAAACAAGCAACAGGAGGGAGGTTTTGGGGCACTGGGGCTCTTCAGCAGCAGAGATCTCCTGGGCTGGGATTTGGGAACACTTCACATTCCTAATTCCAGCTCAATTCACTGGGATTTTCAGCAGTGCTGAGTTGATGCTGAACAACCTTCTGTCAGTTTTTCCATGTGTCCAAGAGACAGGACAGCTCCCGAGCACCCGTTTATTTAAGGCAGATGGCTCCAGATGCTCCAGTTAATGCTTTTCTTGGAAAGGCCACAAGTGGAAGCAGGAAAAATCTACTTTGTCTGTCTGGAGGTGATTTATTCCCTGCTCCTGCAGGGGATGGGAATCTCAGGGATGGGTCTGAGGGAAAGCAAACCCTCCTCAAACCAGTGTCCAGGCCCTGCTCATCTCCCTGGGAATCCTGCAGACAGAATCGCAGCGGGTTCTTTATTTTACGTTTTCCCTGTGCTGGCTTTGGGCTACTCCAAGCCAAGGACCTCTCTGACGGGTCAGGATCTTGCTAATGAAAGAAATGAAACGTGGCCAGGCTGATCCAGAGGGAATGTTCAGAAATAGCAATTCCACAGGCCAGCAGGAGCAGGCAGGAAAACCACAGCTCCTGCCTGGAGCGTTCAGCCCTCCCCTGAAGCAGCCGATGCTTTCCTGCTCCCCAGGTCACGGAGGAGGAAAGGAACGAGACAGAATTTCATTTGAACTGTTTTACATCTGCTGCAGGGTGTTTTTCCTAGGGAACAGTGTGGGAAGAGCCTGGTCTGGGATGAGGGCTGGTGACAAAAAGCAAAATGAAGCAATGACAACAAAAAAATATCCAGAGCTCCTGGCTCCCAAGGAACAGGAAACGCAGCCTAAACCTTTCCGCTTGCAGCTCTGGAAAACACAACGTTCTCCCTATAAATCAGCAGCTTCTTCCTTCGTTTCATAGGAATCCACAAATCTAGGGGGAAAAAGCAGCGCTGAGATCCCAGAGGATCCTTCTCCCAGCACCATCTGGGATGCACAGGCAGGAATTGCGCTCAGGGTGGGAAGGAGGAACCTGGGCACAAGGGAGCACAAGAAAGGCTCCTTTTATTCCAACTTGGACTTGGTTGGAGCTTCCAGCACATCCAGAACTGATACAGCCTCTGGATTTCTGCACAGGGATGGGGTGAGCAGTTGGAGACTGTGTATATTATGGAATGACAGGACAAGGGGGATTTAAACTGCCACAGGGCAGGGTTGGATGGGATATGGGGAAAGAATTCCTCCCTGTGAGGGTGGAGAGGGGCTGGGATGGAATTCCCAGAGCAGCTGTGGCTGCCCCTGGATCCCTGGCAGTGCCCAAGGCCAGGCTGGAGCAGCCTGGGACAGTGGGAGGTGTCCCTGGGCATGGCAGGGGTGGCACTGGATGGGCTTTAAATCCCTTCCCACCCAAACTGTTCCATGATTTTCTCGCAGCTGATGGATTTACTGGGACAGTGGGAGCAGTTTGGTCCCACCCCTCCCCTACCCACCACACAGAACCACCCCTGCTGGAGGAAATGTTCATCCTCGAGCTGGAATTACAAAATAAAAAGGTTTTTTGGGCCAACTGCCCCATGTCCCACTCCAGGCCCTGTCAAACACTGATACTCATCAAGGTCTGCATCCAAAGGGTGAGGATCAAAGGGCTCCCCTGCCTGCACCAGGCAAACCCTGGCTGGAAAAGATCCCTGAGGGCACAAACCAGCCCTGCAGGACTCCAGGGACAAATCCTGGCTGGAAAAGATCCCTGAGGGCTCAAACCTGCCCTGCAGAGCCCCAGAGGCAAATCCTGGCTGGAGGGGGGAAATCCCGGCTGGAGGGGGGAAATCCCGGCTGGAAAAGATCCCTGAGGGCACAAACCAGGACATTCTGAATATTTACACAGACAGAAAATCCTGGCTGGAGGAACGAAGCAGTCGCAGCTTTTCCTACCCCAGGGTCCCCGGTGCCACCTGACAATTTCCAACTGGAACAAGGCCCCGAGTGTTCCAAGGAGTGTCTGTGGCTCCCACCGAGCCCTGCCCTTACTTGTAGACGTTGGTGTTGTATTTCCTCTCACTCGGGAAGCCGAACATCCCACAGACCACCCGGGAATTCTTCATGGTCCAGTGCTTGTCGCAGATCTGCTTCCAGGTGCCCTCGTCCTTCACCTCCACGTAGCCCTCGGTGACAGGGACCCGCTTGCGGTAGGTGGCCAGGATGGCGCGGATCCGGATGTCCTCCACCTGGATGTTCATGTTCTGTGGGTGAAAAAATGAATGGGAATGACGCTGGATTGTAGGGAAATGGGCCGTGGAGCTTCCAGGTGGGATCACAGCCCAGCTGTGGTCAGGTGGGGTAGGAAGGAGGAGGTGTTGAGGAAGGGACGGGGTGGGGAGGCAAACAGGACAAGGGGAATGGATTCAAACTTCCAGAGGACAGAGTTAGATGGGATATTGGGAGAAATATTTCCCTGTCAGGGACTGGGATGGAATTCCCATCCCTGGAAGTGCCCAAGGCCAGGTTGGAGCACCCTGGGATAGTGGGGGGTGTCCCTGCCCGTGGCAGGGGGTGGAATTAGGTGATTTTTAAGCTCTCTTCCAACGCAAACCTTTCTGGGATCTTATGAAACAAACCTTTCCACCTTGTGTAAATTCATCCTCTGGAAGAGGATTCTTTTTTCTCATTAAAAAAAAAGGAAAGCAGCTCTGATTTATTTTATAAGGTAGCCTTATAACAAATCTGCTTTGTTACTTCAATTCCAAGCGCTGTTTTCACCTTAATTTAGTCCCTGTTCCTGTGGAAATAAACCAAGCTCAGCTTTGTTAGGGCCAGCCTTAATCACAGACTCATTCCGGATGCAGGGAGCCGGGAGCCCTGGCAGGGAAGGGCTTTGGGGTTTTCATCCAAAGCCATGATTTCATGTGGAATCTGGGATTCCAACGTGCTGACTCCAGCGTTTCTCTGGCTCCTCCTCCATAACCTGGGACAGCAAATGAGTCATGGAAGCCGAATGGATTTCACACGTGGGACCTACGTGAGGGCACAAACCAGCCCTGGAGGGCTCCAGGGGCAAATCCTGGCTGGAAAAGATCCCTGAGGGCACAAACCAGCCCTGCAGAGCCACAGAGGCAAATCCTGTCTGGAGGGGGAGAAATCCTGGCTGGAAAAGATCCCTGAGGGCACAAATCAGTCCTACAGGACTCCAGGGACAAATCCTGGCTGGAAAAGATCCCTGAGGGCACAAACCAGCCCTGAAGGACTCCAGGGACAAATCCTGGCTGGAAAAGATCCCTGAGGGCACAAATCGGCCCTGCAGGATTTCAGGGCAAATCCTGGCTGGACCAGGCAAATCCTGGCTGGAAAAGATCCCTGAGGGCACAAACCAGACCTGCAGGACTCCAGGGGCAAATCCTGGCTGGAGGGGGAAAATCCTGTCTGGAAAATAACTGTGAGGGCACAAACCAACTCTGCAGAGCCCCAGGGGCAAATCCAGGCTAGAAAAGATCTCTGTGGCGAGCGGTTACAAAAGAGCTTCTGAAAAATGGATGAATTCCCTTCCAGGAGCCCTTTCCTTGTCAAATATGTGCAAACCCACGTGGTTCTGCTCGGGGTTACATCAGAACTGAGGAATCCTCAGACTCAACCACTTGGAAAAGAAAAGTTGCCCGGAGCTTTAAAGGGCCACGGGCTGCTGGTCAGGGCTCGAAGGGAGATCAGAGCCGGACCTGCCAAGTCCTGCAGATTCCGTGGCTCATCCATTCTCCAGATGCTTCACCAGCACTGATGCAACAAACAGAGCCCAGGCAAGGGCAAAGAAAGAGGCTGCTGGGGCAGGAAATGGGTCAGGGAACGAGGCGAGGAATGGGGTTGGCACCTCCTCCTCAGCTCTGCTCCTCTGCTCACACCGCCTTGGACAACTCACTTAAGGCCTTTCCCCTCCTTTTCCTTATTTGTCCCCCCATTTCTGTCTTTTTTTTGTCTACATTTACCACCCAGTTTTGCAAATCACTCTTTCCCTCTTTCCCCCTCAGCTGCAGGAATTCAAGTCTCCAAAATCCATGCTGGAGCATCTCTGAAACCCTGGAACACAGAATTTATCCAACAGGGTTCACAGGCTGGGCTCCAGTTTTGAAAGCTCTTGTAGCCCTCAAGAATCAAAAATAACCCCTGTGATACCCAAAGTTGTTACATCTGAGGCAATTTCAGGTGTTCCAAGGATCTGATGTAAGAAGGGATTTAAAACCTCCCCAGCGGAGCCTGAGAAATCCATTTGCAGCACAAAGTTTGTCCTGAAACTTGGCAGTTTCTCCTCAAATCTTGCAGAGTTTTTGACTACGTGCTGTCAGGAAGGTATCGGAGCCTCAGGGCATTCCAGGGCCTCCTCAGGCTGCTTTCCAAACCCTGCAACTCGCTTTTCCCTGCTGCAGTTTAGGAAATGTTTCCCGTTTTTCCCTTGCTGGAGAAGTTGTGTTTACCCAGGGCCGTCAGAGGGAACTTTGTTCCCCTGCTTCCCCTACCCTGCCTCATTTTCTTCACCTGGGAAAAAGGTTAATCAAAGCCTGAAACCCACTTGGAAACAGCTCTGGGTGCTGAAGATCTCAAAGGGTTTTTAAGAAAATCCTATTAAAGGGATTAACCCAAAGGCCAGGGAGCCAACACTTCGAACTGCGCTGGAAAAGCACCTGGGAAAAGACGGGAAACGGGAGGAAATTTGCGCTGGCAGCTGGGAAAATGGGAGAGGGAGTTTTCCATCTGTGACTGGGGGATTCATCCACCCCACAGGAAGCCCTGAGTAGGTCTGACACCCGTAGTTAGGCGAGGACCAGCCCTGCTGCACATTAAAGTCACAGAAATGGGACATTTTCCTTCTGGACCTGGCGTCAGGAACGTGCTAAAGCCCATCCGTGGCTTTCACCGGACAGCCCCTTCCCTTTTCCTTGGATTTAGACGGGCTGGAGGCCACAGCCGCTCCTTGGAATGAGCTCACACCCAGCGATGCTGCTCCAGGTGTATCGTGAGGAAGCTGCTCCGCGGCTCACCGCGCTTGAGTCGCGTGCCGTTCCAGATGTTGAACATCTGCCCGGTGCTTCCCAGGATCGGCATTCCTGCATTCCACCTCTCACTCATCATTAAACATCCCTGTTCTCTCTGCTGGGCCGTCCCAGGGAATGTTATCCAGGTGGAAAAGCTGGAAAACCCCCAAGGCAAACAGAGGACTTGAAGGACTCGGTTGGATGTGATCTTGGAGGTCTTTTCCAGCCTCAATGATTCCTGGGATGACCAGCGATTCCCAAGCTCCTCCTGCAGGGAAATCAGGTGCAGAGAGAGCAAACTGCTTCTCCAGAGCCCCAAAAAGGCAGGGAATCCTATCCAGGATCCTGAGGGTTCAACTCCCACCTCCTCCTGAGGATCCCTCCTGCAGCAGGGAA
Organism: Corvus moneduloides; assembly: GCF_009650955.1. Taxonomy (NCBI): domain Eukaryota; kingdom Metazoa; phylum Chordata; class Aves; order Passeriformes; family Corvidae; genus Corvus; species Corvus moneduloides. The sequence continues at coordinate 3,194,928 of NC_045502.1, read as the reverse complement.
CACAGCTGGACCCCCAGCTCTAAAGCAGCCACCTTCTGATCAAGGATATTTGGGTTTTCCTCTCCTGATCCAACAGATTTGGGGTTTTCCCTCTTCTTCCCACTCCCCCAGCCTGGCGGGAGCTCTGTTCCCCAAATCCCAGGACATCCAGCCTGTCCCTGCCAGCACCAGATGCTGAGGGGAGAGCACTGAGCCGGGTAACGTGGAACAATCCTGCCCTGCTGCATTCCTGCAGCTTCCAGGCACCTCCACCTCACGGATTTTCCAAGCCAGAGGGTGGATTTTAGTGATCCAAAGCCCTGGATGGATCTGGGAATCCCGTGCTGGGATTTACGGCATCAGAGCATCAAGCAGAGAGAGAAACCAACCCATTGAGGCTGAGGAGGAGAGAGAAAAGTCGCAAGGACGCAAAAAAATGCAAACCTCCCGAAAGGTGGGAAGCTTGGGAATGCTGGGAGGTACTTTGGGATTTGCCTGTTATTCTTGCAATTATTTCTGCAGCCTAACAAATCCAAATGAGTTGTTCCATCTGTTTCCAGAAGAGCTCTGAGCACAGCAGGAATGGGATACCCGAGACCCACAGCAGGACTTGAGGTCCCTGTATTCCCCACTCTGGGACTCGAAATTCCTGCATTTCCACTCCAGCACTCGAGATCCCTGTATTCCTCACTCTGGGACTTGAAATTCCTGCATTTCCCACTCCAGCACTCAAAATTCCTGCATTTGCCTCTCCAGCACTCAAGATCCCTGTATTCCCCACTCCAGGATTTGAAATCCTTCTATTTCCCACTCGGGACTCGAAATCCCTCTATTTCCCATTCCAGGACTCCAGATCTCTCTATTTCCCACTCCAGGACTCAAAATTCCCGTATTTCCCACTCCAGGCTGGGCATCTGGACATTTCTTTCCCCCTGACTCACTGGCCTGGGTCGTCCTTGTTGGTTATTTTACAGCAGTGAAAAATAAGGTGCGAATGGAATTTTTGCTCTTGGATTTGGGAAAACATTCCCGGGGCCAGTGTGGCACCTCAGGCTCTGTCCAGAGGTATCCCATCCCATCCCATCCCATCCCTGTCCTCCAGAGATGCTGACTCAGGCACAAAAAGAAATCCTGCTCCAACCTGGGATTCTGTTTGGTGCTTCCAGCTCTTTTGTCATCATTTTTTTTTGGCCTGAGTTTGCCGAGGAAGATAAAAACCTGAGCAAAGCAGCGAGAAATGAGGCATCGTTTCATTCCCAGAGGGAATTCGTCTCCTGATGGCTCTAACAGACCACAGTGACGTTTTCAGCATCTGTCTGAGAGCAAAACCGACCCCAATCCCATCCCCTTTTCCCTTCTGGAGCTGGTTCAGAGCAGGGAATTTTGTCTGAGAGCAAAACCGACCCCAATCCTGTCCCCTTTTCCCTCCCGGAGCTGGTTCAGAGCAGGGAATTCTCGATGGAGCAACTCAAGGGTTTGCTCCGGCTCTGAACAAAGAGCGAAACCTCAGAGGGGAATTCAGGAGACTGCAGAGCTCGGCTTTATGTTGGAAAATTCAGGAACAAAGGATCAAAATGAGCATGCTGAGGGTTCTCCAGGAGAAAGGGCTGCCAAGAGCTTTTTCCCAGTAATTCTTTGGGAGTGGAATGGTTTCCTTTGGCTGCGGAGGTTTTGTTACACTGGGGCTGTTCGATAATGCAAATCCAGGCAGGAATAGTTTATCCTCCAGCTGGGCTGATGGTGAAAACAGATTCCAGAGAAAAACTGGGAGCAAACAACACCTAATGGATAAAGCAGATTCCCCAAATCCCCCTCTCCGTGCTCGATGGACACGTGGAGAGCCATCCCACAACCAGGAAAACTCTGGGAGCAAGAGGGAGCTGGGGTTACACCATGCCTCGTTCTGGGGAGGCAGAGATGTGATGGAGAGGGATTTGGGATAAGGGAGGGAGGGTCAGGAGGGGGGGAATGGTTTGGAATAGGAAGAGGGCACGGTGAGATGGGACATTGGGAAGAAATCCTTCCCTGGGAGGGTGGGGAAGGGCTGGGCTGGAATTCCCAGAGGAGCTATGGCTGCTCCTGGATCCCTGGAAATGCCCAAGACCAGGTTGGAGCAACCTGGGATAGCGGGAGGTGGCACTGGATGGGATTTAAATCCCTTCCCACCCAACCCATTCCATGATTCCGCGATCTCAGCTGGGACTGCCAGCATCCTACAGCACAAATCAGTACAGAAATGAGGGAAAAATGTGTGAAACTCTTCCGTGCTGGGCCGTATTTCCTCTATCCCAATCCTTTCCCTGCCAAGAGCCACATCCAGGGCCCGCAGAGCTGCTCCTCTCCAGCCGGGACACAAACTCCTGGCAGAGGCTCCGAGCTCCGTTACGAAACCGGGGGCTCGGAGCCTCGGCCGTCGGGGCCAGCCCAGAGGAAAGGGTTTGTTTTTGAGCCCTCACAAAAGGATTCCTGGCTTGGAAAAGTTTTCACATGAGCCTCGGCTGCTTTTGTTTCCACCCTCTGAACCAAATGCTTCCCCACAGCTCTGGGTCCAACGGCAAAATCCCACCCAACTTTTGTAATATTTGCCTGCGCCGTTCGCCCCGGCCTTTGTGCTGGCAGGGGATGGCCAGGATGATTTCTCTGGGGCCTTCTCCATGCCCAAACCCGGCCGTTCCCTTTCCTTTTGGAGGATGCTCAGGAATCCATCCAGAGACAGGATCCTATTCCTAGAAATCCCAGGCTGCAGACGCTGCCCTGGTGCTGAATCACCCTGGAGTTTGGATTTCTCTCTGCTCTGTCCCTGGATAATCCATTGTCATCTCAATCCTGCTTTAAGAGCCCGAAGATCCTCTCAAACTCCTCTTTCCTTCCCTAAGCCTGGCCTAACCCACTGCCCCTTAAATAAAACCTATTCGGATCATCCTTTCTCACTCCCAGCAGAGCTCCAGCATTTCTCTGCTTCCAAACCTTGGGAATGAGGGGTGAAACTTGGACAAGAAATTGATTTTTTTCCTCCTATCCACAACTCAACACAAAAATCTTCCCACAGGGGCTTTGTCCATCCCAGGGGCACCTTAAAAACCTTCACTTCCATTAAAATCTCAGCCACCAAAGGAAAATGACTATTTTTAAAGCTTTCCCTCCACATCCATCGGAATGGGTGGGATCTGTTTGGATTTAAACATCTGGAGCTGAGCCTCTGAGTCACCCCAAGGTCCCGGCTGTAAAATAAACACGGGAGGATGGGACAAAGCCGGGGGGGGTGGGACAGTGGCCCCTGGGGACAGCAGCCAGGCTGGGGTTGCCAGACCAGAGCAGCACAAAAGGGTTGGGGAGCAGAGTCAGGCTTAGGGGCCAGGAACAAACCCAGCGCAGATTAGGGCTGACAAAGCCTGGCTCAGCTGGGAAAGGCTCCAGGAGCCTCCTGATTGCCCGGGCAGAGTGAGGGGACAGTGCTGGGAAAGGCTGGGGACACCAGCGAGGGAGCAGAGCAGGAGCAGTGGAGCCTGGAGAGGCTTTGGCACGGGGCAGGCTCAGCTTAGGGCAGGCTCAGCTTAGGGCAGGACACGGCTCTGTCCTGGCAGCAGCAGGGCTGGGGGGTTCCTGATGGGCACAGCTTTGTCAGACCCTGTCTCCTTTCTGCCGAGCTGCCTCAAAGTGTCTGCGTCAGGCACTGAAAGTGGGGAAAGTTTATTGCCAAGGCACAGCAAGGTCAGGAACACCGAATTAATTAAATTAAATCAAATCAAATCTCTGCAAAAGACCTCCAAGCTCGTTAAGCCCAACCTCTGACTGATCAGCACCTTCTCACCCAGACCATCCCACTCCGTCCTGAGGACAAGTTCAATATTTGAAGAGCAGAATGGTCTTTAAGGGCCCTTCCAACCCAAACCCTTCCCTGATTCCCACACCACACAAATGGCCACAAAGCGGCCGCTGAGGCAAATCATCGCGCTCCCTTTGAATTCACAGCACCAAAACTCGGGGGGTTACCCCCATATCAGCTCCATGAACATTCCCCTGACATCAGGAGGTGCTGAAGACCCTCCCAGGCCCACAGAGCAGCAGAATTTGTGCTGCCCTTGGGCTTTGGGTTAGAGAATTAAACGTTCACAGCGAGGCGAAACTCAAACCCTGTTGTCACTGATTTTTGAACTTTTACATTTCTCCAATCCTGCGCTGCCTGCTGGGTCACTCTGAGGTTTCCTGTGGCCTCTCAGCTGCTGCTCTCTCGTGCTGGTCACACATAACAAACCCTCGCTAGGTTTGCTCTCCAAGGACACCTCCATTGTCCCAGCCCCCAAAATGTGTGAACTAAAAGCCTCTGAAGAGGAGAGGCAAACTTGGGGTAATTACATCATTAACGGAGGTTAGAATTGGAGAATTAACCCTGATATGCAAATGGGTCAAACTTATAAAAGGCTGAGGAACCTGGAGTCCATCTTGGGTGGAGCCTTTGGCCTGCCCAGGGTGAACCTTTAAAGGCCCCGCAAATCAATCCCTGCTTTTATTTTCTGACTCTCGTCTGGCCTCTGTTTTCAGGAGCCACATCGAGGCATCATCACAACAAACAGGTGAGGAAAGCCTTTCTAATTAAACACCGAGAGCTGCAGGACACAGAGATGAGGTGGGGGGCACCTGTGTGACAAATCTCCATGGTGGGGACAGAGATTCCACTGATTTTCATGGCAAAAAGCTGGAAAAGAGGGAGATTTACCTGGGGACAAACCACAACCTCATCCCCCTTCCCTCCCTGCGCCTTCCAGCTCAGTTCAGCCTCATCCAGAGCCTGGTTTGACTGTGAGCTCCTGAGCAGGGCCTGGCAGAGCCTCTCCCCGCTCGTTAAAAACCTGGAATTAGCAGAATCACCGAATGCTTCGTGTTGGAAGGGACTTTAAAGCTCATCTCATCCCACCCCTGGGACATCTTCCCCTATCCCAGGTGGTTCCAAACCCCATCCAACCTGGCCTTGGACACTTCCAGGGATGGCTCAATCCACTTTTAACCCGGCACAACCAAAGCCTTTGAGCCTCTTGGGCTTTGAAGTGAGATTTTTGTGCCTCCCAAGTACCCAGAGGGGAAACGAAGGCCAGAAATAGCAGCAGGGCCTGGCGTGCTGAGCCAGACCTGTCTGGCCACCGTCTGGCCAAAGCCCTGGGCTGGCCTCAGGTACCAGAGCTATTTGTGAGCCTCTAAAAGCTGCAGAAATTCGATATATTTAGAGCCTGGCCTATTTGAAGGCTGTGTGGGCGCACACAGAGGAAGGAGTTCGACAGCAAATATTTTGTTAAGGATGTTTTGGGGCGTGCGTTAAATCAGATCCCGCTGGGGCATTGATTTCGGGAATCAATTAAGGTAGGAATCGGGTCACTGGGGCCTTTAAATCACTGGAGGAGCTGGGAAAGCAGCTGCAGGTGGGTCTGGGCTGAGTTTGGATAGCACAGAGTGACTGCAGGAGCTGTTGGAAAAGCAGGGATGGCATTCCCAGCTTTGGGAACACACAGGGAATCGCTCAGATTTCTGAGCTCCTGACACCCAGCAAAGGCTCTGCACCTCCATCAACCTCCAAGGAATCCTCTGAAAGCTGCAGTGGGGGTGGAAAGCAGCAAAAAAGATGGAATTTGAACAAGGGAGGGGTGGATTTCTGGTGCTGCCGGGAGGATTAACCCCTTCCTGCCTGTCTCCCCCATCCTTATCACTCACCCTCCCCCCAAACACTTCCCTGTGCCCATCGCAGGAGCAGAGGTCAAGCACTGCCCATTCCCAGCAGGAAAAGGGATGGAAAAGCTCCAGGATGGGAAGAGGTGTGACCTAACCCTCCAAACACGAGCTGTGATGGGAAGAGATCTGTCTGAGCATATCCATATGGAATGGCCGGGTGATTTATGGCCATGGAAAATGTCATCCTATCCCGCTGACCCGCGGCTTTTCCAAAGCGGGAAGCGGAGCTGTGCACGGCGGCCAAGGAAAATAAACTCGGCTCAGGGGTTATCGAGCTGCTCCTGAAGGAGTGGGGGCTCCTCGAGAGGCAGAGCTGAGCCAGACTGGGGCAAAACGCCACCGAGCAGGGCCCTGGCACTGTGGGGTCACGGCTGCTTTTCCACCCCCTGATTTTCTGTGGGAAACATTCCCAGCCCCAGGGAATTTGCACCAAAGGGGCTTTAAGATTTTGTAAATGATGACCAAAAGCTGAGAGAATTGGGATTGCTCAGAAGCTTTGGGGTGACCTCATTGTGGCCTTCCAGTGCCTGAAGGAGCTGGGAGAAAGATGGAGAGGGATTTGGGACAAGGGCTGGAGGGACAGGACACAGGGAATCGCTTCCCAGTGCCAGAGGGCAGGGCTGGATGGGATATTGGGAAGGAATTCCTGGCTGGGAGGGGCTGGGATGGAATTCCCAGAGCAGCTGTGGCTGCCCCTGGATCCCTGGAAGTGCCCAAGGCCACGCTCAAGGATCAGAACCTTTTCCCAATATTCAACTAAACCTCCCCTGGCCCAGCTCCAGCCGCTCCCTGGGATCACCCGCCCAGCATCAGCCCTCGCTCCTGTTCCCAGCAAACAGATCGTTTGGGAATCACAAGCAGGGTGGGAATGCAGCTTAGGAAGGTGGAATCCGACAGCCAAGCTCGATGCAGCACCTCCAGCCAGGCCTATTTTAGTAAAGCCTGGTTTGAGCAGCGGGGGGAGCACGGACTGGAATCTCTCCCTGGGAATTCCGGTGGGATCACTCCGGCTTTGCTCTGTCAGTGCGGAAGCTGATGGAGAGTCCTGACCGCAGCAGGGCTCCGAGGAAATTCCAGCCCCCTCACCCCTCATTCCAAAGAGAAAACATCACTTGGACAAGCCCTGGGCTCCAGGCTGCTCCCAGGCTCCCGGGGGAGCTCCCCGGGCTCCCAAGCCCCCGATGAACGCGAGGAATGACTGCAGCATTCCCAGGCGCGTTGGGAAGGGCAAAGACTTCCAAACTCGCCTTCACAGGAGGCTTTGGACCCCCCTGGTGTGGATTTGTGAGCCCCTGAGTCACCCTGCTCCTCGTTTCTGGCTCCAGCTGTGCCCCACTGGCTGCTGAGGGGATAAAGCAGAGAGAAGAGAAGGAAAACTCACAGGGGGAAGGAGCCGAAACATTTGACAGCCACTTGTGACTGCAAGGAGCTCCCGCGATGGCATCCCAAACATTCCAGCTCCTCACCTCCAGCCTTAATCCTGCTGCAAGGGAACCAGCAGGGAAGGAGCCCTTCAGCTCCAGGGATTTTATAGGGAGAGGGGGGAAAGCAGCTGGAATTTGCAGAGTGGAAGCAGCGGTGTGGTGGGAGGGTTCCTGAAATTCGGGGAGAAACAGAACCCCGGAGTGGTTTGGGTGGGAAAGGAGCTTGAAATCATCCTGTGCCACCCCCCCTGCCGTGGGAAGGGACAGCTCCCAGGGTGCTCCAGCCTGGTTTTGGGCACTTCCAGGGATCCAGGGGCAGCCACAGCTCCTCTGGGAATTCCGTCCCAGCCCCTCCCCACCCTCCCAGGGAAGGGTTTTTCCCCCAGTCTCTAATTTTCACCTGTTTTCTGTCAGGTTGAGGCAGGCAGGGACGAGCTGGGGGTGAGAGCAGCCCCTGCCCGGGAACTGCAGCACTTCCACCTCCCTCAGTGCAGCTCCTAAAAATAAATCCCCTTCTCCCTTTTGCATCCCTTTCTCCCGAGCGATCCCGCTGATGGATCCGGGCTTCTGCTCCGGGAATCGCTTCAGCCTCCTGATCCCTCTGAAGTTTCAGCACCCCCAGAGCAGCAGCTGAGCTCGTTCCCAATTATCCGACGTGCTCCGCTCATGCAGCCCCAGAGCTGAGCTCATGGAAAAGCAGAGCCCTCCAACGCTTCCATGATTCATTTCTGGAGCAGCTGGGAGTGAGGTGACCTCCGTCTAGACTAAACCAGTTTTTCTCCCAGGTGTTTTGAGGACTCTCTGTGGCTTCAGGGCTGCCAAAGCCACCCCTGGTGTTCCACGATCCCGCCTCATTCCCTGCGACACAACGGAGCCATTGATGGAGCGGCTCGGGATGATCCCTCCCGAGCCAGGGGAAGCGAGGTCAGGGCAAGGAAAGGAATTTAATCCCTCACGTCCTGTACCTGCAGCCCTTCCCTGGAACGCTGAGCGCTCATCCCGAGAGCCCGGATCCGCTCCAGCTCACGAACAAACCCAAGGATTCATCCCTGGGAACCACGCTGGGATGTGCAGCACATCCAGGATGTTCCCTGGCTGCTTAAAAGGAGCTGGAAAACGCTTACGGTGGGGGCTCTTTCCATAAATTTTTGCCAAGAGCAGCCAGGGGATTCAGACAGGGAAAAATCCAAGAAAAGGGAGGCGCTGCCTGAGGCACCACAAACTTCCCAAGCTGAGGAGTTGAAGGGAAAACAGCCTTTTTTCCCTTTTTTCCCCCTCCGAAGAGCTCATCCCAGCTCCCTTCCAGCCCAGCATTCCCTCATTCCTTTCTCCCGCAGAAATCCCACTGGGATGTGATCCGAGCCCTCCGGTTCCGCCTTTTCCCGGCTCTCCCCCTCAGCCTCCCGGTGGGACCGGGGACAGCCCCGAGCCTTCCCCACAGCAGCGAGCAGCCCACGGCTTCCCCTCCTCACCTCCAGCTCGAACCCCACATTCCCACAAACATTCCACACTTTTATCCCGCTTTCTCCGTCGCTGCTCCTCCAAAGTACGCCAAAATATCTTTAAATCTTTCCCTGTCAACCCAGCCACGGCTGGAGGAATTATCCCACCCCAAATCCAGCCCTTCCTGCTGCCCCCGTTATCCCAGAGAGCTCCAACCCAGCCCCAGCATTAAAAGGGGAGAGAAAACTCCGGATTTTTGTCCTTTGGAATGGAAAAAAGGCTGGAAGTTCTGTGAGCACAGCGCACATTTTGTCTCTCTAAATTCATCCTCTGAAATTCCAAAAGAACGGCTTCCAGTTTTGAAAAGTGGATTGGGGAACTGGAAGAATTCGTAGCAAAAAATAAATAAAATAAATCTCCGACTGTTTCAAATTCTGATTCTTTCTCTGACATTCTGAAACTGGAACCTGAATTTTGCCTCTCCAGCCCAGCCAGGAGCAGCCAAGGGTTTGTTTTAACTACAGAGATGGGATAAACATGGGATAAACATGTGGGATAAACATGTGGGATAAACATGTGGGATAAACATGTGGGATAAACATGTGGGATAAATTGATAATGTGGAATAAATAATGTGAATAAATATGGGATGAATTGATAATATGGATAAATATGTGGGATAAATATGGGATCAACTGATAATATGGATAAATATATGGGATAAATACAGGATCAATTAAAAATGTGTTTAAGTCCCAGCCACCCCCATTCCCACAGGACTCTGGATCAGAGTTTTTACCCCGTTTACCTCAATTTGATTAATCAAGCGCACATTTTGTCTCTCAAAATTCATCCTTTGAAATATTAACAGCTTCCAGTTTTGAAAAATGGATTGAGGAACTGGAATAATTCATAGTAACAAAACCCAAAAAAACCCCTCAAACTGCTTCAAATTCTGATTCTTTCTCTGACATTCTGAAACTGGAACCTGAATTTTGCCTCTCCAGCCCAGCCAGGAGCAGCCAAGGGTTTGTTTTAACCACAGAGATGGGATAAACATGGGATAAACGTGGGATAAACGTGGGATAAACATGTGGGATAAACTGATAATGTGGAATAAATAATGTGAATAAATATGGGATCAGTTGATAATATGGATAAATATATGGGATAAATATGGGATAAACTGATAATATGGATAAATATAGGGGATAAATACGGGATCAACTGATAATATGGATAAATATGTGGGATAAATATGGGATCAATTGATAATATGGATAAATATGTGGGATAAATACGGGATCAACTGATAATATGGATAAATATGTGGGATAAATACGGGATCAACTGATAATATGGATAAATATACGGGATAAATACAGGATCAATTAAAAATGTGTTTAAGTCCCAGCCACCCCCATCCCCACAAGACTCTGGATCAGAGTTTTTACCCCGTTTACCTCAATTTGATTAATCAGGGAGTTGTCAAACTTGAAGCCGGGGATCCTCTTCTCGCTGCACACCACTCCCACGTCCTCGGTGTGCTTGCAGTCGGTCACTCCCCAGCCGTTGGAGCCGCAGGCTGCCAGGCTGCTCTCCTTGCCCGTGCAGTGCACGTTGTCCAGCCAAATTTTCCCTGCAATGCGAAGAAAACACAACTCAGGCTCCACGAGGAGAAATCTGGGAGCTGTTTTCCAACCTAATCCCAAGAGTAAAACCCCCTTGGGACGCAAGCGCTGCCGGGATTTTCCGCAGGAATTCGTTTCCCTTGGCAGCCCCAGCGCTGTTCCAGCAGCCCCAGAGCTGCTCCCTAAAAAGCAGAGCGGGAAGAGCCCCCCAGAGCCTGGATTCGGGACTCGAGGCCTTGGGATTTCCCTGGGAATGCTCCCTCCCACCGGGTTTGTTTTCTGATGTCACGGCCTCTTCCTCGCTTGGGAATCTCCTGCTCTGCCTGCGGAGCCAAAATCCACAAGTTTGGGAGCACATTCCAGGTTTGCGAGTTCAGTTGGTCGCTGCTCAGGCTGCGCTCGCTCTTTGATGGGACATTATAGGTGTGAGCACTCAAAAAGTCCTGAAAACCAGCCCAGCCAGCCCGTTCGGCCCTCCTGAGGGGAATTTTATCCCTGTGGGATGCCAGGCTCCAGGAAGGGCAGGAAAAATCCTCTGCGGGACAACATTCAATCCCAAATCCCGGTAAATCCCTTGGGGTACCCGCTGTTACCCAGACACGCTGCTATTCCTGTGTCCTGTCCGAGTTTTCCCTCTCCACCTCAGTGGGTTTGGGAATTCACGGCTGTCACACCCAAATATCCTCCTTTCCAAGTGTGTTTGTCCTGCACATGTTTGGGATTCAGGTGGGATTTCCCCCACATCCACCAGGTGCAAGTGAAAAGGGCAGGAAAGGAAAATGAAACATGGAAAAGCACATCTCCGGGACAAGGGGAGCGGCTTTAAGGTGGAAGAAGAGAAATTTAGATGGAATTTGGGAAGGAATTCCTGTCTGTGAGGGTGGGGAGGGGCTGGGATGGAATTCCCAGAGGAGCTGGGGCTGCCCCTGGATCCCTGGAAGCGCCCAAGGCCAGGCTGGAGCAGCCTGGGACAGTGGGAGGTGTCCCTGCTATGGCACAGGGGGAATTGGATGATTTCAAGCTCCCTTCCCACCCAAACCATTCCATGATTCCATTAGATAAAATTTGGGATGGGGCTGAACAGCTTTTCCTCACAGGAACAGCCTGAGGGCACCCAAAATGGTCATTCCTGTATAAACCAGTAACTGTTATTCCCACAGAATCCTGCAGAGGATGCGAAATGTCCAGACCCCTTTGGAGCCCCAGACCAGAACAACCCAACCCAAATGCAACCCCGGCACAGCTCCGGCTTTCCCTGGACCCCGTCCCTGTCACAGAGGGACTGGAGCTGCCCCTGGGGAGGAGCAGATCCCAAAAAGTCTCGTCTCAGTCTCCTCTTTTCCAGGTGCCCTCAGCTGCTCCAGACCCTTCCCCATCCCTGTGTCCATCCTTTGGATACTTCCCAATAATTCCACACTTTTTTTACCTCACGGATCCCAACCCCGCCTGGCCCAGCATGAGAGAGAAACACCCCAAACCCATCAATGAGACTGAAATTGGGGATTCCTGGGAGCTAGAGAGACCCCCCAGTGCCCTGGGATCCCAAACTGGTGCCCTCAGCTGCTCCAGGCCCTTCCCCATCCCTGGGTCCATCCTTTGGATGCTTCCCAACGCTTTCACCCATTTTTTACCTCATGGATCCCAAACCCACCCAGCCCAGCACAGGAAAGAAACCCCCCAACATCACCAATTAAATTGAGACCTCTGGGATTCCTGGGAGCTGGAGAGGCCCTCCCAGCACTCTGGGATCCCAAACCAGGTGCCTTCAGCTGCTCCAGACCCTTCCCCATCCCTGTGTCCATCCTTTGGATACTTTCCAGTATTTCACACCTTTTTTACCTCATGGATCCCAACGAGAGAGAAACCCCCCCACCACCATCAATGAGACCGAAATCAGGGATTATTTGGAGCTGGAAAGATCCCTCCACGCTGCTCTGGGATCCCCTCACCTTCTCCTTTGCCATACTTGGAGCTGGGCAGCCAGGACACGGCCTCCACGTAGCCCAGCTCCCGGCACACCACGTGGGCGGCGTGGATGGAAAAGTCATCGTCGCACACGGTGCCCCACTCGCCGCCGTAGAACACCTCCACCCTGCCCTCGTTGTGCTTCCTCTTCTGCCCCGCCAGCCTCAGCTGGATTTTGGGGACGTTTGGGGCTCTCTGGGAGGGCTGGAACACTTGGGGGGCTGGCTCGGGGTAGCCGGGCAGGTACGGCCAGTGCTCGTACTGGGCGCAGCTCAGCGAGGAGAGGAGCAGCAGCAGCAGGCAGTGGTTGGAGGGAAAAACGTGGGATCTTCCCATTTTCAGCGCTCACCGTCCTCGGAGGCCGATGCAGGCGCTGCTGGCAGGGCCGTCCTGGGAAGAAGGAAATCAGAGTTTGAGTAAAGGTTGATATAAATGTGATCTCTCTTGGGAATTGAGAGGTTGTGTCCGACACCGCCGGAAAAACTAAAGTCAGCTCGGGTGTTTCTTGTGGGGTGGATGAACAAAATGAAAAAAAACCCCAACATTTAAAAGTTTAGGTCGACTTGGCAAATTCGGCCAAAAAATACATTTCCCCAGTAAAATTCTCCAGGTTGGAAGTTGTAGCAAATGGTTTTCCTGTTTCTCCATAAATCCAGCAGGAAACCTTCATCCAAATCCTCCCAGGACAGAACTGAACCAGTTTTTTCCCCCCCAGCTCCTTCCCTAAAGAAGCCAAACCCGTCCCAAACGATGGAAAACCTGGAGGGTGGGGAAATCCCACGAACAGCAGTGAGGGATTTATCCCAGAGTCTGGGCTCCCAATGGGATAATGGATTTGTTTCTGCTCCTGCACGTCTGGTTCCGTCTGTAGCAACTCAAAACATCACCGGACACTTGGCAGGAGCCTTGGATAATCCTGGAATAGCAGAAACTGTCTCCAATTATTGGTTGGAAGTCTGGACAGGGATTTATTGCCATCCAAAGGCTTAAATAAGGAGAATTTAAGGTGGGGACAGGCAACTTCTCCTGACTCATGAGAGGAATTTCATCCAGATCCTGTGAAATCCCACTCTTTCCCTGCTTCCCGCTCGCATCCCAGCACATGGAGTGGTCAAGCAGGACATGTGGGGGGTGAGGATTCCATAGTTTCCGAGTGAAGCAATGCCAGAACTCAGTGGGACAAACCTCCCCAGAGCTCTGGAGCTCCGATATTTCCTGGCAGCCACCGAAGGGGAGGGAGAAGGGGGAAGGCTTGGCTCCAAAGCCAGGGGGCCAGAAACTAAAACTCTCCGGAATTTTAGCTAAATCTGGTCTATCCCTAAAAAAAAAAAAAAAAAAAAGAGCGGGAAAATTCACATCCTCACACAGAGACACAAAATCCATGAACAGCCTCAAAAGCTGCTTGAGGAGGGGATGGATCAGAATTCCAGGGAAGTTACTCAAAATTCCAGAGGCATCAATCCAAACCTCAGCTCCAGCACTGACCTGCTGGGTGACCCCAGCCAGGACACTTCCAGGGCCGTGCCTCAGTTTCCCTGTGGATAAAGAGGGATGGTGCTCAGGAGATTCCCTGCTGGAATGCTCCGAGAGCTGGGAACGAAAGGCATTTGCCTAAGGAAGAGAGGAATAAAACGAAGCACGGGGATTAAAATCCCAGCGCTGGAGGAGAAGCAGGAAAAGCAGGAGGAGATTTTCCAACAGATCTCATAAATCAGGATGGGGAGGGGGGGAGAAAAAACCTTGGAAAATAAACATTGGATCTCGAGGAGCCAATTTTTTTGTGGGTCAGGAGGTGAGGCTGAGAGAGAGGAATAAAATCAGGTCCTGGAAGGGATGAGAGGAAGGAAATGCAGACGGAGAGGGGATTTCCCAGAGGGAATGCAGCTGGCAGGGCAGGATCAGAGTGCTCCTGGATCCAGGCACTCCAGTACCGGGACTGGAACCAGTCAGACCCTCCTGACTCCGAGCCCAGCAGCACCAGGCTCCGAACAAACCTCGCAGCATGGTTGTCATGGATACGGGATGGGTTTAGCCCAGGCCACAAACGGGGGCACAGAGATGCTCATGGATGCACAAAGAATTCCAGGAATCCCCTTGGATCATAGGGAAGGACAGGTGGGAGTCAGGAGCGAAAACCCCCCAGGGGAGGGGTTGGCCTCAGCAGGGCCACGGCCTCGTGCTCTGCAAAAAATCGGGGGTTTGGGTTTTGATTTTAACCGTTTTCATCTCTTCCATCCCCAAACCTGGTTCGATCTGCTCCGTCCCCAAAATCTGGTCCAATCTGCTCCATCCCAAACAGGTTTTGATCTTCTCCATCCCCAAAATCTGGTTGGATCTTCTCTATCCCGTGACATCCAATTTGATCCTCTCCATCCCTAAACAAACACCTGATTTTGTCTCCATCCCTAAACAAACACCTGATTTGATCTGCTCCATCCCAAACACCTGATTTGATCTGCTCCATCCCCAACACCTGATTTGATCTGCTCCATCCTCAGTGGCTGCTCCTTGCTACTGCAGGAGCAGCATTTTTAAAGCCTCAGCAAATCCCGATCCCAAACCAAGTTGGGCTGCAGGAACCTCTCCCTAAAAATTCCACTGAGGAGGCCCCAAAACTCCCTTTAAAAATGACTATTAAAAGTCATTAAAGCTTTCCCAGCGCTGTCCCACACTCCGAGAACGCAGAGCTCTGTTTGTAAATATTTGTATTTCTATTTCTGGGACCTTCTGGAGCCTCTGGATGGTCCTGCAGCCACACGAGGGATGTTTGGGAAGGGAAATGCAGATAAAGAGTGCAGCAGCCTCCCAGTGAAACCCTCCCGGGGCAAGGCAGCGCTTCAGCATCTCCAACAGAAAGTGAACAAACTCCCCTCTGGGTCACGGTTTTGTTTTATTTCGGAGCCCCCAGGAAGCTCAGCGCCCACTGAACCCGAACATCTGAGAGGGGAAAAACCTCCACAAAGAGCCCAGAACCCGCCCCGCGCCAGGACAACCCCGTGTCAGCGCTGCTTTAGGGGCTCCCTCGGGATCAAGGAGCGACTCCAAGCTGCAAATTCCACTTGCCAGCCCTTTCCCTGCGCAGATCCAACCTCTCCGGTTGTTTCCCCGAAGGACTCGAGCCAAAGGACACAAGGATGTGGGGAAACCACCCGCGGGAGGGCTGCGAGCGGCTCCCAGCCGAGCGCGGGGCTCCCGGAGGCGTCAATGAGCCGAGCGCTGCCAGATGCCAGAGCCTTTCCAAGAATCCCGGCGCTGGGAGACCTCGGGAGCAGCTGGAAGGGAGGGGAAGGTCACGGCACAGCTCCAGGTTGCTTTAATTGGGACCGAGATTAGCCCGGGAGACGCTAATTGGGATTAGAGCGCATCCGGGAGGTGGAATTTGGGCTCCTGGCAAAGCCTTGCTGAGCCCGGCTGCTCTGAGTCCGGAAAGGGCTGGATTTTGCTCCCCCGAAATGGAGGGATTTTGGGATCATCGAGTATCCCGACTTGAAGGGACCCACAGGGATCATCTGAGTCCAACCCCTGGCCCTGCGCAGGGAGAGGAGAAAACTCCCAGGGCCGGAGAAATCCTGGGGAGGGAGGACAAAGCTCCCAGCTCCACAGAGGGAATTCCGGCTGGGAAAAGGGAGTTCTAACGAGATTGTAGGAACACATTCCCAACCTTTCCTTAAGGAAAACCACTCGGGTCGAGCAGCAGCGTGTCCCAACTCTGTGTGGGATCGGGGAAGGCACTGGAAACCCCCCCAGAAATCCCATTCCTGCAAAAACTCTGGGGGAATTCCGCACCAGAGCAGGGACAGCAGCCGCGCCCTGCGTTCCCTCCGATCCCAAACCCCGCAGACGGAGCTTCCCCAGGCTCTGCATCGCCCCAGATGAGCCCTCCCGCTCCCACAGCCCCTGCTCTCTGAGGGGCTCCGGAGAAACTCCTCAGGTGAAGTCGGGAAGAGCGGAATCCGAAGGGATTTGTCCGCAGCCGTGATTCGGGATTTGCAGGTACAACGGGGAAACTTCGGGAGCTCAGCAGCATCCAGGGAAAGCTCCCAAGGTTTCAGCACTGGAATGGGGTCCCGGCTTTCTGTCTACCCCGAGTGGACAGGAGGGAAAACAGGGAATTCTGGCACGGGAGAGGTCTGGGCAGCTCCTGGCACAGCTCAGGTTGTGGCTGCCCCATCCCTGGAAGTGGCCAAGGCCAGGTTGGAGCAGCCTGGGATGGTGGAAGGGGTGCAATGAGGTGGGATTTAAGGTCCCTTCCCACCCAAACAGTTCCGTGGCTCTGATCCACAGCATCCAGGCCCCTTTTCCCTGGGATTCGAGACCAGGACTGGTTTAGAGGATTGGTAACAGAGAAAATTGCCCGGCAGTTCCTTCCCTCCATGGCACGACAGCCACAGAAATCCTGGATTTATTCCTTCCTGCCTCCTCCTGAAACCTCCCTCCACAACTCCAGGACATTTTAGGGCACTGATATCCAAGGAAATGCTCCTTCCTCGGCTCCAAGATATTTTAGGGCACTGATATCCAAGGAAAACTCTCCACAGCCACAGAAATCCTGGATTGATTCCTTCCTGCCTCCTCCTGAAACCTCCTTCCACAACTCCAAGACATTTTAGGGCACCCATATCCAGGAAAACTCTCCCTCCTCAGCTCCAACACATTTTAGGGCACCGATATCCAAGGAAAACCTTCCCTTCCCTTCAATTCCCGCAGGCCTGCTCCAGCCCCAGCCTCACTCAGAGCACTTTAAAGGATTTGAAGGGCACGGGCGGCACCGGGCAGAGCCAACTGCACTCCCACGTTTATGGGGCCACCGGGAAAACCCCAATAACACAACTTAACATGGAAAATATTCCAGCAAAAACCACGGCTCTGCTGCCGGGAGCAACATCTGGACACGTTTTTCCCTCCAAATCTCCGAGGGAGCTGCACGTGCTGAGCTCCCTGAGAGTAAAGCCAGGCTTAAATCTGCGGGAGGTTTGGTTTGGGCTGGATTTTCCCGTTCTTTTGGGCTCGTTGCTCCCCTCACAGCCTCTAAGAAGCTCCGGATTTATTCCTGACGTCAGGACAATATTTTGGTCTCTCCATTCAGAGGAATCCAAGGCAGAACATTGAAAAGCCCTGGAGCAGAGCCAGGCTGGAAGGCAGGAAATTCTCCAGGTCTGGCTCCCCGTGCCGTATTCCAGGCTGGAAGCTGAGATCCAGCCCCGCAGGAATGTGTAATTTAAGGCTTTCAGGAGTGATCCTGGTGGCTGCTGACTCAGCCCTCTCCAGGTCTCCAATCCCGGGTTTTGAAGGGAACAGAGGCGCGGGATGGCAAGGAAAAAACATGGAATCGTTCTGGGATCATGGGATGGTTTGGGTTGGAAGGGATTTAAAGCTCACCCAGTTCCAACCCTGACACCTCCCACTGTCCCAGGCTGCTCCAGCCTGGCCTTGGGCACTGCCAGGGATCCAGGGGCAGCCCCAGCTCCTCTGGGAATTCCGTCCCAGCCCCTCCCCACCCTCCCAGCCAGGAATTCCTTCCCAATATCCCATCCATCCCTGCCCTCTGGCAGTGGGAAGCCATTCCCTGTGTCCTGGCCCTCCAGGCCCTCCTGCCCAGCCAGCTCCCAGTGCCCAGGGCTGTTCCTGCAGCACCCACAGAGGGAAGGGAAAATCAAATCAGAGAATCCTGGAATGGTTTGGGTTGGAAGGGACTTTAAATCCCATCCAGTGCCACCCCTGCCATGGGCAGGGACACCTCCCACTGTCCCAGGCTGCTCCAGCCTGGCCTTGGGCACTGCCAGGGATCCAGGGGCAGCCTCAGCTCCTCTGGGAATTCCATCCCAGCCCCTCCCCACCCTCACAGGGAGGAATTCCTTCCCCATATCCCACCTAACCCTGCCCTCTGGCAGTTTAAAACCATTCCGTGTGTCCTTTGTGGCTCAGTTTTTTAGGAGTGGGAACGAGAAGGGATTTAATCCATGGGGATTTAACCCTTGGAAAGCCCGGCCACGGCAGCACGGAGACTCTCAGAGCGATGGGAGAAGGTATCCAAAACAATTCCCACCCAAACCATTCCCTCTGCCCATATAAAAATCCCTCTTCTTCCTTTCCATGGACCTCCCAAGGCTCCCAGTCCTGAGCTTTTCCTTCCCCAGGTGTAACAGACCCCACTCCTCTCCCGAGCTCAATCCCAGCCGAAATTCCCCTTTTTAATCCCATCCGAGCACCCAAACCATGGCTAAGCTCGGGCAGACCCCGGGACCAGGAGCTTCCCTGTCCCATCCTCATCCGGAGCACAGAGGAAAGTCTGGAATGCCGGATGGGAGCCCTCTGTGCCCGAGGATCCAGCGATGCTCCACATCCCTCGGGAGCAGGACAATGATCCCGATTGTCCCTGGCCCGGGGCCGGGAGCTCCGAACCGTTGGTGTGGAACGGGAATCCCGGGAATCCTGCGTTCCCAACTCCACGCTCCATCACCCCCGGGGCATTCCTGGGGATGGGAACAGGATTCCTCGGTGCCACGGGAGGAATTCTCCAGCCTGATCTCCATTGGGAGAATGATTCCAGCATTATTAAAGGGAATAATTAATATTATTTCCCAGCCCAGAGTTACTACAGGGAATAAAGCCCCGCCATTCCCTGGGATAAGATTTTGGATTATTTATCCCTTCGCTCTGAGAGTCTCTGCGCTGCCATGGCCAGGCTTTCCAAGGGTTAAATCCCCATGGATTAAATCCCTCCTCGTTCCCACTCCTAAAAACCTGAGCCTGGCAGGAGCAGAGGCACCGACCCTGGCAGCAAATCCCAAAGTCCAGCAGAGATCCAGAGCCAAGGGAACGGCGTCCGAGCGGAGATTTCCCGGGTGGATAAAAGCTCTGGAAAAGCCTGGAGAGCCTTGGAATGGTGGAGTTTGGAAAAGACCTTTCAGAGCATCACCAAACCACGTCCCCAGGGCCACATCCAGGGGTTCTTGGAATTTCCAGGGATGGTGGCTCCACCGCTGCCCTCGGCAGCCCATTCCAGGGTGTTCGGGAATGTTTGCCCGGCTGGGGAGGGGGAACTGCGGCGGGCAGGGAGCAAAGGGAGGGATTTACAGCCCTGGGGAAATCCGTGTGAAAATTCCATGATCGAGGCCCTTTTCATCAGTGCTTGATTAGAGCTGAGAATCCCGGAATGCTTCGGGACCTTAAATCCATCCCATTCCAGCCCTGCCTTGGCCAGGGACACCTCCCACTGTCCCAGGCTGCTCCAACCCGGCCTTGGGCACTTCCAGGGATCCAGGGGCAGCCCCAGCTCCTCTGGGAATTCCATCCCCACCCTCCCAGGGAGGAATTCCTTCCCAAATTTCCCCCCTTTCAGCTCGAGCCCACCCCCCTTGTCCCACCACTGCAGTTCGTGGTGAGCTGGGAATTCCTGGTTCCCATTCCCAGGTCCTTGGAGCAGCCGGGAGCCTGGAGCCCGGCAGAGTCAGAATCCACATCTCGATTCCTCCTCCTGCTCCCGCTCCAGGCAAAGGGAAGAGAGCTGGGAAATCAGGAGCTTCCAGGAGCAGCAGAGCTGGATTCCGGCAGTGCCCTGGCGAGAAGCTGCTCCGCGCATCCTGCTCATCCCAGGAGAGCTTTTTGTGCCTCCTGGGATGCCCCAAGGGGCTCCAACTGGGAGCAGATGGGAACTGAAGGAGATCTGGGAAGAGGCACGGCCCGGATTTGGGAGCTGCTCAGCGGAGCCCCTTTGGGAAAGGTGCTGGCCGTGGATCCGGGTGTTATTCCCGGAAAAATTGCTGTGTCCTTGGAAATTTTAGGGCGTTTATCCTTAAAACCATCAATATTCCTTATAAATATGTCCATAGGGAGAAAAATTTCTCCTTAGAGAGATAAATCCCTCCCTGTGGAGATTGGGAACAGTTTTCCTGCTGCATTCCCAGATTTCTGAACCAGGATCTCTGCAACGTTCTAAACTCTCCTGACCTTTAAATCTTTTTCTTTTTTATCTCCACACGGCAACATCAGCTTAAATGAAACCCCAAAAATTCATCTGAAGGGGAAAACAAATCCCAGAGAGGGATTCTGGGTCGGGGGTTCAGCATCCCGGATTCCCGTGGTGCCGCTTTCCAGGCGGATACGAGCGGAGGGGATCGTTCCTCACCCTCTGCGTGATGCTGTCTTAATTAACGCTCCCTAATCCACCAGCGGGACAGAGGGGCTCCAAACCGGGCTGCTGTTATTCCTGGGGAAAATCCCTTGGAATAACAAACTTCCGCCGGCATCGCTGCGGGTCGGGAGCGGTACTTTTCCTCCTCCCGCGGGGTTTTTGCACGGGAAATGTGGGACGGAAAGTGCCAAAAAAAGGGCTCTGGAGAGCACCTGGGTGAGCTGGGAATGATCCCAGTGCCCGGAACTGGGAGCTCTGGTTTGAAACCGCCCCAGGAATGCTCTGGAAGGGTTCGGGAGGAGAGGGAATGAAAGGGGGAAAGACATGGAAATGGAGGAACAGCGAGGAAAGCGGAAGGGAGCACAGGTACCGTGAAACCAAGGAATTCGGGAGTCCAGTTAGGAATAAAAATTCCAGAGCTCGTTACTGGGAAAGCATTTTGGGGTCTGAGCCTGTAAAAGGAGACAATTCCAGCAAACCCCATGGATTTTCCATTAAATCACCCTGCTGCAGGCAGAAACATCACCCTGGGCTACATCCCCGAAACTCTGCAATCCCGGCGGCTTTTCCGAGCTGCTGAAAATTCCCTGAAGTTTCTCTCTAAAATTCTCCTCTCTGCACCCAAAAGCTCCCGCTGGCTTGGACTGGAGAGGAACGGGGAGCCTCAGCACCGCCTGATTTAGGGATGAAATTCCCCTTTAACAGCTCATTTTCGGGGATGCTTCCCACCATCCTGCTGCCCTTGGGACCAGGATGAGCGGAATTCCCTCCTGGAGCAGCCGGCGCTCGCTCCAAGGTGTGGTTTCTCCCTGAGCGCTCGGATATTCCAGCAATTCCCACTTTTGTTCCATTCAATGTTTTTTAGCTGCTCCCTACCCCCCAGCCGAGGAAATTCCTCCACCGTGGGTGGCTCAACGTGAAGGAAAACTGGGAAGGAGGAGCCCTAAATCCAGGATTTCCATCCTGTATCCAGGAAAAATTGGAGGCACCGCGCTGTCACCTTCACGAGCTGACTGTGGAGATGAGGAATTGTTTTCCTGCTGCTCTCCCAGATTTCTAAACTTGGATCTTCCTCTCCAATATCCCAAACTATCTTGGGCTTGGATCTTTCATCTACCCGCGATTAATTTAATTAACAACAAAAATCCATTGGGGAGGAAATATCGATCACAAGGAATTACTTGTGAGCTCAGCCCGGCTCGGGGTTGAACATCCCACGTTCCCCCGGGGCACCTTTCCAGGTGGATATCCCGGAGTTATCCCCAAAATTACCAGGATAAAGCAGCTTTTAAGGAGTTGCTGGAAGCCTCGGAGGGGCTGCGAGTCCCCAGCGCTGACAGCAGAAAAAAAATCCTTAATTAAGTTCATGTTTTGCACCTTCTGCCAAACATCTGCCCTGGAGTTTTTCCTCCGAAAAAAACCCGGGAATTATCCAGCGAGGAGAACTCCGACATCCTTCCGGATTTAGCCGGGTAACATTTCCCCGGGGCTGGTGGCGCGAGCCGGGGTTTTCTGCTCGAAATTCGGGGGGGAAAAAGGAATATTTTAACAATATCCCAGCTCAGGCATTGCCTGAGCTCGCGGGCAGTTTGCAGCACGTCTCCAATTCCAGCCGGGAATGGCTGGGAGCAAAGAAGGGAGAAAATCTCCAGCTCGGTCACCACAGCTTTAAAAAGTGACACTGAAAATCCTCGGCTGCCAAATCCCCTCGGGGGGGACAGGAATTAGGGGGAAGATCCATTTTTATCAACCCCTCCGCAGTTTTTTATGGCTCAACATCACGGGGGCAGAGGGAGAAAAACCCGTTCGAGGAGGAGCAGGGAAATGAAACTTCCAGCCCCGAAGAAAGAAAGGCTTGGAAATGCTGAAATTAATAAATCAGCCGCTCGTTTTGGGGCAATAAAGCCCCAAATGCGGCTCGCAGCACCGAATTTACCTCGATCAGTGCTGGGGGGGAAGCTCAGCCCCGTCCCGCTGCATCCAGTTCTTCCTCCCGGGCTCCGCGGTCCCCTCGGCGCTGGAAAAATCCTCCCGCAGGCGGGGAAGGGAGCAGCGAGGAGCTGCTGCTTCCTGCCAAATTTCACTGCATTTACTCCGCAAACCCCTCCCAGGAGCCGCCCCTCCGCAGCTCCGCCGCTCCTCCCGAAAGCCGAGCGGAGGCAGAACGGGGCGAAGCGGCCGCGCTTCCCAAAAAATGGGGAAAAAAAAAAAGGGATTGGGAGCAGAGATTTTTTTTCTGGGGGTGCTCCCCAGGGAAGGAAGGTGGGAGTTATCCCGGCCCCCGGGGTGGCAGCGTTGTGTAAGGAAGGGCTCCGGGGTGATCCAATCCCTACAATTCCAGGGGGTTCTGGAGCAGCATCCTGGAATTCCCACCGCTGTCATGTCCCGGGGCTCCCCCGCCTTTAACCCTGCGGCTTTTCCAGCTTTTCCAGCTGCTGGAAATTCCTTAAACTCGCTCCTACAGCAAGGCAGGGGATTAAACCCAGCTCGCCCTGCAGTCACCCCACAATCCTCAGTGTCCCAAGGGCTAAGAGCAATTCCTCGTGGAAAAATAACAAATCCTGGGTTGGAGAATTCCCAGCTCTTCTCCCAAAAAACTGGGAGCTCTTCTCCCAAAAAAACAGGGCTGGATCAATCCCGCATCCTCCTGAGGCCACTGAACCTCGGTCACCCCCTCAGCCAGAGGGGCTGTGGGTTTAGAGTCACCCCGTTCATCCAGGATTTTGATTTATCCCAAAAATCCTCTTTATTCCCGTTTGCTTAAAGTGGGAAAATAACAGGAAACCAAGACTTCAGCTTGGCCATGAAGCTGAATCTCTGAAATCTCTGAAATCAACCCAGAATCTCTGAAATCTCTGACAAGAACCCGGAATTCGGTCTCCTGACCCAGTTTCGGGCAGCAGCACTTTCTGAAGCGTCAGCATTTCCCAAATTCCAAAACATTCCCTGGCATTTTCTCCCCAGCTTTGGTCCTGGGTGTTTAAATCCCTGCTCAGAGGGGTTTTCAAATAAATCAGCAAGAAGCCCATGGGCACGGGAAGAAAAGCATTCCCAAAAAAGGTAACTCGGGAAGGAATATTCCCATTTATCCGGTGTATTCCTATTTTAGAGGATTTTCCAGCAAGCCCTTCCCTGGCCCAGGGCTGCTGTCCATGGATTCCCCCCAGGATCCTCCTCCACAGCAATTCCAACTTCACCCCATTAATGAGGATTAAAAATTCCAGGCCTTAATGCCCAGCTCGGGACACAATTCCACCGGTGCCCCCCCCACGAGAACATTCCTGTTGGGGACTTCTCCCTTTTCCCAGCTTTTTCATCGCTTCCCAAACAATTTATCCACACCAGGGAATTCCTGCTTCAGGGCTCAACTCCATCTTCTCAACCCCAAGCACTGGAAAAGCTGAGTTTGTTCCAATTCCAGCTGCTCTGGGAGCAATTCCCGACGTTCTGGGGGCACCTTTCATTGGGAAGGGAAGTTGTGCTGGATTGGGCACCAGCATTAAAGGGAATAAATGGGATTTTGGGAAGGAATTTCTCCTTGTGAGGGTGGGGAGGGGCTGGGATGGAATTCCCAGAGGAGCTGTGGCTGCCCCTGGATCCCTGGCAGTGCCCAAGGTTGGAGCAGTCAGGGATTGGGATGGGATGAGCTCTGAGCCCCTTTCCCTGCACCAGGAATTCTCAGGGAACAGGACAAACGCTGGGAATTGGATCAGCAGAGCCACCTCCCCGTGGCTCGGGGCCGCCAGGGGGAAGAGGTGTCCCAGGAGGAGCTCCAGGGAACAATTCCAGGCGGGAATGGGGCCGGAGGCAGGGATGTGTCGGTGCTGCCAGCCCGGCCCAGCGCGGGTCGGGCGAGGATACGGCCGTGAAAAATTCCAGCTGATGGGATGAAACATCCAGCAGGAATCCAGCGCAGCTCCTCGAGGATCCGCGCTGGATTCGGGGAATTTGCTGCCCCCTTCATCCCGCAGCTGGTTAAGACCGAGGGAAAAACCCTCAGGGGGAACAAAGGGATTTGAAAAGGGGTCGGAATCACCAGGAAAAGGCACACAGGGAAAAGATTCTGCTCCAGTTGGATCTTGGAAAGAGGGGAGGCGCTTGCCAGGTCTCTGAGCCTGCTCCGTAGGAGTGGATCCCGCTTTTCAGCATCCCACATGGATTTTTTCACCCCAAATCCCTGCGCGAGTCCCAATTCCAGCTGAATCCCTACCCTGCACCCCCATTTCAGCTCTCATCCCTTTCCAGGTGGTTTTTTCCTGCCCTCAGGACACTCCTTGGCTTGGAGCGAGGAGTCCCAGTCACGCTCCCTGCTCCCAAAAATGGGGCACGGGCCGCTGGCTGCTGTAATCTCCCTAATCTGCAGTTCCTTGGAAAAGGCTCATTGCCTCCCGATCCTCGTGTTTGCACCCCGGAGACTCCGTGGGGCGACTCGACCTCTCCAATTCCGGCTCCCTAAAAGCCGCTCCCTGCAGAGATTATTCCGGAGATACCCAAAAATCGGCAGGAATTTTAGTGACACGTGGCCGCCTCCACACCCGATGGACCCGCTGGGAATTCCTGCGATGGGTGATTGAAGAGATTCAAAATCGGATTTTTAATCCTCAGTAATGGGATGGAACTGGAATTGCTGGGCAGGAGTATCCCAGAGGAGAATCCATGGACAGCAGAGTTTTCTGGAAAATCCTTTCCAACAGGAACCCACTGGATAAATGGGAATATTCCTTCCAAATATTCTCAACCCAAAGGCTGAAAAATCCCAGAGTTCTGGAGAAATAAATCAATGCTTCCTTCCCAAAAAGCAATTTACGTGTTTAATCCCTCTGGGAATTTCTCCAGCTTGGAATCAGGGAATGGTTTGGGTGGGAAGGGAAATAAAATCATCTCATCCCAGCCCTGCCATGGGCAGGGACTCCTCCCCCTATCCCAGGTTATTCCAACCTGGTTTTGGGCACTTCCAGGATCCAGGGGCAGCCCCCCATTATGGAAACCTCTGGAAAGGCTGTTCCAAGGTAGGGAAAATCCCAAATCCCAGAGAAATCCTCACAGCAGGAGCATTTCCCTGCAGGCCCAGGGGCTCAGAGATGGCTCCAGGCAGCAGCACATTCCCAGAGAAAGCAAATCCTCCTTTATTTCCCTCCTGAACCTTTCAGGAATGGGGTGGGGGGAGCCCGGTCAGCGCTGGAATCTCCCGGCTGGAGTGGGAGCTGCTGGAATTCCCAGAACAAGGAAAAACCCAGCACGAGGCACTCAACGAGCGCTTCCCATCCATGCCCAGCCTGGGAATCCTCAGGGATGAGCCGGGAGCGAAGGAATCGGGGGCTGAGAGGCGGCTTTCCCCCAGAAGCTCCTGACAAAATGCAGGAGGCCCAAAATATCCGAGCCGAGCCCATTCCCAGATTCCTGATGGATTCCCGCTGTGCTGCTCCCCCGGGAGGTGAGGATGGAACAGGGAAAATGAAGTTTTTCCCGCAAAAACCACGGAGAGAGGGAATTCCGAGGAAGCAAAAGAGGGAGAAATCCAGCGGGAGGCAGAGCCAGCGCTGCGGGATTCCCAGAGCACATCCCAGGGAAAAATCTGGGAATGGGGGTGGCATTTGGCCTTTTCCTGCGGGATAAGAGGTCCCAGAGGATTCCCATCCCTTCCCACTACGTGGCAAAAGTCCCTTCCTGGAGCGGGGCTCTGCCAGGGGTGGGAGCCAGGGATGGGAGCCAGGGGTGGGATCCAGGGATGGGAGCCAGGGGGGGATCCAGGGGTGGGATCCAGGGGTGGGATCCAGGGGGGGATCCAGGGGTGGGATCCAGGGGTGGGATCCAGGAATGGGAGCCAGGGGGGGATCCAGGGGGGGATCCAGGGGTGGGATCCAGGGATGGGAGCCAGGGTGGGATCCAGGGGTGGGAGCCAGGGGTGGGAGCCAGGGGTGGGATCCAGGGGTGGGAGCCAGGGGTGGGAGCCAGGGGTGGGAGCCAGGGGTGGGATCCAGAGGTGGGAACTAGGGATGGGATCCAGGGGGGGAGCAAGGGGAGGCACCCCGGGCCCGGCAGGAAGCCTCCACTTCCTTGGGATTGGTTTTGGGAAAGGGCCATCCAAGGAAAAGGGAGCAGAGGGAGGAACGGAGTGGGATCGGGCTCTGGAAGGGGGAGGAGGCTCCGGGACACCACAGCGGAGTCCCGAACTCCCGGGAAATCCCAAATCCCTCCGCAGCCTTTAGGGAAAACTCGGCTGGGCTGTGCCGGGCAGGGAACGGGTCCGGATAGGGATGGGAATGGGAAAAGGGACCGGGAGAGGGATGGGGACGGGAAAAGGGACCGGGAGAGGGATGGGGACGGGGATGGGAACGGGGATGGGGAACAGGGATAGGGACGGGGATGGGATGGGGATGGGGACGGGGGGACAGGGACACGGGGAAGGGACATAGAGAAGGGGCACGGGGACAGGGAAGGGACAGGGACACGGGGACAGGGAACAGACAAGGACATGGACACAGGGAAGGGACACGGGGACAGGGACACAGAGAAGGGACACAGGGAAGGGACACAGGGACAGGGACGGGGACAGGGACACAGGGACAGGGACACAGAGAAGGGACACGGGGACAGGGACGGGGACAGGGACACGGGGACAGGGACGGGGACAGGGACACAGAGAAGGGACACGGGGACAGGGACGGGGACAGGGACACAGGGACAGGGACGGGGACAGGGACACGGGGACAGGGACGGGGACAGGGACACAGAGAAGGGACACGGGGACAGGGACGGGGACAGGGACACGGGGACAGGGACGGGGACAGGGACAGGGACACGGGGAAGGGACACGAGGAGCCCTCCAGGCTCATTGCGGCTCCCCGGGAGCTTCACGCGTTATTTGGTAGCAACAATGGCCCAAACAATGGGACCTTGGGAATAACAACGGGACCTTGGGAATAACAATGGGATTCGGGAGGGACAATGGGATTCGGGAGGGACAATGGCCCGAGAGCAGCACGGGGACGAGGTGCCCCCGCCCCAAAGGCCGCCGAGGCGCTGCTGTTGAGGGTCCCCTTCCCTCAGAGCTGCGGGGACACAAAACCCTTTTGTTCCCCACGGGCTTCCCAGAGGAGCTCCCTTTCCATCATTCCCGGCTCTCCCCATGGATCCCACACTCACTTCTCCCTTTTGGGGCCATTTTTAGGGCGTTTTCCACACGGAAAACCACAACAACAAAAGGAAGAGGGACGGGTTTAAGGGGCCGTGAAGGGAAAAGTTTTGGGATCGTTCCAGGAAAAGCTTTGGGATCGTTCCCTGCCCCGTTCCAGGAAAAGCTTTGGGATCGTTCCCTGCCCCGTTGCCGGTCCAGTGCCCTCCCCTTCCCTCCCCTCCTGTCCCCAAAACACCTGGAGAAAGGAGGGGGAGGAGGAAAAGAAACTTTATAGTGCAGGAAACTCCGAACAGATCAACATTCCCATCGTGGATTGGGAACCCGAGGAGCACCAGGCTGAATCCCAAAGGAATCCCGTGGGACGCATGGAAAGGATTCCTTGGGGTTTTCTCCTTGATCTGGAGCTGCAAAAAGATCTGCGGGAATCATCTGGGATTCCTTTTCTCCTCAGGAGACGCCACCAAGTTCTTCCTCCTCCATCCTACAAATCCCAGGGTGGGGAAAAAGAAGGAGGAAAAATAAAACCAAAAAAAACCCCCCACCAGAATCCCAATTTTTGGGTCTCTACAGGCGGAATTGAGAGGAGGGAAGAGCTGGATTCCCAAACCCTCCTCATGGGACAGCTCCAGCTCCCGAAGAACTTCGGATCCAGGGATTTGGGGTTGGCACCGGGCTGGGAAATCCGGGCCCCTCCTTGTGCTTGAAGCGGCATCGGGGTGGGAAAAAGGACACGGAGGTGCCACAAATCCC
Organism: Corvus moneduloides; assembly: GCF_009650955.1. NCBI lineage: Eukaryota > Metazoa > Chordata > Aves > Passeriformes > Corvidae > Corvus > Corvus moneduloides. The sequence continues at coordinate 3,166,743 of NC_045502.1, read as the reverse complement.
GGGAATCCCAGGTGGGAAGGGCTCGGAGCAGCCTGGGATGGTGGGAGCTGCCCCTGCCCGTGGAAATCCACGGATCCGGACGGGCTTTAGGGTCCCTTCCCACCCAAACCAGGCCGGAATTCCGTGACCCCCCCTCCGCCGAAAGGAAGTTTTATTTTAGGGCTGAACCATTTCCCTTCCAAAGGTTTAAAAGCGGTTTTTCAAAATTTTTTATTTCGTTTTCCCCCCGATTTTGTTCCATTTTTATGGGTTTTTTTGGGGCCTTTTAAAATGGCTTTTTGGGGCCTTTTTTTTCCCTTGCTGGATTCCAGACCCTGCCACTTCTGCCTGGGAATTTCCAAGTCCCACAGACCCTTCCCCACCATGGGTTTTTTTTTAATCTAAGCCTAAAATTGGAGGTTTGGGCAGCTCAGAGCAGGAAATTCAGGCTCTGGAAGCACTGGCAGTGTCAGATTTGGGATAATTCTTACCAGTTTGGGTCTGAACCCCATTGCCAGCCCTGGATTTTCTCATCCCTCACTCAAAAATATCCAAGGATTTTGGAATGAAATTTAAATTAAATCAGATTTTGATTGAAATTAAATCAGATTTCAATTTAAATTAAATCAGATTTCAATTTAAATTAGAACAGATTTAAAATGAAATTAAAACATTTTAATTTAAACTGAATCAGATTTTGATTGAAATTAAATCAGATTTTCATTAAGATTAGATCAGATTTTGATTGAAATTAGATAAGATTTAAATTTAAACTAAATCAGATTCCTATTTAAATTAAAACAGATTTAAAATGAAATTAAAACAGATTTTAATTTAAACTGAATCAGATTTAAATTTAAACTGAATCAGATTTCAATTGAAATTAAATCAGACTTTGATTGAAATTAGATCAGATTTAAATTTAAACTAAATCAGATTCCTATTTAAATTAAAACAGATTTTAATTTAAACTGAATCAAATTTAAATTTAAATAAGATTTCGATTTAAATTAAAACAGATTTCAATTGAAATTAAAACAGATTTTAATTTAAACTGAATCAGATTTAAATTTAAACTAAATCAGATTTCGATTTAAATTTAAATCAGATTTCAATTTAAATTAAAACAGATTTTAATTTAAACAGAATCAGATTTAAATTTAAACTGAACCAGATTTTGATTTAAACTCTGCTCCAAACCATCCTTTTTAAAGGAAGACATTTGTGAGTTCTGAACGTCCAGAGCAGGATTCTGCTCCAAAATTCCACCCCAAATCCAGGGAATTCTGACTCCAGCTGGGTGGGAGGAGCAGGAGTTCAGCACCCAAATTTAGGTGGAATGGAGCAGCTCCAGCCTCAATTCTCTCTGCAAAGGTAAAACCGCATCAAACCCAGGCAATGAAACAATGGAACAATTTGAAACACCCCGATTTTCGGATTAATGATGATTAAAAAACCCCAGAACCAACGTACCCAGCTCCCCAGCAATAAACCCACCCCATCTCCCAGCATTTTCCTGCCTTTCCAGAAGAGCAGGAAGTTTTCCAGCTGCAGAAGCGATCCAAGAAAACACCCAGGGCCCCCAGGTTCGTACAAACCCCACTTTTAATCACGGACAAAGTTCCTTTCAAGTAAAACCGAGAGCTTTAAATAAAATATAAATTAATTTCCAGGGGCTCGGGCAGACCCCGGGCGCGCTCCCCTCCGGTTTCCCAGCTCCGTTCCCGGTGTCTCCGGGAGGTCTCTCCGTGGTCATGGAACAGAAATGAAGGATCCAGCTGGTGCCACCGGGAGGGCAAAGCTTCCAAGGAAAAAGGAGGAGCTGGCACGAGGGGGCCGAAGTGATTGGAGAGGATTTTTATGGAAGCACAGCATTGGATGCGAGGGATTTTCCTTCTCCATCAGGGGAGCGATTCCAGAAGGGAAAAATCCCGTCGAGTGTCCTAAAAGGGGTTTTCTTCCTGCTTTTGGAATTCCTGCTCTTTGAGATTCCAAACTGGGAGCAGGGATGGCAATGCTGGAATCTGGCAAATCCCAGCAGTCCTCGCTCATCCTGGGATTTGGGATCTTCCCAAAGCTGGGAATTCCCACTCATCCTCTCCTCTGCCCAGGCACCTTCTCCTTCTCCATCGGGGGAGCGATTCCAGAAGGGAAAATCCCATAAAGTGTCCTAAAAGGGGTTTTTTTTCCTACTTTTGGAACCTCTGGAATTCCCGTTGAGGCTCCAAACTGGGAGCAGGGATGGCAATGCTGGAATCTGGCAAATCCCAGCAGTCCTCGCTCATCCCGGGATTTGGGATCTTCCCAAAACTGGGAATTCCCACTCATCCTCTCCTCTGCCCAGTCCCTGCACACCCCAAAGTGCAACATTCCCAACAAAGTCATTTTTGGCATTTTTCCCTCCCGACCCCCTTTTCCCGGATTTCTCTGCTCATCCCACGGAATCCGAGGGGCAACAAAAGGAGGAACCCTGAGGCAAAAATGGCTTTTTGTTTTCTACGTGTGTGTGTGTGTGTGTGTGGATGAACCACCCCAGCGCCCCTCCCATCATCCCAAAATCTCACAGGGGCCCCGGGATCTTCTGTGGGATCGGGATCTTCTCCGGGATCCAGAGGGCCGGGGAGGAGGCGCCGTGGGAGAGGCGGCGGTGGATGCGCCGCAGGCGGAGCAGGTAGAGCAGGATGGAGAGCAGCACCACCAGGAAGCAGGCGGAGAACAGGTGGTGGTTGTACACGAAGGAGAAGCTCCTCCAGTGGGAGTGGCTCCCACGGAAATTCTCCTGCTGGATGTCCCTGGGAAAGAGCAGAGGGACAACGGGCAAATTTTTGAGGCAAAATTCCCGTTCCAACTTGGCTCAGGGTGGGAATCAGAGCCTGTTTTGGCGGGGGAGAGTATCTAAAAATCAGAGTTTGAGGGATCACCACGCTGCTCCCATGCCAAAATTCCCGTCCCTCTGCTCTTTCCCAGATTTTGAGAGCCTTGGGAAAGAGCAGAGGGAAAATGGGCACGGCTTGGGAGGCAAAATTCCCGTTCCAACGTGGCTCAGGGTGGGAATCAGAGCCCATTCTGGGGGAAGAGTGTCTAAAAATCAGAGTTTGAGGGATCACCACACTGTTCCCATGCCAAAATTCCCGTCCCAAAGATGTTTCCCAGATTTTTGAAAACCTTGGAAAGAGCAGAGGGACAACGGGCAAATTTTTGAGGCAAAATTCTCGTTCCAGCGTGGCTCAGGGCGGGAATCAGAGCCCGTTTTGGGGGGGAGAATGTCTAAAAATCAGAGTTTGAGGGATCACCACACTGCTCCCATGCCAAAATTCCTGTCCCTCTGCTCTTTCCCAGATTTTTGAGAGCCTTGGGAAAGAGCAGAGGGACAACGGGCAAATTTTTGAGGCAAAATTCCAGTTCCAGCGTGGCTCAGGGCGGGAATCAGAGCCCATTTTGGGGAACAGGCTCTAAAAAGCACAATTTGAGGGATCGCCACCTCTTCCCACCCCAAAATTCCCGTCCCAAAGGCTCTTCCCGGGTTTTTGAGGGGTACCTCAGGGGCAGGAAGCGGGTCCGGTACAGGATGGCCCCCAGGGTCCACTGCACCTCCTTGTCATAGACCTGCAGGGCCGTCTTGAGGCTCCCGTAGCTCTCGGGGAAGGAGAATCCCCGGTGGAAAACCTCGAACATCCAGGCGGACTTAAAGCACTGGAACCTGGGAACAGCGGGAACAGCGGGGTCAGAGGGGACAGAGGGGTCAGTGGGGACAGAGGGGTCAGTGAGGGACAGAGGGGGACAGAGGGGTCAGTGGGGTCAGAGGGGTCAGTGGGGACAGTGGGGGACAGTGGGGGACAGTGGGGGTCAGGGGGGGACAGAGGGGTCACTGAGGGTCAGTGGGGGTCACTGAGGGGGACAGAGAGATCAGAGGGCTCAGCCAGCACAGCAGGATCAGGCAGCAACAGCGGGATCAGCTCAGCTCAGCATTCCCATGACCACCAGGCACACCCAAACACAGAATTCCCAGGCTTTTCCCAGTTTTCCCCCCACTGCCCGGGATGCCCGGAGCAGGCCCGGGCCGGGCTCGGACTCACTTGAGGCGGTGCAGGTCCGCGTGCGAGGCGTAGAGCCCACGCTCGAAGCGCTGCCGCAGCACCGACCACCTGGTGGCACAGTATTCCTGCGGGAAAACAGGGAAAACAGGGAAAAAGGGAAAACAGGGAAAACGGGAATCACCCCTGTACGAACCCAGAGTGCCGAGAATATTTCTCTGCCTGTTTTTAAGGGTTCTTCCCCCCCCGAACAACGCTGGTTTAGCTTCAAACCTTGGAAAAAATTAGCAGCAGTCAGACAAGAACTGGAAAATGCAGAGGTGGGAATGAGGTGATGGACGACGATGGGAGATTGGCACAGGGTGGAAATTTAGAGGTTTTGGGCTTCTCTTTGTAGTAAAGAGATGAGAGTAAAAAAGATCCAAGTGGAGGATTGTTGTTGTTCTCTAAACCTTCTTCTCCTTCTTCTACCACTCCACGTTCTGCAGTAAAAGTGGTTTGGGATGATTGGATAGAGAATTCCGCAGTTCCTGCCCGTGTTACTGAATAACGGGTAGGAAAGTGAAAATAATGCACGTTTTTAGTAACTATTGGTTAAAATATCTTTAGAAGGCCGTGTAAATCTTGATAATTGGACTCATTCCTACTTTCCTTCCTTCCATGCTGTACCTGGGTCATGCTGGTGGCTCTGTTCCTCTGATAAGACTCAATAAAGAACTCTCTGGAAGCACTGAAACTCCAGGAAAATCTCGGTTTATCTTTGAAATTCCTTGCAAGGATTTCAGTAAATTCTCTCCCATCAAGAGGGATTTGATTCAGGGCACGGCTCGGTGTCGATCCCAGCACTCCTTCCGCCTGGAGAAGGGAAATCCCAGCGGATAAAACGCTCTGGAATTCCCGACGTGAAAACACAACAGCAGCTCGTGCTGGCAGGAAGGCGGATCCCGAATTTTGGGGGAATGTTTCGAGCCGTGCGTGGAGTTCGGGGTGGAATTAATGTTCGGGAATGTTGTTGGGAGCGGGAAAGCGAAGCTCTGTTTTTTGGGAATTGGCTCATTGCTGTGTGTTGTAGCTTCACCTGCTTCCAAAAAAACGGAATTCTCCAGGAATAACACCGGGAAAAGGGCACAAAAGAAGAGGAAAAGGATCTTTTCCCAAGAATTTCCCAGTCTTTTCCCAAGAATTTCCCAGACTTTTCCCACTGTCTTGGGGTGACCTTATGATGTGTATCCCATATCGCTGCCTATGCCCAGAAATTAATTATTGGCCTTTCTATGCCTCTGAACTGAGCCTGAGAGGGGGAAGAAAAAACTGAGCAAAACTTTCTCAAAGCAGTTTGAAACTTGTTCAAGGTCACATAAAGATAGCAGGTTTTTTTTTCCAGCTGGGGCAGGGGGGGAGCGAGGAAGCACCCGGCTGGCAGTTTTTTTTCCAGTCAGCTTTTGGCCAGTTTTGTTCCAGTTCCTTGTTCTCTGGAGAGAGGCTGAGAGCTGAACTTTTCCTTCTCTGGAATTTCGGATTTTCTCCCTTTTCTACTGGACTGCCTGATTGCTGTAACATCAGAGCACATCGGGAGGACTTTCCACCGGGCACAGAGGGCCTGGCCCTGGGCCAAGCCCCAGCTCCGAGGAGACCAAAGGGAGGACTCGAACACTTTCCCAGGTTTTTCCTCTACAGCGAAAGATTTTACCATTTAACATTATTTTCCTTTCCCGTGTGCTTGTTAAATAAATAGTTTTATCTTCTTCACTTTCCTTCGAGGAAAATTTATTTTTTTTTTCCCGAACCTGGTGGGGGGAGGGGTGGTTGTGCCTTCTCTCAGAGTATATATACATTTCTAAATTTGGCCAAACCGGAACACCCACTAATTCAGACACTCCTAGAAAACAACAAGGATGCCGAATGGATTTTCCCGGTTCTGCTGTTTTATCATTGAAAATCCCTGTTTTCCAGGAAAGTTCAATCACAGAGCCATGGAATTGTTTGGGGTCCCAAGGGATTCAGGGATTCTCTGGTTCCAAGCACTTCCATGGGAAGGGATCAATTCTGCGATCCCAGGTGGCTCCAAATCCCATCCAGCCTGGCCTTGGGTGAGGAACGGGGAGTTCTGAGGAGGAAATCTGGGATTTCCTAAGGAAACTTGGGATTTCCTAAGGGAATTTGGGATTTCTTAAAAAAATTTGGGATTTCCTAAGGAAATCTGGGATTTCCTAAAGGAACTTGGGATTCCTTAAGGAAATCTTGGGATTTCCTAGGAAATTTGGGATTTCCCAAGGAAATCTGGGCTTTCCTAAGGAAACTTGGGATTCCTTAAGGAAATCTTGGGATTTCCTAAAAAATTTGGGATTTCTTAAGAAAATCTGGGCTTTCCTAAGGGAATTTGGGATTTCCTAAGGGAATTCTGGATTTCTTAAAAAAATTTGGGATTTCCTAAGGAAATTTGGGATTTCCTATGGAAATCTGGGATTCCTTAAGGAAATCTTGGGATTTCCTACGAAATTTGGGATTTCCCAAGGAAATCTTGGCTTTCCTAAGGGAACTTGGGATTTCCCAAGAAATTTGGGATTTCTTAAGGGAATTTGCGATTTCCTATGAAAATCTATGATTTCCCAAGAAATTCGGGATTTCTTCAGAAAATCTGGGCTTGCCTAAGGCAATCTGGCATTCCCTAAGAAATTCGGGATTCCCTACAGAAATTCAGCATTTCCCGCGGAAAAAATTTCACCGCGGGACTCTGGCGACCAAACCCCGGCGCGGAGTTAAAACCCCGGAGAACAATCCCGGATCAATCCCAAATCAATCCTGGATCAATCCCAAATCAATCCCGGATCAATCCTGGCTCAATCCCAAATCAATCCCAAATCAATCCCAAATCAATCCCAAATCAATCCCAAATCAATCCCAAATCAATCCTGGCTCAATCCCAAACCAATCCCAAACCAATCCCAAATCAACCCCAAATCAATCCCAAATCAATCCCGGCTCAATCCCGGATCAATCCCAAATCAATCCTAAATCAATCCCAAATCAATCCCAAATCAATCGCAAATCAATCCCGGATCAATCCTGGTTCAATCCTGGATCAATCCCGAATCAATCCCAAATCAATCCCGGCTCAATCCCAAACCAATCCCGGCTCAATCCCAAATCAATCCCAAATCAATCCCGGCTCAATCCCGGCTCTCCTCCCGCCCCACCTTGGCCGCCCTGGTGAACCTGGCGGCGCTGTAGTCGCCGCCCATGCGCAGCACGTCCTCGGTGCAGTAGTAGAACTCGGAGAATCCGTAGAATTCGCTGTCCTGGAAGCGCACGGGCGGCTGGAAAACGCCGTTCAGGGAGCTGCGGGTGCCGTTGGTTCGGTTGAGGAGCGGCCGGAGCAGCTCCCGGCACAGCTGGAAGTCGCCGGTGCCGCGCAGGTGCAGTGTGAGGCCGCGCTGCCGCAGCTCGTCCCGCGCATCCAGGGGAAGGCAGGGATCCAGGAATGGCGAATCCGGGCTCAGGCCGCTCTGCCTGCCCAGCAGCCTGGGGGGAATAGGGAGGAGAGGTTGGGAACAGCCAGGCTCGGCTGGAAAAGTTGGGGAGTTTCCCCTGGAATGGGGAGAAATTGGGGTTTGCTTCGTTCAATGGATGGGTTGGAATGGTGAATGAATTCATTGCTGACGGGATGGAAATATCCAGGGGCAGCCACGGCTGCTCTGGGAATTCCAGCCCAGCCTCTCCCCACACTCCCAGCCAGGAATTCCTTCCATAAATCCAACCTCAATTCCAGTTTGAACCCATTACTCCTTGTCCTCCACTTCCTGAGGAGGAATCCCTCTCCACTTCCCAGATTTTCCCTTCCCTTCCCTTCCCTTCCCTTCCCTTCCCTTCCCTTCCCTTCCCTTCCCTTCCCTTCCCTTCCCTTCCCTTCCCTTCCCTTCCCTTCCCTTCCCTTCCCTTCCCTTCCCTTCCCACATGGAAGTGCTGTGAGCTCTCCACACAACATCCAGGATCATTCCCACCTTTCCCATCTTTCCAGAGCCACCTCCCACTGTCCCAGCTTATCCCAACCTGGCCTTGGACACTTCCAGGGATCCAGGAGCAGCCGCAGCTGCTCTGGGAATTCCATCCCAGCCCCTCCCCACCCTCACAGGGAGGAGCTCCTTCCATAAATCCAACCTCAATTCCAGTTGGACACTTCCAGGGATGGATCAGCCCCGAATTCCCCGGGGAATTCCCAGTACCTGTTGCTGAGCAGGGTGCTGGAGAACAGGTTGTCCTCGTATCTCTGCCGGGCCGCATTCCCACCGAATCCCAGGAATGTTGCCACGTACACCCGGTACACGTGCTCCGTCTGGTGGGCGTCACACCCCAAATTAAACTCCGCCAGCAAATTCTTGGCCACTTCCTCCTGCAGCAAAATCAGGAATGAACGGGATGATCCCGACCCTGAAAGGAATTTTTTCCAATGTCCTGGACACCTCTAAATTCAGCCCTCGCTCATCTCCCGATCCACAGGATCGTGGGATTGTTCTGGTTGGAAAAGATCTTTAAGATCATCGATCCAACATCCTCAAGAGCCACATCCGTGGGGTTTTGGGTATTCCCAGGAATGGGGACTCCACGCTGCCCTGGGCAGCTTTTCCAACATTTTCCATCCCTGGAGAGCCCAGGTTTTTGAGTTTTCCTCTGGGATAATCATTTCCCATGGTAATTGTAAAATCCAAGATTATTTTGTAGGGAGAGCAAAACTGAGGAGTTTTCCTCAGGAATGATCATCTCCCAAATAATTTTGAAAAATCATTTCATACGGAGAGCAAAATCTTGGAATTCCAGATTCCCGGCCCTGCTGACACTCAAGGAGCTGCAAAGCCTGGGAATTGCTCCTGTGGAGCCTGGAATTTTCTTCTCCCATGGGAAAACGTGAGTTGTGGCTCCTGAATTCTCTGCTCCACTTCCCCCTTTCCCAATCCCAATTCCCAGGACAGATTCCATGACCAAAATCCCTATTTTACACCCGTTTCTGCTCAGATAAAACCACCCCACAGCCAGGAATTTTCATCCCTATTCCCAGTTAATTTCTGACTGGATCTGAACTGGATCTGAATATCCAGATTTTATTAATTCCAAATTAATTAAAACCCCGTAATTAGGAAAATATTCCACAGGATTTCAAAAATCCATTCCTGGAACAGAGCCAAACACAGGCATTTTCTGCTGTTCTTCCTTTAGATGATTCCCAATTCATTTCATGGGATGTTCAGCTTAAAATATTCAGGAATTCCTCCAGAATTCCATGGAATTGGAGCGGTTTATGTCCCATTTAAGACTCGGGACAAAGCAACTCCATGACATTCACAAAACCGCTCATTCCATTGCTCCCAAAAATGAAAGGAAAAAGTCGTTTTTATGGAAGTTTTTTTCTAGGAACCACCAGGGATTTTGGGGGTTTTAAGCCCCGGGATGCAGAATTTGGAATTTAAGGGATTGAAAATTGTCTGGAAAAAAGACTAAAAATTCCGGATGAATGCAGGATCTGAGTGATGGGAATGATGGAAAACACAAAAGGAATTCTTAGCTGGCGGAGGCCTCGCGCTGCCATCGTCTCTCTCGCTTTGGGAATGGGATGGGATGGAGGATTCCGAAGGATGGGAAAGAAAGGAAAAGGCATTAAAATCATTCCCGAGGGAAGAGGGAATTGCACGGATAATGACCTGCTGCGGGGAGGCAACGCTTACACTTTGGGGGACTTCGTACGCGATCTGCGTGGAAACGCCGCCCATGTCCAGGATCCCCACGGTCCTCTTCCGGAAAATGGGATCCCGGCGCTCGCTTCCCGGGATCTGCACCTCCACCATGGCCTCGTCCTCTGGGGAACAGGGAAAATCGGTGGGAAATAGGGAGAAATCAGCTGGAAAATCACTGGGATACAGGGAAAATTAACTGGGATACAGGGAAAATTAACTGGGATTCGTTTCCCGGGATGTGTGCCTCCATCACGGCTGCGTCCTCTGGGGAACAGGGAAAATCACTGGGATATTGGGAAAAGTCAGCAGGAAAATCCCTGGGATACAGCCAGGGAGGGAAAATGGGATCCTGGTGCTCGCTTCCCAGGATTGTCCTCTGGGAAACAGGGAAAATCAATGGGATACAGGGAGAAATCACCGGGATATTTCCTGGAACTGCACCTCCAGCATGGCTTCATCCTCTGGGGAAATGTGGGAAAAATCAGTGGGAAAACCCCTGGGATACAGCCAGGAAGGGAAAGTGGGATCCCGGCGCTCGCTTCCCAGGATTGTCCTCTGGGAAACAGGGAAAATCACTGGGATACAGGGAGAAATCACCAGGATATTTCCTGGAACTGCACCTCCACCATGGCCTCGTCCTCTGGGGAACAGGGAAAATCGGTGGGAAATAGGGAGAAATCAGCTGGAAAATCACTGGGATACAGGGAAAATTAACTGGGATACAGGGAAAATTAACTGGGATTTGTTTCCCAGGATGTGCGCCTCCATCACGGCTGCGTCCTCTGGGGAACAGGGAAAATAACTGGGATATTGGGAAAAATCACTGGGATATTGGGAAAAGTCAGCAGGAAAATCCCTGGGATACAGCCAGGGAGGGAAAATGGGATCCTGGAGCTCGCTTCCCAGGATCTGCACCTCCACCGTGGCCTCATCCTCTGGGGAACAGGGAGAAATCACTGGGATATAGGGAAAAATCCCTGGGATCCAGGCAGGGAGGGCCCAGAGGAGCTGCTGCTCGTGGGTGTTAAAGGTGTGGGTGGGAGTGGGGCCAACATCTGGCTGGAAACACCTTCCCAACATCTGGAAATGCCTGGAAATGCAATTCCCATGGCTGGAATTCCAACATCTGGCTGGAAAATCATCACCTGGACCGACCCCTGTGCCCCAGTTCCTCAGTCAGATCCTCACCGTCGTCCGTGTGCTCAAATCTTCCAAGGACAAAGTTGATCCCAATCCATGCATAGACTCCTGCAGGTGCAAGAAAACACATCTGGAATTTCAGGGATAGCAGGAACAGCTGGAATTTCGACTTCAAAGCAAATGGAAACGTTTGAATTCCTTTTTCCCCGCGTGAGTTCAGCTCTGCTGTTGCTCTTTTTTACTTTATTTTATAAAATCTTACAAGTTAAACATTCCTGAGGAATCATGAATTCCTGAGGAATCAAGAATTCCTGACTGTTATCTCCACTCCCAGGTCAGAGCCATGACAAAATTCCTGATTAAATGAATTAAAGGCACTTCCACGTGTAAAATTCAGGGAAGAAATTCAGGGAATTCACTTTTAAAGGGATTTTAAGGCTCTGGTGATCTCTGCTTTCGAAATCACCTCAGCCTGCAAAGCTCCCTCCATCAGGAATGTGGTGCTTGATCCTTCCCTCTCCCTCCCCAAAGGCAGAGGAAACAAATTCCATTAAAATTTCAGGGATAATTAGCAAAGGTTCGGCCAGTCAGGAGCTCACATCATCCCCACACTCCCGATCTCCCGAGGAATAAAAACTCTCAAGCAAAGCAGGATTTGAAAAAGCACCAAAACCACCCCAAAGCATCCCTTGGAATTCCTAAACATTCCCCAGACACCTTTTCCAAGCTCCACCTACCTTCCTGCTTCCCTGAAATCACCTCAGCGTGCGAGTCCGAGAAGAGGAAGTCGAAGTGCACGGGGATGTCCGTGAGCAGATCCTCCAGGATGGCCTTCTGCTGGCTGCAAAATCCCACGGGGAGGGTTACAAACCGCTGCTGGAAATCCCAAAAAACCCCAAAAAACTCCCCAAAAAAAGGCAGGGAATCACCTCTCCGGCAGGATCCTCATGCCAGCGGTGCACAGGATGTACAGAGGAGTCTCCTTGTGCTTGGAGCGGGGCACGTGCTCGGCGGCGAAGCTGAGCAGGGGCGAGATGTAATCGCTGACTTTGTCGGGAGAGCCGGCGAACTCCGAAATTCCTGGGAAAACAGAAATGCTGGGAAGCGAGGCAGCTCCGGCTGGAAAATCCCGGGAAGGTTCCCTGGAAAATCCTGAGCAGCAGCAGGAAGGGGAATGAATAAGTCAAGTGGGAAATCAGCTGTAAAACCAGGGAAATAAGGGTGGAGGGGAGAGCTGGCGTTCCTTTAAACCATGAACTAAACTTAGATGTGATTAGGCTTATAATTATTAGGTAATTATTAATAATAATTAGCTCAAATAATTCGGCAGGAAGCCAATTATTCCTTCCTTAAATAAAGAGCAGAAAAATCCCAAAACCCCAAGAATTCCATGGTGGTTCCTATAAAAAAACTTTCATAAAAATGCCTTTTTCCTTTAAATGGTAACAGGAGCAGCAGCTGCCTTATCCATGGAAAAACCTCTCCCTCCTGCCCCATTCCAGACTTAAACTCCTTGCAAACCAATCCCAAAAAACCCTGGAGCTGTTCCATGCTGGAAGTATCCCTTATCCAGACACTCTGGAGCGCAGGAAGCACAGACAGGAGAGGAAAACACAGAGAAATCCCATGGTTTTTCCCAGTTTTTCCCAGTCTCTGGTTTGATTTCCTTCTCCTGTTGCTGTCCCTCATCTGTTGGATGCCCAGGAGCTCGTGGGGACACAGCTGCCTCATCCATGGAAAAACCTCTCCCTCCTGCCCCATTTCAGACCTTAACTCCCTGCAAACCAATCCCAAAAAACCCCGGAGCTGTTCCATGCTGGAAGTATCCCTTATCCAGACACTCTGGAGCGCAGGAAGCACAGACAGGAGAGGAAAACACAGAGAAATCCCATGGTTTTTCCCAGTTTTTCCCGGTACCTGGTTTGATTTCCATCACCACGGGTCTCCTGTTGCTGTCCCTCATCTGCTGGATGTCCAGGAGCTCGTGGGGACAGCTCCTGCCTTATCCATGGAAAAACTTCTCCCTCCTGCCCCATTCCCAGACCTTAACTCCCTGCAAACCAATCCCAAAACACCCCAGAGCTGTTCTGTGCTCACAAACTGGAAATATCCTTTATCCACACACTCCAAAGAGCCGGAGAGGAAAACACAGAGGAATTCCCACATGGAGCTGATTTTTCCCAGTCCCTGCTTTGATTTCCATCACCACCTTCTCCTGTTGCTGTCCCTCATCTGCTGGATGTCCTGGAGCTCGTGGGGACACAGCTGCCTCATCCATGGAAAAACCTCTCCCTCCTGCCCCATTCCAGACTTAAACTCCACAAAAAATCCCTGCAAACCAATCCCAAAACACCCCAGAGCTGTTCCATGCTCACGAGCTTCAAATCCCCCTTATCCAGACACTCTGGAGCGCAGACAGGAGAGGAAAACACGGAGAAATCCCATGGTTTTTCCCAGTTTTTCCCAGTTTTTCCTGGTACCTGGTTTGATTTTCATCACCACGGGTCTCCTGTTGCTGTCCCTCATCTGCTGGATGTCCAGGAGCTCGTGGGGGTTCCCGTTGTGCCGGGGCCAGCAGTACACGAAGATCCTGGAGCCGCTGCTGCCGCAATCCACCACGATCCCGTAGTTCAGGTTGGGGTTCTTGGTGTCCGTGGCTTCCGTGTCCGTCACCCCGGCCAGGTACCTGGGGGAAACAAAAGAAAAATGGGAATTGCTCCAGGGAGTTCCAGGCATGGGGTGTTTTGGTCCAAATCCGACTGGAAATGGGATGTTTTCCAGCATTTCAGGGGATTTTGGAATGAGGTGGGTGGGAAGGGAGCTTAAAGCCCATCCAGGGCCACCCACAGGGACACCTCCCACTGTCCCAGGGGGCTCCAGCCTGGCCTTGGGCACTGCCAGGGATCCAGGGGCAGCCACAGCTGCTCTGGGAATTCCATCCCAGCCCCTTCCCACCCTCCCAGCCAGGAATTCCTTCCATAAATCCAACCTCAATCTCCTCTCTTTCAGTTCAAACCCTTCACTCCTTGTCCTTCCTGATGAGGAATCCCTCTCCACTTCCCAGATTTTCCCTTCCCTTCCCACATGGAAGTGCTGTGAGCTCTCCACACAACATCCAGGATCATTCCCACCTTTCCAGAGCCACCTCCCACTGTCCCAGGCTGCTCCAACCTGGCCTTGGGCACTTCCAGGGATCCAGGAGCAGCCACAGCTGCTCTGGGAATTCCATCCCAGTATCCCACCTATCCCTGCCCTCTGGCACTGGGAAGCCATTCCCTGTGTCCTGTCCCCACTGAACAGAAAATTCCAAGGGAAATGCCACCCTCCAGGACCGAATTCCCACAGAAATGCTGGAAGCAATTCCCAAAATGATTTATTATGGAGAATTTTTGCCGCTGGAGCTGCTACGGAGACATAAAATACGAGCACAGGAATTACTGATAAAGGAGAGATTCCTAAAAAAAGCAGGAAGGGGTTTCTTTCAGGAAAGATAAAGATTGATGGGAAGAGCCTCTTTTCCTCTCCCCCAACACAGCCCGGGAGTGCTTCCCTTTTTCCCCAGAGCTCCTTTTCCATGGAATTCTTTCCCCCTTTCTCCCAGAGCTCCATTTCCCTATTTTCCATTGAATTCTTTCCCCATTTCCCACGGAATTCTTTCCCCATTCCCTCTTTACCATGGAATTCCCTCCTCCTCTCACCTGTGGGAGCTCCTGTCCCAGGCTGCTGCAGATGAGGAGCAGGGAGTTCCCTCTTTCCCACGGAATTCTTTCCCCATTCCCTCTTCCCCCATTCCCTCTTTCCCACAGAATTCTTTCCCCGTTTCCCTCTATTCCATGGAATTCTTTCCCCCTTTCTCCCAGAGCTCCACTTCCCTCTTTTTCATTGAATTCTTTCCCCATTCCCTCTTTCCCCACTTCCCTCTTTCCCATGGAATTCTTTCCCCATTCCCTCTTTCCCCATTTCCCTCTATTCCACGGAATTCTTTCCCCACTTCCCTCTTTCCCAAGGAATTCTTTCCCCATTTCCCTCTTTCCCAAGGAATTCTTTCCCCACTTCCCTCTTTCCCATGGAATTCTTTCCCCACTTCCCTCTTTCCCATGGAATTCTTTCCCCATTTCCCCATTTCCCACGGAATTCTTTCCCCATTTCCCACAGAATTCTTTCCCCATTTCCCCATTTCCCACGGAATTCTTTCCCCACTTCCCCCTTTCCCATTTAATTCTTTCCCCATTTCCCACGGAATTCTTTCCCCACTTAGCTCTTTCCCATGGAATTCTTTCCCCATTTCCCACAGAATTCTTTCCCCATTTCCCCATTTCCCATGGAATTCTTTCCCCACTTCCCCCTTTCCCATTTAATTCTTTCCCCATTTCCCATGGAATTCTCTCCCCATTTCCCCCTTTCCCATTTAATTCTTTCCCCACTTAGCTCTTTCCCATGGAATTCTTTCCCCATTTCCCACAGAATTCTCTCCCCACTTCCCCCTTTCCCATTTAATTCTCTCCCCATTTCCCCCTTTCCCGCGGAATTTCCCCGGAATTCCCCCTTCCCCTCACCTGTGGGAGCTCCTGTCGCGGGCGGCCCGGCCGTACTTGCTGCGGATGAGGAGCAGGGAGCAGAGCAGCAGCGCCGCGGCCCCCAGGAGCAGCAGCTGCCTCAGGGGGGTGCCCAGGATGCGGGGGCAGCCCACGGGGGACAGGCTGAAGTGCCACGAGGCTGGCAGCAGGCAGGAGATGCTGATCCTGCAATCCAGAGGGGGATAAAGGACCGCATGGAGCGATGGATTCGCGTCGGAACAATTCCCCGGGAGGGTGGGAAGGAGCCGGGATGGAATTCCCACAGCTGCCCCGTTGCTGGGAGTGGTCTGGGTTGAGGAGGGTGGAAGGATCCCACAGGGGTTGGGGCTGGAGCTCCTTTTTTAATCCTGGCTTTATTTCCAGAACTCGCGGCAAAATTAGAGCCAGAAAGGAGGGAAAAGCCTGGTTTGGGATTCAGGGAATGGGAATTTGGGGATGATACTGGAGAAGGTCTGGGGAGAGCTCAGGGCAGTCTCCCAGGGCCTTAAGGGGCTCCAGGAGAGCTGGAGAGGGCCCTGGGACAAGGGATGGAGGGACAGGACACAGGGAATGGCTTCCCACTGCCAGAGGGCAGGGCTGGATGGGATACTGGGAGGGAATTCCTGGCTGGGAGGGTGAGGAGGGGCTGGGCTGGAATTCCCAGAGGAGCTGTGGCTGCCCCTGGATCCCTGGCAGTGCCCAAGGCCAGGCTGGAGCGCCCTGGGATGGTGGGAAGTGTCCCTGGGCATGGAATGGGATGATCCCTAAGGCCCCTTCCCACCCAACCCACTCCAGGATTTTGTTCTGGGTTGAGCGGACTCAGGACACCATTCCCACGCTGGAACTCCTGATCAGGTTCCCTGCCCTTCACTCCAAAGCCAGCCCAGTTAATCCCACAGCCCCTTTGGGGTTCTCACCTGCCCATTTTGGGATCGGGGCAGCACAAGGAGCAGCTGCTGCTGGAGCCTCAGCCGGTGGCCTCGGACGGCCCGGGAACATCCAACCTTCCCAAAGCCATCCCTCCTCTGCTCCTGAGGGAAAACCACAGCGAGCTGCTCCCTGCCCAGCACTGGGAAGATCCCTGAGGGCAGAGCCCGGGATGGGATCCCTCCCCTTCCCTCAGCGCTGCTGCGGCTGCACCGGGACGTGAGTCCAGTGCTGGGCATTCCGGGATGAGGAATAAAGGGATCATCTGTGGGACCAAGCAGGGCCACAAGGATGAGGAAAGTATTGAACGGGATGGAATTCCCAGAGGAGCTGGGGCTGCCCCTGGATCCCTGGAAGTGCCCAAGGCCAGGCTGGGATAAGCTGGGACAGCGGGAGGTGTCCCTGGGCATGGCAGGGCTGGCACTGGATGGGCTTTGAGGTTCCCGGGATTCTGTGACCCCGCACAGCCAGTCCCGACAAGGAGCTGACCCCCGACACGATAAAACATCAGGAATATTCCAAAAGAAAAGCGGGAACGCCAGCACACGGACACAGCCCGGGGCTGCCTCTCCCTCCCGCCCCCGCCCCATCCTGAGGGAAGCTCCCGCCCGAGCTGCCACGAAGGCAAAGCGCGACTGCTCCGGCAGCGCCGCCGCCGCCCGGGGACGGGGATGAGGGAACGGGATGGAGACAGGGACGGGAAAAGGACGGGAAAAGGACGCGGAGCGGAACGCGCTGCTCCAGGCCCCCCGCCCGTCCCCACGGCCGCCAGCATCCCGCAGCGCCCGGCTCGGCTCCCCCCAATCCCCGCGGCCCTGCGGGGGCCGGGGTGTGTCCCGGGATCCCAATCCCATTTCCAATCCCATTCCCGATCCCCATCCCGGTGTCCCCCCCCCGCCCTCTCCCCCTCGCTTCACCTCCCGGGCCGCCCCATGGCAACCGGCCCCGCGCCACTTCCGGGTGCGCCGCCGGACGTGACGCAGTGCGCGCTGACGTCACGGCGGACCCGGGAAGGGATTTCCCCGGGGGCGTGGCTCCGGGAGGGGGCGTGGCCAGGTGGGCGTGGCCTCGGCAAAGTGGGCGTGGCCATGGGTCCCGGTGCGCTGCAGGTAAAACCAGCCAAAAATCGCTACAAAACCGGCGTTTAACCGCAGAAATAGGGAGCTATGGCTAGAAACGTGCCAATAGTTTGAAATATATGAACTTTATTGTTATAAATGTGTCAACAGTTTGGAATAAATTCAATTTATAGCTATAAATGGGTCAATATTTTGAAATATATAAAGTTTATAGTTATCAATATGCCAATAGTTTGGAATAAATTCAGTTTATAGCTATAAACGGGTCAATATTTTGAAATATATAAAATTTATAGTTATCAGTATGCCAATAGTTTGGAATAAATTCAGTTTATAGCTGTGAGTGTGCCAATATTCTGAAATGCATTATTATATATTGCATTATTACATTATTATAAATATACAGCGGTGTTGTAGCACCTGTAATAAATATCTAAATATTTACGATATAAAGACTAAATTAATTAATCTGATTAAGAAAAAAAATCCGAGGAAAGAACCTTTCTTTGCCTGGAAGGTGCGGGAAATCCATGGGGAAAACGGGAACCCTCCCGGGCGTTGCCGCTGAGCGGCAGCAGCGCCTGTGCCTGCTCCAAGATTTCTCTGGAGAAATGGAAGGAGAAAGTTTATCCCGGCAAGGATAAGGTGGGAATAACGGGAATAACCTCATGGATTTGCAGGGAAAGCTGGGCTGGATGTGGAACCCATCCCCGGCGGGGCTGGGTGTGGGCAGGAGAGCAAGGGATTTGGGATGGGAAATTATTCCAAGGGAGGAACGGAAGGAAAAAAGGGAAGGAATAAGGAAAAAGGAAAGGAATAAGGGAAGGGGAAAGAAAAAATGGGAAAGGAATAAGGAAAGGAGAAGGGAAAGGAGTAAGGAAATAAGGGATAAGGAAAGGGGAAAGGAGAAAGAAAAGGAGTAAGGAAAGGAAAAAGGAGAGGAATAAGGAAAGGAGAAAGAAAAGGAGTAAGGAAAGGGGAAAGGAAAAAGGAAAGGGGAAAGGAAAGGTGAAAAGAGAAAGAAAAGGGGAAAGTAGTAAGGAAGAAGGAAAGGAAAAAGGGAAGGAAACATGAAAAAGGAAAGGAATAAGGGAAGGGGAAAGAAAAAATGGGGAAGGAATAAGGGAAGGAGAAGGGGAAGGAGTAAGGAAATAAGGAAAGGGGAAAGGAAAGGAAAAAGGAGAGGAATAAGGAAAGGGGAAGGGAAAGGAGTAAGGAAATAATGGAAGGGGAAAGGGGACAGGAAAGGTGAAAAGAGAAGGAAAAGGGGAAAGGAGTAAGGAAGAAAGAAAGGAAAAGGGGAAGAAATAAGGAAAGGGGAAAGAAAGGGAAAAGGGAAAGAATGGAAAGGAAAAAGGGAAAGGTTTCTGTGTCTCCAGCGATTTCTGCCCAGGGGCTGCTCTGGGCCAGGATGGGGGGCAGAAATATTGGAAAACAGGGAAAACGGGAGAGGAGCTGCCGCTGGAGCGCGGCTGGCAGAGCGCTGATCACTCCCAGCTGCCTGCGCTCCCCGGGCCGGAGGGAACGCGGGATGTTGGGAATGATCCCATTCCGCGGCACGAAACCGGCTCCCTCTGGAATCCCGCCTCGGGAGCTCCGAGGAGCGCGGCAGGAAGGGCTTTCCAAGCACCCGATCCCGCTTCGTGCGGTCTGGGAGAAGCTGCGACCGAGCCGTGCTGGGGATCGGCGGGATGGGGAGACTCGGAGGAGGAGCTGGAGCAGCATTGGGAATTGGGCTTTTCCAAGGAGAAACCACCCCTGGGATAGGGACAGGGACAGAGACAGGTCGCTCCTGTGCCCCGGCGAGGTGTGGGGGTGGGTGGGGGTCCCTATCTCGGGGACCCCGCGCCCCCGGCCGCACCCTCCGGGCTATCGGCGGGACCGGGAAGCGCCGATAGGGAGCAGCCGGGGCTGGCGCTGCTGATGGCGGGGAGCAGCCCGGGGCCGGCCGCGGGGTGTGGAGAGGAGGGGACGCGGCTGGAAGGGTCTCCCAGAAGGATTTTCCTCCCGGCATTTCAGGGTCTATTCGTTAAAAGGTTCCCGTTCCAAAGCTGGAGGAGCGGCCCGAGCTCCCGAAGCTGCGCTGGCTTTGGGGTGAATAAAGGGGAGTTCTTCTTTGCTTGGGCTCTGGGAGAAGGCTCAGATCCCACCTGAGTCCTCATTGCAGCCTTTTTTCCTCACCATCTTTTAATCCCGTTTTAATCACGTTTGTTTGCCCATCAGAATTAACCAATGTCACCGAGGCCATGCGAGGGGCATGAGCAGGGTCACAGAATCCTGGAATGGTTTGGGTTGGAAGGACCTTAAAGCTCATCCAGCTCCAATCCCGACATCTTCCACTATCCCAAGGTGCTCCAAACCCCGTCCAACCTGGCCCTGGAGACTCCCAGGGGTCCCTGGGCAGCCACAGCTCCTCTGGGAATTCCATCCCAGCCCCTCCCCACCCTCCCAGCCAGGAATTCCCTCCCAGTATCCCATCCAGCCCTGCCCTCTGGCACTGGGAAGCCATTCCCTGTGTCCTGTTCCTCCATCCCTTGTCCCAGGGCCCTCTCCAGCTCTCCTGGAGCCCCTTTAGGCCCTGCAAGGGGCTCTGAGCTCTCCCCAGATCCTTCCCTTCCCTTCCCTTCCCTTCCCTTCCCTTCCCTTCCCTTCCCTTCCCTTCCCTTCCCTTCCCTTCCCTTCCCTTCCCTTCCCTTTTCTCTCTCCCCCAAATTCCCATTCCCTGAATCCCAAGCCAGGCTTTCCCCTCCTTTCTGGCTCTAATTTTGCCGAGTTCTGGAAACAAAGCCAGGACAAAACCAGGAGCTCCAGCCCCAACCCCTGTGGGCTCCTCTGCCCAGCGCCTCCAGCTCCTCCTGAAATCACCTCCAGCTCCTCCCTCCCATTGTTTCCCCAGGGCTCCAAACCAGAAAGGCGAGTTGGGGGGGAAAAAAACCAACCAAAAACCAACAAACTTTGGTGCAGGAAATAATCCCAAAGCAGTTTAATTACACACAGCGGGCACTGCCTCTCCCTGTGCCACCCAGCCCGCCCGGCAAGGGGGAATTAGGTCAGGTTATGTGAGCGCTGAAAGAAAACGCAGCGGCCAAATTCCCGGAGTCCGCGCCTTCCCCTCGGAGCTGGCACAAAGTCAGGGGGGCTGGAGCTCCCTGCCTGGTTTTGCTGGAGTTCCAGGGCTGTCTTTTCCCGTTTTGGGATGGTTTGGGGCTGGAAGAACCCCCTGGAGAACGATTAGGGCTCAATTCTCCCGAATTTTCTTTGCCGGTGGCTCTCCCTGGCACCAGCTCACCCCGTGTTGATGTTACACAAAAACCTGGCTGCGGAACCAATCCCTCGGTGACTCAGGCAGAAAGGAGAAAGTTCGGGGAATGTGATGAAAGCTGGGAACGATCCTGCTCTGCCTGCAGGGTCATGATTAAATTGTTTAATTCCGATGGGCTCCACCACTTTTTTTTGGGGAGAAAAAAAAAAAAAAAAAGCCGCATTAACCCCTGCTCCGAGCTTGTAGCAGAGCAGGAATTCCTGTTTCCCTTGATTTTCCAGCACCAATCCCAACTCCAGCACCTCATGAAGGCTTCAAACCGGGGGCTGCTGCTCCCAAAAGTGGGTCAGACAAGCCCGAAGACAAAACAACGCTGTTTGTTTATATTCCCGGAGTTGGCAGATCTGAAAAATAACTGGGACACCCCAGGTTTCCAAGCAGATGAATTTCCCCGTGGCTCCGCATTCCCAGGATGCAGGCGGGCAGGAAAACCCAGGCTGGACCCTTTTCCAGGCATCTCCTGAGGCTGACGCTGCCTTGGATCTCAAGATGGGGCTGGGAGTGAGGTCCAGACTCGGAGTTTAATTTGTATTTCGGGGCATTTTGGGTGTTCCTGAGGAAGGATGAGGCTGGGATGTGCTGGGAAGGGGCTGATCTGTGGGATGGGGAATTGGTTCCCATGTGAAAACTCTTTCCTACAAGGCTCTGGCACCCAAGCTTGTTAAAAAAAAAGCTGACAGGACATAAAATTCCAGCTGGTTGTGCTGCAAATAAGATTAAAAATGAACTAACCACTTCTATTTACTCTGATCCCTTTTCTAAAGGTTTCATAAAATGCCAGAAACCTGGGCCTTTTCCTTTCCACATTAAAATCATGGAATGGTTTGGGCTGGGAGGGACCTTTAAAATCATCCATGGGCAACCTCGCACTATCCCAGCTTGCTCCAACCGGGCCTTGGACATCTCCAGGGATGGAGCGGCCACAGCTTCTCTGGGAATTCCATCCCAGGGAAGAAAAACACAATTATCTGATGCTGAACGTGCCAATTAAAAGGAAATAACTTTGAATTTGCTGCTCGGTGGCTTTGGCAGCTGCCAGGGCAGCCCCGAGCTGCTGGTGGGAAGGATAAACCCCCCGAGCCAGGTGGTGCTCAGCTGTTAGAGAACTTGGAGATTTGAAAAGTGAAAAAAATATAAATAAATCCCCCTGGATCCTGGAGATAAGCCCCAATTTGGGTGCCCACCTCGCAGCTGGACACTCCTGCCTTATCAGCCGGGGTGCAGCTGCTGGGTCTGGCACCTCCTGCCCGGTGAGAGCCTTGATAAGGAGCCCCAGGTCCCCCTTATCAGCTGGGGGTGGCAGGGAGGTGCTGCAGGGGCTGTGGCACCTGCCCTGGAGGGGCCCAGCCCACCAGGAGCGCTTCACTGCCTGGGTATTTCTCTTTTTTCCTGAAATTCCTGGCACTGGGCTCTGCTCCCGCTGTCCCACGGCTGCCCCGGGGGGCAGAGCTCCGGGAGGGAGGAGCTGGACCAGCCGTGGGTCTGCGGCTCCGATTCCTGGGTTTGTTTGGCTGCGGGCACAGAGGGAACGTGGGTGCACTTTGGGGATTCTGCTGCGACTTGTTGGGATGTAAATCATAAAGTCATGGATTCCCAGAATGGTTTGGGTGGGAAGGACCTTAAATCCCACCCAGTGCCACCCCTGCCATGCCCAGGGACACCTCCCACCATCCCAGGTTGCTCCAGCCTGGCCTTGGACACTTCCAGGGATCCAGGGGCAGCCACAGCTGCTCTGGGAATTCCATCCCAGCCCCTCCCCACCCTCCCAGCCAGGAATTCCTTCCCAATATCCCATCCATCCCTGCCCTCTGGCAGTGGGAAGCCATTCCCCTTGCCCTGGCACTCCAGGCCCTCCTGCCCACCAGATTCCCCGTGTCCAGGGCTGCAACTCCCGCAGAGGGATGGGAAAATGGAATCATGGATTTTCCATTGAAAGGGACCTTAAATCCCATCCAGTGCCACCCCTGCCATGGGCAGGGACACCTTCCACTGTCCCAGGTCACTCCAAGCCCATTCAAGCTGGCCCTGGACGCTCCCAGGCTGAGGCTGTTGCAGCCCAGACGTGCTTTTAGCAGCACAAGGAGCTTTGCCTTTCCCTGTTTCCCTGCTCCGATGGGATTTGGGGCTTGCAGAGCACCCGAGGGATGCGCTGACCCCAGGCAATCCGGGATGGGATGCAGGTGGGAAGGGAAGAACGAGGGAATCCTTGCACAAGCCTGGTCTCAAAGGGAGCTCCTTCAGGGACGCTGAGTTCCCTTTTCCAGGGATGACTCCTCTTTGCCAGGCAGGGCTGGCAGAAATCCATCCCCGGGACACAGGCTGCTCCTTCTCCTGCTGTGGCACACGTGACTACCCAAACCACGACCTCTCTGCCCCATTCCCCTGGCACAAATCACGGATAATCCCATCCCATCCCATCCCATCCCATCCCATCCCATCCCATCCCATCCCATCCGCAGGCACACGGGGAACCCCTGAGGCCGAGCCTCTGCTTTGGCACCTGTGCCCGTGGCAGCTCCCTGAGCTCCAGGAGCAGGAAGGATTCCTCATGGCACGACTCCAGGGTTAAAATATAACCTGGAAGCAGAATTCCAGCCTGGTCCAGGTCCTTCTCAGGGAGCAAGAGTCGAGACAGCAGGAGCAAGGGCTCATTAAGGTGACGCTGTAACTCCCCTTGCCAGCCCTGCGATTAAAGCGCCGTCAGTTCTTGCTCAGGGAGAGGAAAACCTCAATAAACCCCGTGGAGCAATCCTGGGAAATGCATCCCTGCCAGTTTTATCTCCACGGATCACAGAAAGGGAAGCTCCTGTGCCCGGTTTGTGCCTGCGGATCATTGTTATCTGCTGGAACTATGGGTGTGGAGGTGGCTCTCCGGCTCCACAATGTCATTTAATTTGGAAAACAAGTGACAAACGCTGCCAGTAGCACAGGTTTGGTCTCTCTCCAAGGAAATAAAGGTGTGATAATCCCGTGGCTTCTTCCAGAGGGCAAGAAGGGGGGCAAGGAAATGGAAATTTAAGCAATTCCTGGGTTAAATTTTGTGTTGCTGAAGGGTTTTTTACACTCTCAGCTTTCCACAGGTCGGGGTTTCCTGGTCTCAGGGATGGTGGCATGGCTGGGACACCCTGGGACAGCAGCTGGGTGTCACCTGCAGCCCTCCCACGTCCTGGACAAGTGTTTTTCCAAGTGCAGGAAACGCTGCCAGGTCCCCAAAATCAATCAGGAGTGAGTCCCATGCGTGACACTGTCATTTGTGGTTGTTTTCCCCAGCAGCTCCGTGTTCCCACGGGGAACAGAGGCTTCCCAGCACAAATATGGGAAAGAGGAAGGAGAACAGCACGTGCTGGCCCCAGCACCTCTCCAGGTACCAGGATATGACCAGAGCTGGATTTTCTCACCTCGTGTGTACTCCTTTCCAAACCCAACACTTTATTTTCCTGCTTTTTCCAGGCTCTGAGGATGGTTTTCCTCCTTCCCAAGGGCCAGGCAGCAATAAATTGCCCTGCAGTATCATGGGAATGGTTAACCTTGATTTGAGTTCATGCAACACCTTCTTCCCTGCAAGGTCGAATTCCAAATAATCCTTTGGAGAGGAATGAAATAAAGCTGGGGCTGTTCCCTGGGCCACAAAGACTTTGCCTCCTTCTCCTGGAGAGCATCGAATTCACCTGGTTTGGATTGGTTTCGTGGTGAAACAAGGAAATCATGTAAAACATGAGGGAAGAGAAGCGTTTTTGGGGCGCAGGGACATGGGGGGAGATCCCACACACAGGGAGTGGGATCTGCAGGGAGGGATGTGGATGCTGTGGATCCCTTCTTTTGGGAAGGACAGGAAGTTTTCCTAAGCTGTTCCATGAGCTTTTTTCCCGCACAGTGAGGCAAAGGCCAGGCAGGGGAGAGGCTGTGGCACCTCCTCCTGTCGTGGCGACAGGAGGGGACACGGGGCTGTGTGCACAGAGATACCCAAAAACCAACCCCAAATAAACCCCGCTCTAGGCAGCTCCTCCTGAGCTCAGCCCCTTTGTGCTTTGGGGACAACTCGGGGCTGCTCTGGGGACCCTGCAGGGAAAACAGCCCTGAAAACCCTGCCACGGAATCTCCAGCTCCAGGTCTGATTCCACCTTCCCCTGCTTCACCAGGGGGCCACCCTTGCACGAGGGTGCCCGTCCTTTCATGAGGGGCCCGTCCTTTCATGAGGGTGCCCGTCCTTTCATGAGGGTGCCCGTCCTTTCATGAGGGTGCCCGTCCTTTCATGAGGGGGCCCGTCCTTTCATGAGGGGCCCGTCCTTTCATGAGGGGCCCGTCCTTTCATGAGGGGTGCCTGTGAGCTTTGAGGGGCGCACCCGTTCTCAGGAGGGGCGTGAGCTTGCACAGGACGCGGGACATCCAGAGGTGACACCTCGGGAGTCCCAGCCACGCCGCCATCCAGGAACCATCAAGCTGCGACAAAAACCCCTCCGACAACAGGAACTGCTAAATCTCGCCTTCTTTCCCCCCAGCTTTCCCCATGGCACAAATCACCGGATTACCACACTTTTCTCCCCTCCGACAGGCACTAAATCGCTGCCGCTGACTCAGTGTGGCACCGCATTTGTCGCTTCAAGTGACACTGGAGCTCCCACAGCCCCGTCCCCCACAGCGGCACTCCCACAACACCACCGGCCCCTCAGGGCTACGCCCCGCCCCCACCATTACAGCCAGTCACAGCCCAGCGCCCCTCGCTTCTCACCTTCCATTGGTTAACATCCCTGCCAATCATTTTCCCGCCCAGTGATGTCACGAAGACGCGCCGCGCTGATTGGTGGAGCCGGGAAGGGCGTGGCGAGCGCAGCTTTAAGGCTGGGGCGGCGCGCGGTCCCAGCGCTCTCCCTTGTCCCGTCGCGGTGTCCCCGGGGCCGGCCCGTGTCCCCCCGGTGCCGGCGGATGGAGCTGAGCTGTCCCATGGGGGGCAGCGCCGCCGCCCCGCCGGGCCCCGGGCCCCCCGCCGCCTCCGGGGCCGGGCTGATGGACGGCGAGGACTACGAGAGCCTGCCCAGCGGCGCCGCGCTCGGCACGCACATGGTGGCCGGGGCCGTGGCGGGGATCATGGAGCACACGGTCATGTACCCCGTGGACTCGGTCAAGGTGCGTGGGGACAGCGGCGAGCGGCGGGGGAGGTGTGCCCGGGGGGTGCGGGCACGGGGGACCCGCTCGGTTCGGGATGTGCCGGGGGGACGCGGGCGGGGTACCCGGGGGATGCTGCTGCGGTCGGGACAGCACGCGTGGGGTGCTGGGGGTGCTCGGGGGACAAGGAGAGGGGAGTGTGCAAGGGGGTGTTGGGGTGCAGAAGGTTCTGGGGTGCAAGGGGAGGCGCTGTAAGAGGGGTGTAAAGGGGGAAGTGTGCGAGCAGTTGGGGTGTAAGAAGTGCTGGGGTTGCAAGGGTTTTTTTGGGGGATGTGAAGGGCGAGTGCGAGAGGGGGATGCAAGGGGTTGTTGGAGTACAAGAAGTGCTGGGGGTGCAAGGTTTTTTTTTTTGGGGGGCAAAGGGCGAGAGGGGGATGTAAGGGGTTGTTGGGGTACAAGAAGTGCTGGGGGTGCAAGGAGGGGAGAGACCATAAGAGGTTTTGGGGTGCGAGCAGGAGGGAGGTGCAAGGGGCTGTTGGGGTGCCAAGGGGGAAGTGTGTAAGCAGTTGTTGGGGTGCAAGAAGTGCTGGAGGTTCAAGGGGTTGTTGGGGTGCAAAGGTGTGTAAGGGATGTGTAGGAGTTGTTGGGGTGCAAAGGGGACAAGTCTGCAAGAAACTGGGGTGCAAGGAGAGGGGGAGCGTGTGAAGAGTGTTGGGATGCAGGAGGGAGCAGCTTGTGTGGGGTGTAAATGGGGTAAGTGTGCAAGAGGTGTTGGGGTGCAAATGGAGGGGAATGTTTAAGGGGTGTTAGGGTGCAAGAAAGGTGGGAATGCGTAAGGAATCTTGGGATGCAGAGGGGCAAAGTGTGCAGGGAGTGTCGGGGTGCGCGTGTGGGAAAGTGGAATGTTGGGATGCACGAGGTTCCCGGGACAGGGAATGCGCTGGGCAGTCCCTGAGGTGTCACCTGTGGCTCTGGAGCTTTGCTCCCCGCCCCGGCCCCGTCCTTCAGCCCCGGGGAGCTTTGCACAACCGCTGGTGCAAAGGTGACGTCCCAGTGCTGCTCCCTGGACTGGGAGATGCCACCAGTGCCCTCCTGGCCTGGAACTGGATCAGCAGCTCCGTGGGCAGCTCTTCCCTCCCAGAGCGTTGGAATCCCAGCGCAGGAGGAAAAAGCTGCTGGGATGGGGTGGAGTGCCCACACCAGGATGGGGTGAGTGGCACGGACGTGGCTTTGTTGGGGTCAGGGTGTTCGCAGAGGGGCTGGCGGCTGGGTTTTGGAGCTGATGATGCTTGAGCAGACTCAGGGAAGGCTTCCCAGTGTCTCCAGAGTGGTGGGAAGCATCCTGAAGGATATTTCCTCCCTCTGCCTTGGCAGTTTGCTGCTGTGGGGCCTTCAAAAGAAGAGGCAAAGCTGGGAAAAGCCGAACTCCCTCGGTGATGGTGCGGATGAATCACAAGATGTTGCAATCCCTCCTTTTCATGCTGGGCTCCCTGAAAGCGCAGAAAGAGCAGAGGAGAGGAAATGCCTTGGCTTTGAGAGGCTGCAGGTCCCGCCAATGTGATAAGCACTCAAATGAAATATTCCCTGTTTTCCCTCTGGGTCTGTCCCTTCTGCACCTGGCTCCTAGATTTGGGACGTCCCCGCTGGGTGTGGGGTCGGTGCCCACCCTGAGCGTGGCACCAGCTGCTGGCACAAACAAATGAGGTGTTTTGTGCCCGGTCACGGCCGGAGCGGGAGCAGCTCCGTGGGTGTTGTCACTCCGGAATTCTAGAGTTGATCCCGAGGGCATTTCCTCCGCGGGGAAAGCAGAGAGAGAAAACGAAAGTGGTGTGCCTGGGCTTCCCAGAGAGGGGAGGCGCTTTGTAGGAAAAATCCCTGGGTTGTGACTTCCCTGGCTGCTCCAGGGCCGGGGCTGTGCCTTAGGCTGGGATAGTTCCGCTCAGCCAAGTGCCTGGAAGTGCTGGGGAGAGGATAAAACGCTCCGGCTGCCGCTGGAAAACTCCTGCGGAGCGTGGCCAAGGTCGCTCCGTGTGCTGGGGCAGGGCGAAATCCCGAGCCGCAGGCTGGGAACCCACTCCTGCCCTGGGCGCTCGCTGCTCTTCTACCTGTCTGCTTTGGGAAAAGGTGATAAATAACTCAAAAAAGGGATTTTTTTTTGGATCCCTAAAGAGCTTTTGTTTTTTTGATTTGGTGGTAATCCAATAGCAACTCAGCCCCTAAGAGCAGCTCTTTTGCTTCACCCTGGGAGAGGGGCCACGTTCCTACAGAAAGGGAGCAAAGCTTCTCCTCAGTGGCACTTCCTGGATCAGAATTCCAGGCTGGAGGAGGTCGGGGTTTCTGGATGTGCAGAAAGAGCACCTGGGTAGCTCCTGCTCGGAGGGAAAAGTCTGGGTTCCAGCGAGTCATTTCCTCTCAAAGAGAAACTGAAAATGTCGTAATTTGGGGAATTGCTGCTGCAAATACTTGCACAACGCCTGAGCTCAGTGGGGCCACGAATCCCAGAATGGTTTGGGTGGGAAGGGACCTTAAAATCCCCCAGTGCCAGCCCTGCCATGGACAGGGGCACCTCCCGCTGTCCCAGGCTGCTCCAGCCCGGCCTTGGGCACTGCCAGGGATCCAGGGGCAGCCCCAGCTGCTCTGGGAATTCCATCCCAGCCCCTCTGCACCCTCTAAATCCCACTCTAAATCTGCACCTCCATCTGAATCTACGCTCTTTTCCTTTCTGTTAATTTCCATTGTTAAATAAAATATTAAATAACAAAAAGTAATTTTTTTTAATCCATTGGGCAAAGCCCCCTCAAGCTCTGGCCTCACTTTGCCTCTGCCTCTCCCCCTCAGCACTGGTTGTTTGGGCACTCTGGGCTGGATTTTTACTGGTGCTGCTGGTGTTTCTCAGAGTTCTCAGGCTTGTTTTTGTTTGTAGCTGCTGCAAACAGCTGTGCTGGGAACCCTGATCCGTCCCCAAATTATCTGGAGGGATCAGCGTGTCAAGGCCTCCTGATGGCAGCAAAAAAGGAGTTTCTGGAGGGTTCCTCAGGAGCCTCCTCCTCCTTCCCTAATCCATTTGGTGATTTTTCTGCTGGAGCTGGTTTCCCAAAGGCTGGGATCCTTTGGGGATGTGAGGAACAGTTTTGCTCCCCTGGGGATTAATTAATTGCTGGGGGGAGAAACTGGAGGTGTGCAGAGCTGGCAGCTCTCTTCGTGCAGAAGGTGGCAATGGCTCTAGGGACAAAAAAAATCCTTTTCCATGAAAACCTGGCCTGCCTTTGGAGCTTCCCTGCTGGTCACCAAGGTCCTGGAAGCACAGCAGATTATGTGAGGGAGGCAGGGCTGTGTAGGGCTGTGGATTGTTTGGGGTTTGGTGGTGGCAGGTTCTGCATCCCCCCATCTCCAGCAGCTCCAGGAGGAGCAGTTCCTCGTGTTCCAGCTGAGGGGGGGCGTTGGGATGTTGGGAATTCCTGGATAACCTCTTGGGCTGACCCTTGGCTCCCCTCCCATGGGTTTGGGGGCTGCTCCAGCTGAACCTGCCCCCAAAACTGGGGGGTTCAGAGCCTGCTCCTGCCTCGTGCCCTGTCCAGCTGGCAGGATCTGCCTGGAGCCCTGCAGAACCGCTGCTCATTTCCTGCTAAAAGCATTTTGTGTTCCCTTGGTGAGCCTTCGGCAGGCTGGGGCTGCCACATGAAGCTGGGAAAAGCAGGTTGTGCTCAGAGAAAATCAATAAAAAACCCCAAAACAAAAGGCAAACGAAGTCTGAGGGTGTTTGTAGGGTGTCAAAGCAGTGACCTTCTGCCAGGATATGCAAAAGAGAGACCCGACTCCAGCTAGGAAAACAATTCTGGGTAGAAAACAATGCAGGAGGGCCGGTGCTCTTGCCAAACTGCATCCAGCAGGACAGAGCTCTTCCCAGAGAGCAGGGAACTGCCTGGACCTGACCCTGCCGCTTGTGGTGGTGGTTTTTTTATGCCCAAGCTGCAGCCAGGACAAGCAGGGCACTTGTGGCCTTGGCCTCCCCGCTGCCTTATGCAATGGGGATTAATTGAAGTAGGTGGAGAAGAATTTCTTGGCTGCTTATCAGGGGTGAGGCTCCAGGAGCTGCTTGGTGGCTCCAGATAGGTGAGAGGAGCTGGGGGCACTGCCCAGCTCAGGGAAATCGTCTCCCCAAGCCCTGATAAACTTCAGCTCCCTCACACAGAGCCTGGAGCTGCTCCAGGCCTCTGCCTCGGCAGCACCACCCGGGAGATCCTGGCTTTGGTTATTCCTTGGCCAGTTTGTGCTCCTGAATCCAGGCTTTGGTTATTCCTTGGGCAGTTTGTGCTCCTAAATCCTGGCTTTGGTTATTCCTTGGCCAGTTTGTGCTCCTGAATCCAGGCTTTGGTTATTCCTTGGCCAGTTTGTGCTCCTAAATCCAGGCTTTGGTTATTCCTTGGGCAGTTTGTGCTCCTAAATCCAGGCTTTGGTTATTCCTTGGGCAGTTTGTGCTCCTAAATCCTGGCTTTGGTTATTCCTTGGCCAGTTTGTGCTCCTGAATCCAGGCTTTGGTTATTCCTTGGGCAGTTTGTGCTCCTAAATCCAGGCTTTGGTTATTCCTTGGGCAGTTTGTGCACCTAAATCCAGGCTTTGGTTATTCCTTGGGCAGTTTGTGCTCCTAAATCCAGGCTTTGGTTATTCCTTGGGCAGTTTGTGCTCCTAAATCCAGGCTTTGGTTATTCCTTGGGCAGTTTGTGCTCCTAAATCCTGGCTTTGGTTATTCCTTGGGCAGTTTGTGCTCCTAAATCCAGGCTTTGGTTATTCCTTGGGCAGTTAGTCCTGGTTTTATCTGCTCCTTGGCCTGTTTGTCCTGTTGAACCCAGGTTTTGGTTATTCCTTGGCCTGTTTATCCTGTTTTTTGTTATTCCTTGGGCTGTTAGTCCTGATTTTATCTGCTCCTTGGGCTGTTTGTCCTGTTTTACCCAGGTTTTGGTTATTCCTTGGGCTGTTTGTCCCTGTTTTTGGTTATTCCTTGGGCTGTTAGTCCTGGTTTTATCTGCTCCTTGGGCTGTTTGTCCTGTTTTACCCAGGTTTTGGTTATTCCTTGGGCTGTTAGTCCTGGTTTTATCTGTTCCTTGGGCTGTTTGTCCCTGGTTTTGGTTATTCCTTGGGCTGTTAGTCCTGGTTTTATCTGCTCCTTGGGCTCTTAGTCCTGTTCTACCCACAGGTGATGGATGGCTGATGCAAGCTGAGCCTGTGTGGGCTCCTCTGGGCTGTGGGGTGAGTTTTGAACCCCTTCAGAGCAGCTCAGATCCACCAAAAAAAGAGAAATCCCATTTATCCATTCTCATGTGAGAGCCCTACCCACCTTGCACCCCTTTTCCATGAAAACTTGCCCTGTTCCTGACCAAGCCGGGGCAGCAGGGAGTCTGTAAATTGATTTTCCTGGGGCTGTGTGTGGCCCCTGACAGGTACAGGAGGTTCTGTTCCATCATGGGAACTGCCAGGGTGAAAGTGGGAAAAACTGGATCATCAATCCAGTGGAAATCCTTGGCTTTACTTCCCAAAACCGCGTTGGTCCTGCACAGAAATGTCACCTGCTGCTCCTGTGGCTATCCTGAGGTGAGACTGGGATTTTTCCTCCTGAAATCCTGACCAGCATCCATAGGATGGGAAGGTGCAGAGACCTGTGAGGGCTTGCAAGACTGCCTGACAGCTGGGTTTAAAACCTGCTTTTAATTCCCAGTGAATTCAGTGCTTTGCTGCCCTCCCAGGAGGATTTTCCTGAGCCTTTGGGTTCGTTTCCAGCGCCGTTCGGAGCTCCCAGGGAATGTGGGGCTGTGGAACAGGAAGCTTTGCACGAGGCTGCCAAATTCCCTGTTGGAGGGTGATGCCTTTCACGAGTGCCAGCTGATGCTGGAGTCTGAAATTCCAGCCAAGTCTCCGTGCAAAGAATCCCTGTGTGATTTTTAGGGGGTTTTTAGAGGATTTACTGCAAATTCTGTAAATTGGTTGCTTTAGGCTTAAGTAAACCCGGCTTGGTTTTGTTATTCCGGGTGAAAGTCCTGCACTGGGCTCTGATCTCTTCCTTGGGCTCACGGAGGGGCTGTGGAAGTGCTTTGGGGTTCCTGCTGAGGGGTTTGGGGGCTCCAAGGTTCAAACCTGAAAGGGTTTTATGGACTCAAGGCTGAGCTGCAGGGCTTGATGAGCTGGAGGGGATCCTGCCGAAGAAGGAATCCTTCCTGCAGCTCTCAAGCTTCTCCTTGGAAAAGCATGGATTCCAGAGGCTGCTGAGCACCCCTTTCCCAGTGTTTGTGTTTCCAGGCTGAGGCTGCTCCAAGGGCCGTGTCCCTCTGGGCTGGAATTGCAGAATCATGGAATTACTGAGCTTGGAAAAGCCTTCCAAGGCCATCCCATCCAAGCTGTGACCCATCCCCACCTTGTCCCCAGCCCAGAGCACGGAGTGCCTCATCCAGGCTTTCCTTGGACACCTCCAGGGATGTGACTCCATGACCTGTCCCAGTGTTTAACCCTTTCCCACATGCAGGACAGGAAGGATCTGTGGGCATTTTGCTGCTCAGGATTTCCTGGGATGATCTTTCTGGGATGGCTGTGGAGGTTTGAGCTTTCCCAGTGCTGGTTGGGGTCCTGGGACCCCTCCCACGTTGTCGTTGTCACCTCCAGGCCTTTGAGCCCTGCTGTGCCACGGCATCGTCTGCAGACGCCTTCAAGGAGCGCCAAGGAAATTTTCCTGAGGGAAAAAATGTGTAAGGGAGTGGTGGCAGTGAGGTTTGGGGCAGGTTTGGATGGCAGGAGCTCAGCTGGCTTAAAATCTGTGGGGGAAAACGAGCTGAGGGACAGAAGAGCTGGGATTCCCGGGCCAGGCCCTCGGTGGGTGCAGAGCTCTGGGAGCTGAGGGGAAAATAGGGACAAGGAACCTCCCAGAGCCATTGGGGGACAGCGGCTCCGCCTTTTCTGCTTTTGGGGCCATTCCTGCCCGTTCCCAGTTTTCCCAGCTCGCCCTTCTAGGAACTGTCCCAAGCTGCTGGGCAACTGCAGGAGGGACAAGCTGGGGCAGAGTCAGGGTGTTGAAAGCAGGAGGCAATTACAGCCTTCCCTGGATTTCTTCACGCAGCCTTTGGAGCAGCCACAGCAGCCTCGTTCCTCAGACTTTCCATGGATAATCCAGAGCAGAGGTTACACTTCCCTCCCGGAGCAGCCTGGGTGTCGCAGTGGGAGCGTGGACTCCATCCGGCAGGAGAAAAAAAATAATGGGATAAAAATAAAAAAAAATGGGATAAAAAATGGGATAAAAATAAAAAAAAAAGGATAAAAATAATAAAAAAAAGGGGATAAAAAAAAAAGGGATAAAAATAAAAAAAAAATGGGATTAAAAAATGGGATAAAAATAAAAAAAAATGGGATAAAAATAAAAAAAATGGGATAAAAAATGGGATAAAAATAAAAAAAAATGGGATAAAAATAAAAAAAATGGGATAAAAAATGGGATAAAAATAAAAAAAATGGGATAAAAATAAAAAAAATGGGATAAAAAAGGGATAAAAATAAAAAAAGGGATAAAAATAAAAAAAGGGATAAAAATAAAAAAAGGGATTAAAAAAGGGATAAAAATAAAAAAAAGGGATAAAAATAAAAAAAGGGATAAAAATTTAAAAAAGGGATAAAAATAAAAAAAATGGGATAAAAATAAAAAAATGGGATAAAAATTAAAAAAAGGGATAAAAAATGGGATAAAAATAAAAAAATGGGATAAAAATAAAAAAGGGGATAAAAATAAAAAAGGGGATAAAAATAAAAAAAGGGGATAAAAATTAAAAAGTGGGATAAAAATTAAAAAAAGGGATAAAAAATGGGATAAAAATAAAAAAATGGGATAAAAATAAAAAAAGGGGATAAAAATAAAAAAAGGGGATAAAAATAAAAAAAGGGGATAAAAATTAAAAAGTGGGATAAAAATAAAAAAAAGGATAAAAAATGGGATAAAAATAAAAAAATGGGATTAAAAAAATGGGATAAAAATAAAAAAATGGGATTAAAAAATGGGATAAAAATAAAAAAAAGGGATAAAAATGGGATAAAAATAAATAAAAATGGGATAAAAATAAAAAAATGGGATTAAAAAATGGGATAAAAATAAAAAAATGGGATTAAAAAATGGGATAAAAATAAAAAAATGGGATTAAAAAAATGGGATAAAAATAAATAAAAATGGGATAAAAATAAAAAAAAGGGATAAAAATGGGATAAAAATAAATAAAAATGGGATAAAAATAAAAAATGGGATTAAAAATGGGATAAAAATAAAAAAATGGGATTAAAAAAATGGGATAAAAATAAATAAAAATGGGATTAAAAAATGGGATAAAAATGGGATAAAAATGGGATAAAAATGGGATAAAAATAAATAAAAATGGGATAAAAATTAAAAAATGGGATAAAAAATGGGCTAAAAATTTTTAAAAAATGGGATAAAAATTTTTAAAAAATGGGCTAAAAATTTAAAAAAAATAGGCTAAAAATTTTTAAAAAATGGGCTAAAAATTTAAAAAAAATAGGATAAAAATAAAAAAAAATAGGACAAATAAGGGACATCCAAGGACTGAGCTGCCCCCTCCCTGACCTGGGAATTGTGGTGGCTCTGAAGGGTGGGATTTGGTGCACTCGGCTGGGTAACCAAGGCCTCTCCCCTGGTGTGCTCTGTTGCAGACGCGGATGCAGAGCCTGCAGCCGGACCCCAAAGCCCAGTACAGGAGCGTGTACGAAGCCCTCAAGAAGATGGTCCTGACCGAGGGGCTCTGGCGGCCCTTACGGGGCATTAATGTCACCGTGCTGGGGGCCGGCCCTGCCCACGCCATGTACTTCGCCTGCTATGAGAAAATGAAAAAGTCTCTCAGTGATATTTTCCAGCAGGGAGGAAACAGCCACTTGGCCAATGGTATTTTTGGGGTTTTTCACTTAAAAAAAAAAACCCCTCCCCTCTGTTTGTGGTTATCAAGCTGTCCCTTGCTTGCTTCTCACTCAGCCCGGTGTCCCTCCCAATCTAAATTCCTGGTTAATTTCAAATTATTCCGGCACAAATCATCAATTTAGTGGGCAAAAAGCGTCCAGGTGCAGCTGTGCTGTTCCTATCTTATCCCAGAATCCTTAAAGTTGGGAAAAGCCTTCAGGATTGTCAAATCCCAGCTTTGAAGGTATCACCAAAAGTGTGACCTTATGAAAGCATCGCCTCAACCTCTGGAGGTTTGAAGTTCAGGTGTCCCGGGAGCACGGAGTTCACTCCATCCTCTGTGTGCTTTAACTTTTAGCAGGAATATTCCACTTTTAAACTCCTTGGGGAAGTGCTTCTGGAATATTTCACTTTAAAACTCCTTGGGGAAGTGCTTCTGGAATATTTCGCTTTAAAACTCCTTGGGGAAGTGCCTCTGGAATATTTCGCTTTAAAACTCCTTGGGGAAGTGCCTCTGGAATATTTCACTTTAAAACTCCTTGGGGAAGTGCTTCTGGAATGTTTCACTTTTAAACTCCTTGGGGAAGTGCTTCTGGAATATTTCACTTTAAAACTCCTTGGGGAAGTGCTTCTGGAATATTCCACTTTTAAACTCCTTGGGGAAGTGCTTCTGGAATATTCCACTTTAAAACTCCTTGGGGAAGTGCTTCTGGAATATTTCATTTTTAAACTCCTTGGGGAAGTGCTTCTGGAATATTTCATTTTTAAACTCCTTGGGGAAGTGCTTCTGGTTTTCCTGAGGCTTTGGACTAAGCAAGCCAATAGCAGGAGAAACCCTGGAATTGAGCAGCCAGGGCTTTACCAAAGGGGAGATTTCCATGGTTTTGCTGGGATGTGTTGGTAGGAATCTTCCATGGGGCCACTGAACTCAGCTAAGAGAATAAAATTCCTTCTCCTCGCTGCTCTTTGCCAGGAACACATTCCTGAGTTTGCCTTTCAAGTAGCTACAGGTGCCAGCAGGAAAACTGGAGCCGTGGCTTCATGAGGAATGACCAAAAGTCATTTGGGCAAGAGGGAATTGGAGGTGGGAGCCGACATCAAAGGGAAGGTGTGGCTGGAGAGCCTCATCCCGGAGCTGAGTGCGGGATGGGTCACGGCTGGCTGGGGTTGGCAGAACCTGGGCAAGGAGTGTTGGGAAGCAGGCTGTGAGTGGAGGGGTGAAAATCCCTAATTAGGGATGTGCCGAGGGGATGAGGAGCATTGCTCACGGCTCGCTCAGATGCCGGCGGTGTCTGGGACAGACAAAACCTTGGGAATTGTTCTTGGCAAGAGCAAAGGTGGGGGCTGGGAGTGGATTTCTCTCAGGATGAGTTTCCTGGCCTGGGAATGTTGGATGTGGGATCTGGGTGCTCCCTGAGCATGGGTGGAGTCCCTCATGGATGGGATTCCCCATGGATGGTTCCCTATGGATGGAGCCCCCCATGGAAGAATTCCCCATGGATGGTTCCCTATGGATGGAGCCCCCCATGGAAGAATTCCCCATGGATGGGATCTCCCATGGATGGGATTCCCCATGGATGGGATTCCCCATGGATGAATTCCCTATGGATGGGATCTCCCATGGATAGAGCCCCCCATGGATGGAATCCCTATGGATGGAGCCCCCCATGGATGGAATCCCCATAGATAAATTCCCTATGGATGGGGTCTCCCATGGATGGAATCCCCATGGATGGTTCCCTATGGATGGAGCCCCCCATGGATGGGATCTCCCATGGATGAATTCCCCATGGATGGGATCCCCCATGGATAGAGCCCCCCATGGATGGGATCCCCCATGGATAGAGCCCCCCATGGATGGAATCCCTATGGATGGAGCCCCCCATGGATGGATTCCCTGTGGATGGGAGCCCCCCCATGGATGGGAGCCCCCATGGATGGGATATCCATGGATGGATTCCTTATGGATGGAGCCCCCCATGGATGGAATCCCCATAGATAAATTCCCTATGGATGGGAGCCCCCATGGATGGGACCCCCCCATGGATGGGAGCCCCCATGGATGGAGCCCCCCCCGGATGGCAGTGCCAGGACAAGGTCTCCCTTTGGAGCCAGGATTTGTTTTCTCAAGGCTGCTCTTGCCCTGCAGGCATCGCTGGGAGCGTGGCCACGCTGCTCCACGACGCTGTCATGAACCCTGCTGAAGGTAATTCCCGGGATTCTGGCATGTGCTGCTCCCGTAAGGACACCCAGAGCCTGCAGTGCCCCTGCCCAGCTTGAATCCAGGGATAAATCCCTCCTGGCTGTTCTCCCTCCATCCCTTGGGAAGAACAGGACAAAGCCAGGGCTGCCCCCAGCTCGGAGAGCTCCAAACCCAGGGGCTCATTCCTCTGTCCCTTGGGAAGAGAGGGAGAGCAGCCAGGAGGGATTTATCCCTGGATCTCTGTGGTGCACTGTGACTTTCCAGGAAAGGCGTCCCCCCTTACTGGCGTCCCCCCTTACTGGTGTCCCTCCTTACTGTCACCACTCCGCTGCTCCTTGGGGAAGTGGTTCCGGTTTTCCTGAGGCTTTGGACTAACCAAGCTGAGCTCAGGTTGTTGGATGAGCACACGGAGGGACTGTGAGACTCCTGGGGAGGGGGAGTGGCATGAGGAGGCCTCAGGAAAATGAGGATTTAACAGGAAGATGCAGCTGAAATGGCAGTGCTGTGACCTGCCAGCTCCTCAGGGTCACTGGGCTGTGCTCCTGACAGGGCCCAGAAACCTCCTGTGTATCAAATCCTTTTAACCATACCCTGATTAAATTAATTGGCGTCTTAAATCAGTGGAAGTCACTGCAGCTGGTGAGGCTGGGGGGGTGGGTGACACCCCCAGGTGATGCTCAGGTGGGAATTCGCCTTCTGGCCCTCATCCACCCTCTCCCCTCATCCCTGCTGGCTCCGATTGTGCATCCCCACTGAGGGTCCTGAGCAGTCTGGCTTAATGGTGAGAGCTGAGGAGTCATTAATTAACCCTGAGGAGTTCATTAGAGCTCGAGGGTCATTAATTAAGCCTGAGGAGAGGGGGTCATTAGAATTAAAGGGTCATTAATTAAGCCTGAGGGGAGGGGTTCATTAGAATTCAAGGGTCATTAATTAAGCCTGAGGAAAGGGGTTCATTAAGAAGTGATCTCTGAGCTGTGCCCTCCCTGTGCTGAGTTTTGGGGGCGCTGGGCAGCTCGGGGGGATTGGTTTGGATGGGGAAGGGGAGGCTGGCTCTGTGTGGGCAGGGCTGGGCCCAGGGGTCACTCTGAGGGCTGTGCCAGCCAGGCCAGAGCCCACAGCTGAGCCCTGTCCCCATCGTGTCCCTGTCCTGTCCCCATTGTGTCCCTGTCCTGTCCCCATCATGTCCCCATTGTGTCCCTGTCCCTGTTGTGTCCCCATCCGCGTCCCCGTCCTCATCGTGTCCCTGTCCCCATCCCCGTCCTCATTGTGTCCCCGTCCCTGTCCCCGTTGTGTCCCTGTCCCCATCGTGTCCCTGTCCCTGTTGTGTCCCTGTCCCCATCATGTCCCTGTCCTGTCCCTGTTGTGTCCCTGTCCCCGTCGTGTCCCTGTCCTGTCCCCGTTGTGTCCCTGTCCCCGCCGTGTCCCTGTCCCCATCCCCATCCTCATTGTGTCCCTGTCCCCATCGTGTCCCCATCCTGTCCCCGTCCCCATCGTGTCCCTGTCCTGTCCCCGTTGTGCCCCTGTCCCCATCGTGTCCCTGTCCTGTCCCCGTTGTGTCCCTGTCCCCATCGTGTCCCCATCCTGTCCCCATCCTGTCCCTGTCCCTGTTGTGTCCCCGTCCCCATCCTGTCCCTGTCCCTGTTGTGTCCCTGTCCCCATCGTGTCCCCATCCTGTCCCCATCCCCATCCTGTCCCTGTTGTGTCCCTGTCCCCATCGTGTCCCCATCCTGTCCCCATCCTGTCCCTGTCCCTGTTGTGTCCCTGTCCCCATCGTGTCCCCATCCTGTCCCCATCCCCATCCTGTCCCTGTCCCTGTTGTGTCCCTGTCCCCATCCTGTCCCCATCCTGTCCCCATCCCCATCCTGTCCCTGTTGTGTCCCTGTCCCCATCGTGTCCCCATCCTGTCCCCATCCTGTCCCTGTCCCTGTTGTGTCCCTGTCCCCATCATGTCCCTGTCCTGTCCCCGTCGTGTCCCTGTCCTGTCCCTGTCCCCATTGTGTCCCTGTCCTGTCCCCATCGTGTCCCCGTCCCCATCCCCGTCCTCATCATGTCCCTGTCCCCGTTGTGTCCCTGTCCCCATTGTGTCCCCATTGTGTCCCTGTTGTGTCCCCGTCCCCATCCCGTCCCCGTCCTGTCCCCGGCAGTGGTGAAGCAGCGCCTGCAGATGTTCAACTCGCCCTACACGTCGGTGCTGGGCTGCGTGCGGGCCGTGCAGAGGACCGAGGGCTTCGGCGCCTTCTACCGCAGCTACACCACGCAGCTGACCATGAACGTGCCCTTCCAGGCCATCCACTTCATCACCTATGAGCTCCTGCAGGAGCACCTCAACCCCCACCGCGAGTACAACCCCCGCTCCCACATCGTGGCCGGCGCCGTGGCCGGAGCCGTGGCCGCCGCCGCCACCACGCCCCTGGACGTGTGCAAGACGCTGCTCAACACCCAGGAGAACACGGCCCTGAGCTCCCTCAACATCAGGGGGCACCTGTCGGGCATGGCCAACGCCTTCAGCACCGTGTACCAGCTGGGAGGGCTCCCCGGCTTCTTCAAGGGGGTCCAAGCTCGGGTCATTTACCAGATGCCCTCCACGGCCATCGCCTGGTCCGTGTATGAGTTCTTCAAGTACTTCCTCACCAAGCACACGCTGGAGAAGAGAACATCCTTGTGAGAAAGGAGTGGGAATCTCCCTGTGCCTCCTCCCAGCCAGCCCAGCTGGGATTCTGGTGGATTCACATCTCTGCATCTCCCTGCCCAGGGATTCCCGTGGGATTTGTGGCCACTGAGTGTCCTCAGGGATTGAGGGTCACTGAGTGTCCCCAGGGATTTGTGGCCACTGAGTGTCCTCAGGGATTGAGGGTCATTGGGTGTCCCCTGGGATTCTCATGGTCACTGAGTGTCCCCAGGGATTTGTGGCCACTGAGTGTCCCCTGGGATTGAGGGTCACTGAGTGTCCCCAGGGATTCCCGTGGCCACTGAGTGTCCCCTGGGATTGAGGGTCACTGAGTGTCCTCAGGGATTGAGGGTCACTGAGTGTCCCCTGGGATTCGTGGCCACTGAGTGTCCCCAAGGATTCCCGTGGCCACTGAGTGTCCCCTGGGATTGAGGGTCACTGAGTGTCCCCTGGGATTCGTGGCCACTGAGTGTCCCCAAGGATTTGTGGCCACTGAGTGTCCCCTGGGATTCTCCTGTTGCTCGGCCACTGAGTTGCCCCCAGGGATTCCTGTGGCCACTGAGTGTCCCCAGGGATTCCCAGGGCCACTGAGTGCCCTCAGGGGATTCCCGTGGAATTCCCGGTCACTGAGTTGCCCCCAGGGATTTGTGGCCACTGAGTGTCCCCAGGGATTCCTGTGGAATTCCCGGTCACTGCGTTTCCCCCAGGGATTCCCGTGGAATTCCCGGTCACTGAGTGCCCCCCTTCCCTTCCTTAAACAACAACAACAGAAGAGTTTATACAGACTTTTATATTAATATATATATATATATATTTAATAACTTTATTTTGCAGCAGTGCAATTGCAAACTGCTCTTTTTCTGGGAAATAAGATGGGAAATGGAGTTTACTCCTTGCTGAAGGTTTAGGTTATCCAACCTAAGCTGGGTTTGTTTGGTTGGTTGGTTGGGTTTTTTTTTTTTTTGAATTTTTTATTTTTACAGCAAAGAAACAAAATGTCCTGGCACAGAAGTGGATTTTTATAGCAATAGAAAACAGCTGGATAATGTTTATCCTTTATTTTTCTATGGAGGCTTTTGGGTGGGTTTTTAGATGCTTTTACAGCTGAGTGCGAAGCTGTTGAAAAAGGGCTCCGTTCTTCCCTCCTGTGTAAGGAACACCCAAAATCATTGATTTTGTGGCCAGATTGGCTTGAATTACCCCGAATTTACCCCCCAGGTGGTGGCCTGGGTGCTCCTCTGGGTGTCAAGGTACTTGGGAGCCCTTTGAGGGGACAAGGAATGGGGACGTTGCCTTGGGATGGCATCCCAAGATCCCTTTGTGGGGGAGAGGGGGAAAAACTCAATTCCATTTTTTCCAGCTCTTGAAGACGTCGATTTTTAACCAAATCATTCTGCAAACTTGCTCAAGGTACCTTTTTATGGGGTGTGATGCTGGTCAGCCTTCATCCTCCCGGAGTTTATTCCCACTTTTTCCCCCCCTAAAGCCCCTGATCCCATTCCAGGAGCTCTCCCAGGATCACAGTGGGTGCCTGGAGCTGCTCAGATCCCAGGAAAGGGAAGTCCTGGAGCACAGGGAGGTCCTGGAGCTGCTGTTTACAGTTTACAGAGCCCCAGGGGTCAGGTCCTGGCAGCTCCAAAGCAGCGCAAAATCCTTGGGCAAATCCCAATGCAGCTCCAAAGGCACCTCCCAGCCTGGGCTTGGCAAGAATTGCTGCTCATCCCAAAATCCCACCTGGAGGGGTTTTTGGGAGCCTGGATGTGCAGATTCAAGTCCCAGGGTCCATGTCCCATTTGGGAATGGCTCTTCCAAAGCAAATTCCAGCCTTTAACTGCTCCCTTGGGGGATCAGGAGGGATTTTTGGGATCCTGCATGTTCAAATTCAAGTCAGAGGATCCATGTCCCCTTTGGGAATGGCTCTTCCCAAACCAAATTCCATCCTTCAGCCCTCCCTTGGATGCTCCGGAAGGAGTTTTGGGATGCTGGATGTGCAAATCCGAGTTGCAGGATCCGTGTCCCCCCTCCCTGGGATGTCATTGTCCCCTCCCTGCTGGGCATCCTGGGATGTGGCTTGGGATCTCTGGGGCTGGAATGTGGCCCCGGAGCTCTCCCACCATCCAGGTGTGGTTTTTAGGGTGACACTGAGCAGATCTCATCCTTCTCCCACATTTTTTGGAGCAGGAAATTCCAAGATCCCCTCTCGGGGGTGCCACATGTGCCTTGTGGGAAGGATCCCAGTGCCTCAGGTGTGGAATGAGCTTTTTGATGCCTTTTTTTTCGTGTTTTAACCTGAATGAATCCCTGTGCCAAAGGCTCCCTGTGCCTTAAAGTGGGAAAATCCAGCTGGAGCCTCCTTAAAGCGGGAAAATCCAGCTGGATGCTCCTGGTTTTTGTGGGTTTGGAGGTCTCAGAGCTGGGGGCAGCCTTGGAGTTTTTCCTTGAGAAGCTGGAGAGTCGCTGCCACAGCCGGAACTGCGCCGGGAAATTCCCATGGAGATGGAATTTTGGGATCACTTGAATGCCAAAGGAACAAACTGTAGGATAATGTGGGTGATGCCAGCTTTTGGTGCAGCCTCTGGAGCAATTCCCGCTGCATCCTCCTTTTCCTCTGGCTGCTCCTTGGATCTTTCTGCCCTGGGAGCACCTCAGCTCCTCCTCGGAGTAACCTGGGAGCAGGGAGACACAAAATTCCTGGATAGGGGCAGCTGGGAGGGTGTTTGGGCATCCTCGGAGAGGGGGAGCTGCCTGGGAACCTCCTGAGGGGTGGGAACAGAAATGATCAGCCAGGTTTTGTTGGGAATTCGCTCTTCCTCAGGCTGGGAATGGGCGAGGAGCACTTGGATCACCCTGGATGTCCAGCAAAGCCAAAGGTGCGAGGCTGCGGCAGGAACTGGTCCCATTCTCCAACTGGTGCTGCTGGATCTGCTGGGAAAATCCCTTCCCAAATCCCCTTCCCCATCCCAAAGATCCCTTCCAGGTTTGCCTTTGGAAGTTGGGCTGCAATTCAGAGCTCGAATTCCGGATTTTAGCCCGGTCCGTGACCCAAAATTCCAGATTTTAGCCCAGTCCATGACCCAAAATTCCGGATTTTAGCCCCAGTCCGTGACCCAAAATTCCGGATTTTAGCCCCAGTCCGTGACCCAAAATTCCGGATTTTAGCCTGGTCCGTGACCCAGTTCTGCTGCTCGTTCCGCCACAAACGCACGGAGGGATTTAAGGGAGGATGAGGAACTTTTGCAATTCTTCATCTGCTTTTTGTTTGGGTTTGTTGTTTTTTTGTTGTTTTTTTTTTTTTGCCTCGGCAAAAATAAAATTTTAAAAAAATTAAGAAAGAAAAGAAAATAATAATAAAAAATAAAACAAAAATAAAACCAAAATAAGTGGATTTTTTCACTGTTTCCCAACGCGGGGTCCAGGTGGGAAATGCTGCTACCGTTGTGTCACTGGAGCTCGAGGAAATAAAAATATCCTGATTTTTCTTTTTGGTCCTTTTTGTGTTTTTCCTTCGGATTGAGGGAGGTGCTGGCTCATCCCTGAGGGAATGGTGCCGTCTAGCGTTGCCTGAGCGCTTCAGCCTCATCCCGTGGGAGGAGGAAAATCCGTCCTGGGGTGGGGGGGAAACGATTCTGGGAGGAGGAAAATCCATCCTGGGAAAGGGAAATTGATCCTGGAAGAAGGAAAATCCATTCTGGGAAGGGGAAAACGATTCTGGGAGGGAGAAAATCCTTCTGAAAGGAGGAAAATCCATTCCGAGAGGAGAAAAATCCCTTCTGGGAGGGGGAAATCGATTCTGGGAGGAGAAAAATCCTCCTGAGAGGGGGAAAATCCCTTCTGGGAGGAGGAAAATCCATGCTGGGAGGGATTTTCCAGCCTGGCAGCTCCTCCTTGGGTTCACGCTCCTCCAGGAGCCGCTGGAGAGTTTTGGGGATAATTCACGTCCATGTAGGAATTGCCGGGTTGGGAAGAGACGCTGGAGCCCGGGCGGTCCGGGATTTGGGAGAAGGGGAGGATTTTTCCCTGGATGGAGAGGCTGGAGCTGTGCAGAGCAGCACGGGTGGCTCTCTCCTCCCTCTGGCTTTGTTGACGGCCCTTAAGTGGAAATTGGGAATTCCAGAAGTTGGGGATGCCAGAAACTGGGAATTCCAGAAGTTGGGAGTGCCAGAAATTGAGAATTCCAGAAGTTGGGAATTCCTGCCTGCGGGATCCGGGATGGGTCCTGCGAGTGGGACACGGAGCAACCAAAGCATCACCGCAGCCCCTCTAT
The DNA here is from genome assembly GCF_009650955.1 of Corvus moneduloides. Lineage (NCBI taxonomy): Eukaryota > Metazoa > Chordata > Aves > Passeriformes > Corvidae > Corvus > Corvus moneduloides. Next base: position 3,122,807 of record NC_045502.1, on the reverse strand, counting down.
CCCTGCACGGATTGCACCTCCTGGAGGTCTTTCCCAACTTTCCCAATCCCATAAAACTCCCGGGATGGCTCCGGGGAGGAGGGAGGAGCAGCTGGAGGTGCCACCCCGGGCCCCTCGGGGCCGGGCGTTGCTGTGCCCTGGGAGCGGCATCGGATTCTGCTTTGGAACCGGGACAAATCCTTGTGTAAATATCCTGGGAAAGGGTTTTTTTTTAATGGGATTTCTTCATCCCAGACACCTCAGCAGCTCCTGGGAGCCGCGGGATTTCCTGCAGGGAAGGGCTTGCGCGGGACAGAATTCCCAACTCCTGCTTTTCCTGCAGGTCTGGAGGGAAAGAGGGCGTGGAAGAGAGGGGGAAAGATGAAATAATCGCTGGGAGAACTCCGAGCCTGAGGGGTGGAAGGAGAAATCCTGGAATATGGGAATGGAAAATCCCTGATTTCACCCCTTCAGCACCACGGGCTCTGCAGAACAGGATCCCTTTCCCAGGGAGGGGAGGAACTTCCAAGGGACATTTGCAGGGACGCCTTCCCCTATCCCAGGATCCCTTTCCCAGGACAGGATCCCATTCCCCAGACAGGATCCCTTTCCCCGGATAAAATCCTCTTTTCCAGGCCAGATCCCATTCCCAATAAAGGATCCCATTCCCAGGGCCGGATCCCATTCCCAATAAAGGATCCCATTCCCAGTGAAGGATCCCATTCCCAGGACTTGGTCCCTTTCCCAGGACACGATCCCATTCCCAGGGCCAGATCTCATTCCCAATAAAGGATCCCATTTCCAGGGCCGGATCCCATTCCCAGGACAGGATCCCATTCCCAATAAAGGATCCCATTCCCAGGGCCAGATCCCATTCCCAGGACAGGATCCCTTTCCCAGGGAGGCGAGGAACTCCCAAGGGACATTTCCAGGGACAGCTTCCCCTGTGCCTTGGAAGGGATTTTTAATGGGATTTGTTCATCCCAGCCACCTCTGCAGCTCCCAACCTCATCCAACCCAGCCTCGGCCACTTCCAGGGATGGAGTGGCCACAAATTCCCGAGGCAAATCCCAACCCCTCGGCGCCGCCGTTGGATTCATCCCGGATCCGGGCTGTGTTTGCTCAGCGCGTGTGATCGCTGCCCGCGCTCCTCCTGGAGCGCAGCTCCCCTTCCCCTTCTCCTTCCCCTTCTCCTTCTCCTTCCCCTTCTCCTTCCCCTTCTCCTTCCCCTTCCCCTTCCCCTTCCCCTTCTCCTTCTCCTTCTCCTTCCCCTTCCCCTTCCCCTTCCCCTTCCCCTTCCCCTTCCCCTTCCCCTTCTCCTTCTCCTTCCCCTTCTCCTTCTCCTTCCCCTTCTCCTTCCCCTTCTCCTTCCCCTTCCCCTTCCCCTTCCCCTTCTCCTTCTCCTTCTCCTTCCCCTTCCCCTTCCCCTTCCCCTTCCCCTTCCCCTTCCCCTTCTCCTTCTCCTTCACCCTCCCCCTCCCCCTCCCCCTCCCCGCCCCCTACCCCTTCCCCTTCCCCTTCACCTTCCCCTGCCCCTGCCCCTTCCCCGTCTCCTTCCCCTTCCCCTTCCCCTTCCCCTTCCCCTTCCCCTCCTTCTCCTTCTCCTTCTCCTTCTCCTTCTCCTTCTCCTTCTCCTTCCCCTTCCCCTTCCCCTTCCCCTTCCCCTTCTCCTTCCCCTTCTCCTTCTCCTTCTCCTTCCCCTTCCCCTTCTCCTTCTCCTTCTCCTTCCCCTTCCCCTTCCCCTTCCCCTTCCCCTTCTCCTTCTCCTTCTCCTTCTCCTTCCCCTTCCCCTTCCCCTTCCCCTTCCCCTTCCCCTTCTCCTTCTCCTTCTCCTTCCCCTTCCCCTTCCCCTTCCCCTTCTCCTTCCCCTTCTCCTTCTCCTTCCCTTCTCCTTCTCCTTCCCCTTCCCCTTCTCCTTCTCCTTCTCCTTCTCCTTCTCCTCCCCCTTTCTCCCCGCTCCCTGTTTTTCGAGCAGGGAACAATTTTCCGGCCGCACCTTCCCGGCTGATTCCGCCACGCTCGGGCGCATCGGGAATAAAAACATCCGGGAATGGAAGGGATTGGATTCCCGGGGCAGCGCCGGGAGCAGGGAAGCGTTTCCCGGCGGCTCCGAGGTGCGAGGCTGCGGCAGGAACGGTTCCATTCTCCAACTGGTGCTGCTGGATCTGCTGGGAAAATCCCTTCCCAAATCCCCTTCCCCATCCCAAAGATCCCTTCCAGGTTTGCCTTTGGAAGTTGGGCTGCAATTCAGAGCTCAAATTCCGGATTTTAGCCCAGTCCATGACCCAAAATTCCGGATTTTATCCCCGTCCGTGACCCAAAATTCCGGATTTTAGCCCAGTCCATGACCCAAAATTCCGGATTTTAGCCCGGTCCGTGACACAAAATTCCGGATTTTAGCCCAGTCCGTGACCCAAAATTCCGGATTTTAGCCCAGTCCGTGACCCAAAATTCCGGATTTTAGCCCAGTCCGTGACCCAGTTCTGCTGCTCGTTCCGCCACAAACGCACGGAGGGATTTAAGGGAGGATGAGGAACTTTTGCAATTCTTCATCTGCTTTTTGTTTGGGTTTTTTTTGCCTCAGCAAAAATGAAATGAAATGAAATGAAATTAAATTAAATTAAATTTTAAAAATTAAAAAATAAATAAAATAGTAAATAAATAAATAAAAATGAGATGAAATAAAACAAAACAAAACAAAATAAAATCAGGTAAAATAAAATGAATAAAATAAAATTTAAAAAGAAAAGAAAAAAGAAAAGAAATCAAAGAAATAAAATAAAAAAACCAAAATAAAAAGTAAAATGAAATAAAAATTTAAAATGAAATAAATAGCAATAAATAAAATAAAATAAAATAAAATAAAATAAAAAAATAAAATAAAATAAAATAAAATAAAATAAAATAAAAATAAAATAAAATAAAAATAAAATAAAATAAAAATAAAATAAAAATAAAATAAAATAAAATAAAAATAAAATAAAATAAAAATAAAATAAAATAAAATAAAATAAATAAAAATAAAATAAAATAAAATAAAATAAAAATAAAAATAAAAATAAAATAAAAATAAAATAAAATAAAATAAAAATGTTTTAAAGTGTTCTCTTCTCTGTTTCCCAGCGCAGGCTCCAGGTGGGAAATGCCGCTGCAGTTTTGTCCCTGGAACTCGAGGAAATCAAAAGATCCCGATGGAATTCCAGCCCTAAATGTTGCCAGCCTGGGCCTTTTTAGCCCTGGAATTCAGCAGCTCCGACCCGCTCAGAGCATCCCCCGCCTCTGCCTCCCTCACCTCCCGCTGTTCCCCTTCCATGGTCCCAGTTTGGGCTGCCAAGAGGAAAACTGGGATTTCCTCCCGCTTCCTTTCCCACCCGCTCCGAGGTTTGCCCAGCAAAACCCAATTTCCCATCTCCTGCAGGAGCCGAACCCTCCAAAAACCCCTCAGAGCTGCAGAATTCCAGCCCGGCCCGGCCCGGATCCAGGGATCCGGAGAATCCATCCCCCACTTTTAGTTACACTTGGATTTTTATTTTTATTTTTATTTTTATTTTTATTTTTATTTTATTTTATTTTATTTTATTTTATTTTATTTTACTTTTATTTTTATTTTTACCTTTATTTTTATTTTATTTTTACCTTTATTTTTATTTTTACTTCTATTTTTATTTTTATTTCATTTTTTATTTTTATTTTTATTTTTACTTCTATTTATATTTTTATTTCATTTTTTAAATTGACTTTTATTTTTATTTTTCTTCTATTTTTATTTTTATTTTTATTTTTACTTCTATTTTTATTTTATTTTTTTAAATTTTAATTTTAATTTTAATTTTTATTTTTACCTTTATTTTTATTTTTATTTTTATTTTATTTTTACTTTTATTTTTACTTTTTTTAAAATTTTTATTTTTATTTTCTTTTCTTCCCTCTCGGCCGGGCCCCGCGAGGTTTGCAGCGGGTGCCGAGGGAAAGCTGCGGATTGATGGTCCCGGGGCTGCTGGGCCTGGAGAGGAGCAGGGAGCTGGAATCGTGGGGAAATCGGGGAGAAATCATGGCTAAATAATGGATAAATCATGGATAAACAGTGGAGAAATCATGGATAAATAGTGGAGAAATAATGGAGATATCGTGGATAATTCATGGATAAATCTTGAAGAAATCATGGAGAAATTGTGGATAAATTGTGGCTAAACAGTGCAGAAATCATGGAGAAATTGTGGAGAAATAATGGAGAAATCATGGATAAATTGTGGATAAAAAGTGGAGAAATAATGGAAAAATCATGGAAAAATCATGGATAAATTGTGGATAAATTGTGCATAAATCGTGGCTAAAGAGTGGAGAAATCGTGGAGAAATTGTGGATAAATCATGGAGAAATCATGGATAAATCATGGAGAAATAGGGAATAATTCCTCCTTCCAGCAGCTCCCACAGGGGATGAGGACCGTGAGGTGCCAGGAAAAAACTCCAGGAAAAGCTCGGAGAGAGGAGCGGAATATCGGCCACTTCCTAAAAAATTTGGTGGGAGTGGGAGTGGGGAAAACTGGGCCCAGAAAATGCGGGAATGGCTGGAATTTGAGGAGATTTTGGTGTTCCAAATAAATTCCTCTTCCAGAGGCCTCGAGGCAGCTCCTGCAAAGGAGCCTCCGAGAATTCCCAGCTCCTGCTCCAGGATTTCGGCCCTAAAATCCTCCTTTTCTCAGGAATTGCTGGGAAAACCCCAAAGTTCCCACATTCCCCGTGCTGTGGCTTTGGAATAATTCCTGCAAGTTTTGCTCCTGGTTTTCCTGGTGAGCGTCTCCACCTCCCCATGGAATTGGGGCTCCTGAGTCGGGGTGGGAATGGCCGGAATCCTCCTGGATTTGGGGCCTCTTGGTGCTCCTTTCATCCGAGAGATCCCATTTTTTTGGGATCTGAGCCCCCCGTGGTGGTTTTTTTATGGAAATTTGGGGGGTTTGGAGGATCCTGCTGCAGGAGCAAGGAATGATTGGTGCCAACTTGAGGGTTATCCCCATTCCCTCTTTTTTTAATGGAATTTTAGGTCTTCCTGGGAATCTGCTGCAGGAGCAGAGCGGGATTGGTGCCAGTTTCAAAGGAATCTCCATTCCCTCCTTTTTTTAGCTGGAATTCTGGGGTTTCCTGGGAATCTGCTGCAGGAACAGAGCGGGATTGCTGCAGGTTATCCCCATTCCCTCCTTTTCAATGGATACAACCTGGAATGAGGGAACATTTGAGGGGCAAAACCTGCAGGGGGTGGCAGCCCGCTGGGGAATGGCGCAGATTTCCATATTCAAACCCCAATATTTGGGGAAAAAACCTCCTGGAATCTTCCCTGGGAAACTCCCTGCCTCGCACCGTGCAGCCATCAGATCCCGGGAATGCTGGCAGCGCTCCAGGCCGGCTCCACAGGGAATCTGGAGAAGGATTGACATCATCTGGCTGCTCCAAAGGGATCCCAGGTTCTCCCAGCTCCGGGAAAACATCTGCCCGCATTCCAGGGGCACCTCTGGAGTTCGCTGCCGCCTTGGCAGCCCCATCCCTGCTCCCGGGATGGGAACGAGCTCCATCCCGGCCCCATCCCAGCTTTAGCCGTGTTTGTGGAGCCTTTGGACGCTCTCCCGCAGGGAAGCTCCTCCGGGTGTTCCCCAGGCTCGCTCTGTTCCCTGGGATTCTCCCAATCCCCACCCCGGGAGCGCGGGCGCTGCCGTTCCCCACGGGAAAGCGGCTCCCGGTGGGAAAGGGCTCCGGGAGAGCTCAGCCCGAGCTTTTCCCGGTGACCCTTGGATGCTCCGGGAGTGCCGGGAGCGGCTCCCAGCCCGGCTGTGTTTGCCCAGGGATTGCCCCGATCCCGGCGCTTCCCGCCGCGCCACCGGGACACTCCCGGAGGGTGGAAAAGTGCCCTGGGAGGCTTTTCCAGAGGGCGCAGATCCCTGGTTTTACCCCTTCAGCGCCGCGGGCTCGGCAGAACGCGGCCCCATTCCCAGGACTTGGTTCCTTTCCCAGGAATGAATCCCTTTCCCAGGACAGGATCCCATTCCCAGGACAGGATCCCGATCCCTGAACAAGGTCCCATTCCCAGGACAGTGTCCCCTTTCCCAGGAAAGGATCCCTTTCTCCAGACAGGGCCCCTTTCCCAGGACTTGGTCCCTTTCCCAGGATAGAATCCCATTCCAATGATCCCATTCCCAGGACAGGATCCCATTCCCAATAAAGGATCCCATTCCCAGGATCCCATTCCCAGGACTGGATCCCATTCCCAGGACAGGATCCCGTTCCCAGTAAATGATCCCATTCCCAGGACAGGATCCCATTCCCAATAACGGATCCCATTCCCAAGATCCCATTCCCAGGACTGGATCCCATTCCCAGGACAGGATCCCGTTCCCAGGACGGGATCCCATTCCCAGTGTCTCATTCCCATAATCTCATTCCCAGGACAGGATCCCATTCCCAGGATCTCATTCCCATAATCCCATTCCCAGGACAGGATCCCATTCCCATGATCCCATTCCCAGGATCCCATTCCCAGGACAGGATCCCATTCCCAGGACAGGATCCCGTTACCAGGACTGGATCCCATTCCCAAGATCCCATTCCCAGGACAGGATCCTATTCCCAGGACTGGATCCCATTCCCAAGATCCCATTCCCAGGACTGGATCCCATTCCCTTTCTCCTCCTTTGAGATCCTGCTCCACCCTCGCGAGTTCTGGGATATCCAGACTGTTCCATGGAAAACCAAACCGCGCTGGAAAAGCCGGGAATATCCCTCTGGAGGCTCCGGGTGGGAAGGCAGGGCTGCAGGGGGTGCGTGGAGGGGTTTTCCCCCTTTTCTTTGGAAACCTGGCTGTCCCAAAAAACCTCTGGATGAGAAGAATTCCCGGGCAGCCCGTGCATGGCTGGAAATCCTGGAATCGGGGCTGGAAAAAGTCCTTGGTGGGAACAGAAGCGGGAAAAGCCGGGAGGATCCTCCCGCGCCGGCTCCGCTGGTCCTCCCCCGGCTCCAGCGGCATCCAGCGGGAACATCCCAAAATTCCGGGAGTCTCCCTCGCGTCCTTGCTGTCCCTGGCAGCTCCCGGAGCCCAACTCCCCCGCCTCGGGATAATCCCAGGGATTCGGCTCTGCCTGGAGCACGGTGGGCTCCAAAGGGGGGGGAAAAAAGGGAATTTCAACTGGGATGTTTCCACTGTGAAACCCCCAGCACGGAGGGAATGTTTGGGCTCCAGGTGGGAAACATTCCTGGCTCCTCAGGGGGAGGTTTGGCGGGAGGCAGAGCCGGGTCCTGGATCTCTTCCTTGATTTCCACTCCTTTTCCTCAATTTCCACCCCCTTTTTCATGATTTCCGCTCCTTTTCCTTGATTTCCAACCCGTTTTCCTCCATTTCCACCCCTTTTCCTCGATTTCCACCCCATTTTCCTCAATTTCCACCCCCCTTTCCATGATTTCCACTCCTTTTCCTCAATTTCCACCCCCTTTTCCATAATTTCCAATCCCTTTTCCATGATTTCCACTCCTTTTCCTCCATTTCCACCCCTTTTCCTCGATTTCCACCCCTTTTCCTCCATTTCCACCCATTTTCCTCGATTTCCAACCCATTGTCCTCGATTTCCAACCCCTTTTCCTTGATTCCCCCCTTTTTCCTTGATTTCCAACCCGCTTTCCATGATTTCCACTTCTGTTCCATGATTTCCAACCCCTTTTCCATGATTTCCACCCCTTTTCCTCCATTTCCAACCCCTTTTCCTTGATTCCCCCCCTTTTCCTCGATTTCCACCCCTTTTCCTCCATTTCCAACCCCTTCTCCTTGATTCCCTCCCTTTTCCTTGATTCCCCCCCTTCTCCTCCATTTCCACCCCCTTTTCCATGATTTCCACCCCCTTTCCATGATTTCCACCCCTTGTCCTTGATTCCCTCCCCTTTTCCCTGCTCCCTTTGGAAAGCTCCCTTATCCCTGCTCCGGCCGGGCTCATCCCAGAATTTTTTGGGATCCCACCTGCACTTCGCCTCTTGGCTGGAAATGTTGGGATGCAGCAGCTTTCCAAAGGGATCAGGGGGTGCTCAGCAGGATCCTGCTGCTGGCACGGATTAACTGGGATGGCGCTTCCAAAACCCCGGATGGAGCTGGAATTGTGGGATTTGGGGGTGATAAGGAAAGAATTTCATTCCTAAACTCTGGGTTTTTTGGGAATAATCCCCTGGAAATAGGATCAAGGGGTGCTCAGGATCCTAAATCCTGTAGGGCTGAGAGTGTCCCTGCCTGGGAGAAACCAACCCCCTTGGAGAGGAGCTTTTCCCGTCCTGAGGGTTGGGATTGGGGCCTGGAGAGCTGGATTGGGGTGTGGGATCCGTTCCCAGCTCCCCTGAGGCCTCGTTTTCCCACTGAATTCCTGCTTTGGCTTTTTTGGGGGGGGATTTTGCTTTAATTTACCAGGATACAAAATTAAATTGGGAATAAAACTGGGATTGGAGCTCATTTTCCATCCAGGAAGAGCAGCGGGAGGGAGGGAGGGAGAGCTGGGAGCAAGGCCAGCCCCTCTCCCCCTTCCGAGGGGCGACATCCACAGTCCGGGAGAAATCCCTGGATTTATGATCCTAAAAAACCCCAAACCTGCCCTGGCTGGGGGAAGCAGGAGCAGAAATAACTGGGATGGTGCTTCCAAAACCCTGGATGGGGCTGGAATTATGGGATTTGGGGGTGATAAGGAAGGAATTTCATTCCTAAACTCGGCTTTTTTGGGAATACTCCCCTGGAAATAGGATCAGGGGGTGCTCGGGGATACTTCGTGCCTGGCTGGAGGGGGGATGGGGCAGGATTGGGTGCTGAGCACCTAAAATTAGGGATGGATGAGGATTTGGGGATGATTTCTCACTCAAACCTCACTCCAGGGAGTTCTGTCCCAGTTGTTGGTGCTGCTGGGACGCTTGGGGTCACTCACAGCAGGAGTGGGGATGGGAAGAACCCCAAACCCAAGATAAAAACCCCAAACCTGGGATTAAAACCCCAAACCCAAGATAAAAACCCCAAACCTGGGGTAAAAATCCCAAACATGGGATAAAACCCCCAAACTTGGGATAGAAGCCCCAAACCCGGGATTAAAACCCCAAACCCAGGATTAAAACCCCAAACCTGGGATAAAAACCCCAAACCCGGGATTAAAACCCCAAACCTGGGATAAAATCCCAAACCCAAGATAAAAACCCCAAACCTGGGATTAAAACCCCAAACATGGAATAAAATCCCCAAACCTGGGATAAAATCCCCAAATCTGGGATTCAACCCCCAAACCCAGGATTAAGCCCCAAACCTGGGATAAAAACCCCAAACCCAAGATAAAAACCCCAAAACTTGGATTAAAACCCCAAACCTTGGATTAAAACCCCAAAACTTGGCATAAAACCCCCAAACCCAGAATAGAAACCCCAAACCTGGGATAAAATCCCACGGAAGCAGCTCGTTCTTAGCAAAGATCCCGCAGCCTTTATTCCAGAGGATCCCAGACCAGCCTCAGAGGAGACAGGACCAAGCCCAGGGATAAAACCGGGATTATCTGGGCTGGCCCAGCAGAGTCTGGGGGCAGCTGTTGGGATCTGGAGCACGAGGAGGAGATTTGGGGTTGGAAAGCCCCAGCAGGAAAAAAACCCGGCTGGGACAGCGGCGTTTTCCCAAAGAGGCGTCCAAGAGATTCAGCTTAGATTTAATTTCCAGTTTAAATCTCATTTCCAGTTTAAATCTCATTTCCAGTTTAGATTTAATTCTTAGTTTAGTTCTAATTTCCAGTTTAGGTCTAATTTCCAGTTTAGGTCCAATTTCCAGTTTAGGTCCAATTTCCAGTTTAGATATTATTTTCAGTTTAGATTTTATTTTCAGTTTAGATTGAATTTTCAGTTTAGATCTCATTTTTAATTTAGATTTAATTTCCAGTTTAGATTTCATTCCCAGTTTAAATTTCATTTTCACTTTAGATTTAATTTCCAGTTTAGGTCTCATTTCCAGTTTAGATCTCATTTTTGATTTAGATTTCATTCCCAGTTTAGATCTCATTTTTGATTTAGATTTCATTTCCAGTTTAGATTTAGTTCCCAGTTTAAATCTCATTTTCACTTTAGATTTAATTTCCAGTTTAGGTCTCATTTCCAGTTTAGACCTCATTTTAAATTTAGATTTCATTCCCAGTTTAGATCTGATTTACAGCTTAAATCCCATTTCCAGTTCAGAGTTAATTTCCAGTTCAGATCTCATTTTCCCAGCCCTTCCCAGTGGAACATTCCCCCCCTGTCCGTGCAAACCGGGATGCTCCGAGCCCTTTCCCAGCGGTTTTAGCGCACATTCGCTGTCTCTGCCCGGATTCCAGCAGCATCCCAAGGCTCTGGCAGAGAAATCCCATGGGATGTGGGCAGGAGGTGCCCTCGGGGCGGGGGGGTCACTCCCGGCTGGAACTCGGCTTTGAGGTCAATAAAGGGATTTTTGTTGTTCCCGAGTGGATAAGGGCAGGGCAGGGATGGAAACACTTTGCAACAGCGGAGAGGAGATGGCCTTCCATGCTGGAATCCGGGCTGGAATTCCCGGCCCTGGGAGAAGGAGCTGGGAGGGAAACGGAGCTGGAGATAGCGAAAGTTACTTTGAGACAATTCCAAAGCTCGGCCTCCAAATTAAGGGAGAATCTTTGATAGCAAAGAGAGAAATTAATAATTCCTGCAAAGAGCTCCCGTTCTGTGTCCTCCTCTCCCTGTCCTCCCTTCCCTGGAATTTTGCCCCTGGAATTTTTGCCTCTCTGCCTGGGAGCTCGCAGGAGTCGCCCGGCAAAAGGGCGGATCCCGAATAATGCTGTGGAAAAGGGGCGAATCCAGGCAGCTCCTTCCCATGATTTATTGTCTGCGTTTCCCTAATCCAGGAGGGAATGGCAGCACTGGGATTTTAATGGGAAGAGCAGGAACTAGAGGAACGTTCCTGGAGCTTCCCAGGGAAGATTTGAGTTCCAGGAGATTAAATCTGCTCCAGGTTACTCCGGCTGAGAAAATGCATTTCCTCCCTTGGAAATCTCCCTTATTCCCACACTTTCCCCATGGAATTGATGACACTTTAAGTATAAATTTAAAAAAAAAAAAATTCAATTTTTTCTATTCTGGAAGTGCAAACGGGAGTTTTTTTTTCCCTAAAAACGACAAGCTGGCATCATCCTCTTGCTGTTCTGGTGACCCAGCGCCGGGAATTGGGCTGATTCACGGAATCCTGGGATGATTCGGCTCGGGAAAAGGAGGCTCCAACCCCCAGATTCCAGCTGCAAACGGGGTTTGCTGCTCTGGAAGTGGAGCCTTGGAGCTGCTGCTCCTTTAAAACCCCGGAGCGCTGCAGCAGGGCCGACACCCGGATATGCAAAACCCGTCTGTCATTGCCCCATTGTCCCTGCCAGGGTGGCATCCAGGGCACCTCCGGGTGGCGACCTGGATTTGGGCACTTCCAGGGATGGGGCGGCCACAGATTCCCCGGGAATTCCCACAGCTCTGGAATGGAACACGGTGGATTAAATGCTGTTAACATTTGGGGCTTTTCCTTTGGGTTTTTCCCCCCGTGTTCGCGGTGAGGGAATTTCGTGTTCCCGCTACAAAACGCTGCCGGTGACCCCCCCCCCACCCCCCCCCGCTCTGAATTTAAGGAAATAGCCAGGAAATATTTCGGGAAATATTCCTTAATATCCAAGATAAAGGGTATTTTCCACCTAAAAAAAGCCGTTTCTACCAGGAGGGGCTCCAGCCACTCAAGAGTGCCGGGTGCCCCCGGCTCCAAGCCCCATCCAGCCTGGATCTGGGAACTTCCAGGGACAGAGCAGCCACAGATTCCCTGGGAATTCCCAGAGCACTGCAACTAAAATTTGGGGCTGGTTTTGGTTATTTCGGTGTCCGTGGTGAGAGAATTTTACGCTGCCGCTGCAAAATGCTGCCACTGAAATGCCTCCCTTCTGGATTTAAGGAAATAGTCAGGAAATATCCCTTAAATCCAAGATTAAGGATCTTTTCCACCTAAAAAAGCCGTTCCTACCAGGAGGGGCTCCAGGAATTCACGCAGTAGAGGCAGGGCAGGTACAGCCAGGTGCCCCCAGCTCCAAACCCCATCCAGCCTGGATCTGGGAACTTCCAGGGATGGAGCAGCCACAGGTTCCCTGGGAATTCCCAGAGCTTTGGAATCAAACACAGTGAATTAAATGCTGTTAAATTTTGGGGCTGGTTTTGGTTATTTCAGTGTAAGGGATGAGAGACCTTTGAGCTGCCAATCGCTCCCCTCTGAATTTAAGGAAAAACCGGATATTTTCCACCTAAAAAAGCCATTTCTACCAGGAGAGGCTCCAGCCACTCAAGAGTGCCGGATGCCCTCGGCTCCAAGCCCCATCCAGCCTGGATCTGGGAACTTCCAGGGATGGAACAGCCAAGGCTTTTCTGGGAATTCCCAGAGTGCTGCAACTAAAATCTGGGGCTGCTTTTGGTTATTTCAGTGTAAGGGATGAGAGACCTTTGAGCTGCCAATCGCTCCCCTCTGAATTTAAGGAAAAACCGGATATTTTCCACCTAAAAAAGCCCTTTCTACCAGGAGGGGCTCCAGGAATTCACGTAGTAGAGGCAGGGCAGGTAGGGCCAGGCCCCCCTGAGCGCCAGCAGCGACATTCCCGGGAATTCGGCCGCTTCCTGGCGCGAGTCCAAGCGGCTCATCCCGGCCACCAGCTGTTTCCTCTTGGTCTTGTACCTCCTGTTCTGGAACCAGATCTTCACCTGGGTCTCGGTGAGCTGCAGGTGCCGGGCCAGGGTCGCTCTCTCCGGGGCGGACAGGTATTTCTGGTGGCTGAACTTCCGCTCCAGCTCGATCACCTGGCTGTGGGAGAAGGCGGCTCGGGAACGTTTTCCCTGCCTGGGAGGCTGCGGAGCCATGGGATGCACGGCGGGGGCACAGTCGGACAGGAAAGGCTCCACCGGGGTGTCTGGGAAGGGAAGAATTGGGAATGAACCACTTGGAAAAGTCCCCTCTTGGACAAAAATTCCCACTCGGAAACAAAATCCTGCTTGGAAATCACCAAAATGCCTTTGGTTTTCCCCCTTAGAGAGAGGAAAAAAATCCAGATTTTCTTGGGAATGTTTTAATTTAATGGTGTGAGAGTCACATGAGGGAGTTTTGTCTTCCTAAATCGCAGGTTTTGATTCACGTCCTCCTGAATTCCATAGGAACAGGGAATCCAAGGGGTGGCAGGAATCGGGAAGGAATAGGGGTAGGATAGGAATGGATGGGACAAGATAGGACAGGAATAATATCCCCAAATAAAATAGGATAGGATAGGATAGGATAGGAATAACATCCCTAAAAATATAGGATAGGATGGAATAACATCCCTAAAAAAATAGGATAGGAATAACATCCCTAATTAAAATAGGATAGGATAGGCTGGAATAATATCCTTGGATAGGATAGAATAGGGTGGGATGGAATAATATCCCCAGGTAGGAGAGGATGGAATAATATCCCCAAAAAGGGATACTTTCCAGCGCTGCTGGAGGTCTCCCTAAATCCCAAGGTTCTGGTTTTATGCCCCAAATGGACATAAAAGGAATCAATCCATCAAGGGATATCAAGGGAATTTTTGCTTTGAGGGATTCATATCAGGCCCTGCTTTGGAATGTCCTCCCGTGCCTCTGGGAAAATGGGAATTCCCAAAGGAAACAAATCCTCCGAGCAGCTCGGGGCAGGCTTCGGGTGGAGAGCATCGGGCACGAATTCCTGCCTTTTCCATCCCATAACGCCAAGGTGATGCCAAGAAATTGTAGGGCAGTTTTAACCCTTTACATCCCAAACTTGGCCTTGGGTCTCCAACTAATTCCCTGTTGCACCGATGGATCACTGGAGTGGGGACCCGGGAAGGTGCTGAGCTCCCAGGAAGTGCCACCCACGACAGCCAAAACCTCTCAGTTACATTTATTTATGGAGTTTATCCCTTTCTGTGCTTTATCCAGATGGAAATCAGCCCATTTTTGGGCTTTCGGTCATTTCTCAGTTTATTTCCTTAAGGTGTGAACAGAAGCTCGAGAGAAAAGCCACGGATTTAATTCCCAGCTGTGTGAATCCTGGTTGTCCCTGAAATCCCAGAAATGTACAAATTTCTTTTAATGGAATTGGGCTGGAAAGCCAAAATTCCCCCGGCAGCGCTGTCGGAGCAAGCGAGAGCTGGCGCTGGAGAATTCCAAACTCAGCCCCGGATGTTCAGGCAGGGAAAGGCTGAGCCCAGCCCCAGCACTGATCCCAAAATCTTGTGTCCCACTGGGATTTTGGGATGTTGCTTCTCCCCCTCTGGGCAGCCCCTTGCCCACGGTGCCTTTTCCGGGATCTGCATTAAAAGGGAATTTATTTCCCAAGTTTTTGTAGAAATGCATCAGATGGGGTTTTTTAAGTGACATTTTGGGCATTTGGGACATTGGAGCTCGGGGTCCTTTGGGGCTCTGGGGAAAGGTTTGAATGCAGTCTCTGAATTCCTCCTTGTCCCTCTGCTCCAGCTCGGGTGCTCCTGGAGTTTAATCCAAGAGTGTCTGGCCCCAGCAGCCGGGTCTGGATCCTGCCCCTTGACGGACCCAAGCTCAGACATTCCCGACCCATTCCTGATCCATTCCCTGATCCATTCCCTGACCCATTCCTGATCCATTCCTGATCCATTCCCTGACCTGTTCCTGATCCATTCCCTGGCCCATTCCCTGACCTGTTCCTGATCCATTCCCTGACCCATTCCCTGACCCATTCCTGATCCATTCCTGATCCATTCCCTGATACATTCCCGATCCCGGCTCAGACTCTCCTGACCTGTTCCTGATCCATTCCTGACCCATTCCTGATCCATTCCTGACCTGTTCCTGATCCATTCCTGACCCATTCCTGATCCATTCCTGACCCGTTCCTGATCCATTCCCTGACCCATTCCTGATCCGTTCCCGATCCAGGCACAGACTCCCCTGACCCATTCCTGATCCGTTCCCTGACTCAAGCACAGACTTTCCTGATCCCTTCCCGATCCATTGCTGGTCCATTGCCTGATCCAAGCTCAGACATTCCTGATCCATCCCTCAAACCAAGCCCAGACTTTCCTGATCCATTCCCAAACCATTCCCGATCCATTCCTGACCCATTCCCGATCCATCCCCGCCCCCAGCACAGCCATTCCCGCTCCCCCATTACCTGTGTCCGGTTCCTGGGGTGTCCCCGAGGCTGCGGCCGCTCCCGGGGGATGGGGACCCCCGGGGGGGTGTCCCGGGGCCGGGCTGTCCCCTCTCCCCTCCTCGCTGGGCGCTCCCAGCTCCTCATTCCCTGCGCTCCTGCCGCGCTCGGCCCCATCCCAGAGGATGTCCTGGATGAGGAAGGACGTGCGGGGCCGGGAGGGGACGGGCCGGGGCTGCGGGGCTGCCCCGGGGGTGCCGCTCATCGCTGCCGGGGGGGTGCTGGCCGAGCTCTGCCGCCGTCCCGGCCGCGCCCCGGAGCTCATCCCCTTCTCCCGGGGCTCGCCGCGTTCCCACCCAGCCCGGCCCGCATTTATCCGGCCCGAGCCAAACCTCCCGGGGCTGATTGGAGAGCCCGGCACGAGTCTACGCCCTTCGGCTGCCTCTTGGCTCCCGCTGGATTTCGGGCCGCTGCCTTCCCCTCCTGCTCAGGGCGTCCTTCCCCACGGATCTGTGGGGTCACGGCCGCGCCTCAGCTCCTCCTTTGCTCGCAATCCCCCCCTCCCCCCCCGGATTTGAAGACAAGGATGTGGATTTTGGGATCAAAATGCGTCCAGGGTGGGTTTTTCTGGGAGAGCAGAGGGAGCAGCATCCTTGGAGGATGTTCTGCATTCATGGCCCCAACCCCAGCTCTGCTTCCTCCCGCTCACGGGAACGATTTCTATCCCTGAGCTCTTTGGGAAAACGCTGCTTTCAGCGGGAAAAGCTGACAAATAAAAGGGTTGGGTGTTTTTTAAAATGGATTTTGAGGGTTTTTTCTCAAACTTCTCCACTTTGATGCACTCTGAGCCTGTTGGAAAACGGGGAAAATGTCAAAGATGTTTTTGTCAGCTTTGCAAAGCCGCTCCAACGAGGGCTTGGGGATGATGTAAAAGACAGGGAGAGCAGCTCCAGAGGCAAATTCTGGCTTGGAAAAGGCTGAAAGTCTAGGCCTGAACCTCAGATTAATTCCTTCATTCATGAACACCTTTAACAACAAAGTCTTGGGCACCCAAAAGGAGCAAAACCTTCCCAATTCAAACAAAAACCACTGGTGGAGCTGCTTACAAGGGATCCTTTTCCTGAGGATCTGCTTTATTTGGGGTTGTTCTTCCAGAGTTTCTGTTTGGAAAACGACCCCAAACAGCCTCGGAGCCCCAGGGATGTGGGCAAGGCATGATTAAAAATTCACCTTGTCCCATCATAAGGCAAATCCATCTGGTGGGGAAGATCCCATGGGAGCTCTGGTGCCAGGGATGAGCAGAATTCCTGGGAATTGCGGGCACTTTATATTTAAATGTATCTATAAATGTCTACCTATGAACTTATCAGTGGCCTCCTCCAGCTCTGCTGTCTCCAAACTCCTTTCCCTGATGGAATATCAGCTCCGATCCCCTCTTTCACTCCCAAACCCTTCGCCCAAGCCCAGCCCCTTCAGCCGCAAAGCCCAGGCATGGTTCGGTTGGTTTGGTTTTTTTTTTTTTACCCTTAAAAAGGGAAACAAAAGATTTCCCTCAAATCCCCCGAGGACTTTGTTGATTTTGTGGGAGGTGTTTGTTTTCAGCCGCCCGGAGCCGCGAGCAGGTTGTGCAAACGTGCCCCGAACTCGGCTTTATCCAACCCTTTCCCCTTCTTTAACCTCCGGCTTGGGAATTACCCCATTGTACCCACGGAGGGCTTGGAAAAGCTCCGGAGCGCCAATGGCTCCGCCTTGTTTTAGCTGGAGAAAGGGAATTTGGGAAGAGTTATGAAGGGATTGGAGAATACCCTGAGCTGGAAGGGACCCACGGGGATCATCGAGTCCAGATCCTGGCCCTGCCCAGGACAATCCCGACAATCCCGCCCTGCTCCTGAGGGTTTTCTCCAGAGCTCCTCCAGCTCTCATGATTCCCAATTCCAGGCTTTTTTTTTTTTTTTTCCCCGAGGGAAGCAATTCCCTTCCTTAATTTCTGCGATTATTTGGGGGAGTTTCCTGGGATCTGCCTCATTTTTTTGCTGAGCCTCCAAGGAAAGCTCTCCGTGTTGTTCGGGATTCCAGGTGAGCCCAGGGCTTTTCCCAGCGCAGGGAACGGGACCCTGTGGATCCGCCGGCTGCTCCAGAGCGGGGACAGACATCCCTGAGTAGTGCGGATGGATGAGGGGAGGGAAGCGGCAGCACCCGGCGTTCCCAAAGCCTCGGAGCCGCAGGATGAGGAGCGACCTCTGTCCCCGCCAGGGATTTTCCGGTTTGATCTGGATGTCAGGGATGTCCCATTTGGGAAGTGAGGGAGCGCTGGAGCGATGTGGGATGAGAGATAAAAGCTTAATTGCCTCCCGCAAGGCTTTTTCCAAACGCTGCGGGATAAGGAGCTCTCGGGAATGGAGTGGGAAGAGGGGGGAGCAAAACCTTGGAGGGATTAAACCTTGGGAATTCCCAAACTTGGACCACAAGGTGATTTTTGCCTGGATTGTTCGGGTTTTAATTGATTTTTATTTTTCTTTGGCTCAGGTTTGGATGCTCAGGTGCAAATTGCGGATGGGAAAATCCAAAACACAAAGTGGGAAATGCCAAAAGAGCGAAAACACAATTTCACCAATTTGTTTTTACTTGCAAATAATAATAATAATAGTAATAATAATAGTAATAATAAAATTATTAATAAAGGCAGAAACTGATACCTGTGCTGGGACTTATTAAGAAATACAAATCAGAAATAAATCTCAAAACTGATAGGAACGCAAAGCATTAAATAGTGTCCACCCAAAAGCACTGGGATGTGCACGGACCCTGTTTTCCAGTTATCCTGAGGAAGAAAAGCAGCGTTCACATCCTGGAGGAGCAAATCCCTTGGGAGCAGGAAGGGCCAGACTCTAAATTCCTGTGTTTATTAATAAATAATTTAGAGGTGTTGGGTGCTCAAAGTCTCAGCGCCGCGGTGGTGGCAGCGTCCCCCTCTCCACAGACGGAATTGTCCCTCTGTCCAGGCTGGCAGAAACCCTTGGATTTGGCTCCTGTCCCCATCAGGGCTTGGCTCTGGAGCTTTCCTGGTGCCTCTTCCCTTCTCACCTCCAGCTCGCAGCCCTGATTCCCGCTGGCAGAGCCGGCGGCTGGCGCTGGGCACCCCCGGGGGTGGCACCTGCGGGCACCGCGGGACATCCCCCGCCGTAGCCCGCCCCGAAAGCGCCGCCGCCGCGGGCACCGCAGCAGGAGCCGTAGGAAAAAGGGCCGGCGGTGACCCCGCAGGGCGCTGGGTAGGGCCGGGAGCCCCCCAGGCAGGGTTTGCCATCCCGCACCAGCACCGGCACCGCCACCCTGCGCGGGGGCAGCGCGGGCAGCGCCGGCGCCAGGCACCGCTCCTGCCGCTGCCTCTTGCTCTTGTAGCGCCGGTTCTGGAACCAGATCTTCACCTGCGTGGGGCTGAGCTGCAGCAGCCGGGCCAGCTGCTCCCGCTCGGGCCCGGACAGGTATTTCTGCCGCTGGAAGCGCCGCTCCAGCTCCAGCACCTGAGCCTGCGAGAAGAGAACCCGCGGCTTCCGCCGCTGCCGCTGCCTGGGCAGCGCTTGCTGCTCCCTTGGCTTCTCCTCCGCCCCCAAGCTCGGCGCGAGAAGAGATTTTCCTGCAGCGGGGGGAGAAAAAAGCAAAGTCAGAGCGGAATGCAGCTCAGTGCCCAGCGAGAGGGTGTTTCCAGAGCGGGGGTCAAACTGGGAACGGCTCCTCCTGGGAATAGGATGGAGTAGGGCTGGTAGTTCGTAAAGTCAAGGCTGATAGCTGAGAAATTTAACATGAGTTTTCCTGTGGTATTTATTGAGAATTCCAGAAAAATGATACATTTAGAGTGAATTTTCCTGTGATGTTTACTGAGAATTCAAGAAAATTCCCTATTTTTTTTTTTTGAAAGAATCAGGTTGTTACACGAATTCTGGATAAAATCTCCTTCCACCCCCCCTCCTAATGACTCCTCTGATGTTTTGGGGCTGCCACCGTCACCTGAGGAGGACAAGGAAAAGGGGGCACACAGCAGGTTCGAGTATTCCAAACCCCAAATCTCCTTTCCCCACCATCCTGCTCCACAGGGATGGGATCTGGACCTCCGGCAGGATCTGCCTCCGGCTCCAGGGAAGGAGAATCCCACATTTCTCTGAATTTCAGCAGAACAAAAATCCCGAAGGGGCTGGGAATGGAGGAGGGAAAATTGTTAAACCTGGGAGAAGAGCAGAGGGGTTGATGGTTTGGGGGATTTTTGATTTATTGGGATTTTGTGCGGCAGAGGAGCAGCCGGGATCAGGTCCAGTTCCGGCTGGGATGCGCTTGGATACCCCGCCAGGCAGAGCAGGGAATTCGGGAATTCCAGGGGATGCTGCGGGGTGCTGGAAGGCTCTGGATGAAGGTGTGAAGGGTTCCGAGCTCCCCGAGCTCCCCGAGCTCCCCTCTCCCTCTCCACCCCTCTCCCTCCTCATCCCAGTGCTGCCCAGCGCTCCCGCTCTCCCCTTACTGGTTTCCCGTTCCCCCGCTCTGCAGCCGCCGGGCGTTAGGGAAACACGAGCAGAGGAAACTTTTTGGGATTTTAGCTGCGGGGAGAAGCGGGACAGGTCCGATCTCCCCTCGGGAGCGGCTCCGGAGCATCCCCGCTGCTCTTCCGCGCTCTCGGGGCCGGGCGTGCCTCGGTGTCCCCAGCGGGGACAATTCACGGAGCGCGACACGGGGGTGACATCGAAAACGGGAGCGGTGGGTGACTTTCGGCAGGAAGAACCCCTCAATATCCCATATCCACCCCCAGCTCCCTCCACCCCCCCGAGCCCTCCCGTTCTCCCGAGGGCAGTCGGAGCTGCGGGGATGCGCGGGGGATGCGCGGCGGCGCCGGGGCGCACCGGGATGCCCGAAAAATCCCCCGAACAACCACAAAAACCCCAGATCACGGGGGGAAAATAGGGAGGAAAAGAAGGAAACCGGGACCGGCGGGTGGGGGGTTGCCAGGCTGCCCTCGGGGTTCCGCTCCGGGGGAACGAAAGCGGCTCCGCGGGGTCCCCCCGGTGTCCTCCGCCTCTCCTCTCCGCACGGTCCCGCGGGCACTTACGCGGCCGCGGCTCGTTCTCCCCGGCGGGGCTGCGGGCGGCTCGGGGCGCGGGGGCGGCGCGGGGTCCCCCGGCAGGCTCGGGCCGCTGCAGGCTGAGGATGTCCTTCACCGAGAAGGGCGTGGGCAGCATCTTCCAGGCCCGGGGGGGCGCGGGGGTGTCGCGGCCACCGAGCGCTGCCAGCCCCGCTCCCGGCTCTGACCCTCCCGGGCCACGAAGCGCCCCCGGCCCCCGCAGCCCCGGAGGGCTCGGGGGGTCCCCGCGGCTCGGGGGGAGCAGGAGAAGGAGGGGAAGGAGGGACAGTCCCCGGGAGGGCTCTCCCTGCCCCTCCGGCTCCCCATGCGCTGCCCCCTGAGCTGCGAGGAAGGAGCAGCCCCTTCCCGCCGTGTTTCCAAAACAAGGGAAGCGGGAAGGAGCGCGGGGAGGGGGCAGAGGGCGCTGGGCTTCGGGCTGAGCCGCAATAAAACAAATCGAGTCCGTTTTAGCTCCATTAAGGTCGCATTAGCGAGCGGCTCGGCGAGATAAGCGCTGATAAGGAGCGCAGACCACCAAGCTCCTGCGGGAGGGGAGGGGACGCTGCGGAGTCCCCGCGACGTGGGGACAGCTCGGGGCGGTTCCCTCCCAGTTTGTCCCAGCGCTGCCTTGGCAGGCGGCCGCCGAGCTGGCAGAGCCGTGCCAGGGCATGGAGACAGCTCAGGGCACCCCTCGTGAATTTGGGGAGCGGCGTCGGGGTCCTGGTACCCCGTGGGGCAGCGGAGGGGGGTCCTGGGGAGCCCCCGGGGTGATGCTGGGCCTTATCTGAGCACAGGGAGCGGCGATTTCAATTAAAATTCCTGGCCGGCCTCAGGGCTGGTGTTGGCTGACAGCCCTGACAGAGCCGAGCTCGGTGGTGTCGGGGCTGGGTCGGGGTCCCCCGCCCCACCGAAAGGGCCCGACCGGCCCGGGAGGAGAGGCTGAACAAATAAACTGCCCCGAGGCAGGCAAGGAAGCGAGGGGCTGCCACGGGAGGGAAAAGAAATCCGGTGGCTCGGGGAGAAAAGTGCTCGGAGCCCCCCCCCAGGTCGGTGCCGATTCCTGGGAAGCAGCCGGGCTCATCCCCAGCCCCTGGGCCCGTGGGTTGAGCTCCGGGTGCTTCCACAGCCCCGGCACATCCCTGCTCGTGGGATTTATTGAAGGCATCTTCCAGCGCGAGCCTTTCTGTGGCTCCCTGGCTCCTGTTTCCCAGTGGAAGTGGGAGTTTTGACTGGGCGCGTCACGGGAACCACTGGGCTCGTCTCCCCTGGGGGGTTTCAGGCTCAGGGCTCTGCATCCCCTCGGCGTCTCCTGAATCCCTTTGGTGGGGGACGCCCGGGCCCTGCTCAGGGGTTTCTTTCCTCCTGCATTCTCCTCCAAGATGCCATTTTTTGCCATTTTGTCTTTTTTTTTTCGGGGGGGAGCCTTTTTTCGCCTCTCTTTTTCCTTTTTTTTTTTTTTGCATTTTTTGGCCTTTTTTTTGCCTTTTCTGCCCTTTATTGCCTTCCATTTTTTTGCCTTTTTTGCCTTTTTTTTTGCATTTTTGGCCCTTTTTTTTGCATTTTTTGCCTTTTATTTTTCTTTTTTTCCCCCACTTTTCCCCTATTTTTGCCCTTTTTTGCCACTTTTACCTTATCACACTTGCATCCCACACCCCCTAATCCCCAAGCCCACAGAGGAACGAGCTCCTTCACCCATCCCCGGCTCCTCGGGCTGGATCCTTCTGCCCTGCCAGCCCTTCCCGGTGTTTCCAGGGCGCAGTTTCCCTGCTCCAAACCCCCTCCACGAATCCAGGACCGCATCCCTCTCGCATCCAACCCTTTCCCGGTGCCCGGCGGGATTCATGGCCACGTCTGGGTGGTTTGTTTGGGGCCGGAGCAAACAGGCGGTAATTTTACACCTCGGCTCGCTGCTGGCGCCAAGGTGAAATGCTTGGCTGGGATCGAGACGAGCAGGAAGGAATTGGGGGAAGTGGCTTCATCCGCCCCTAATGACTCCGGGACTAATGGACAGGCTGGATTTGGCTCTCGGGACCCGCGCAGGGACGAGGCGCTGGGTGGGCTGAGTGATGGAAAATGGATTTTCATGGGAAAATCGGGGGAAATCCATCGGCAGGGCAGGATCGGTGGCCCAGGATGGCTTTGGGGCCGTGCCGGCCGCCCCCATCCCTCTCCATGTGCATCCCACAGATCACATCCAGCCCTCCCTTGCTGGCAGACGGCTCTGGAGCATCCAGAGGCTTGGATGAGGCTCCTAAATCACCCTGCGGGTGCTCCCCCAACAAAACCTCTTGCTGAGCTTTCCTGGAGCCTTTTTGGGGCTTTTCCCAGCAGCATCCAGGAGAGATCAGACCCTTCCCGAGGGGATCAGACCCTTCCCGAGGGGATCAGACCCTTCCCGAGGGGATCAGAGCCTTCCCGAGGGGATCAGGCGCTTCCCGAGGGGATCAGGCGCTTCCCGAGGGGATCAGACCCTTCCCGAGGGGATCAGACCCTTCCCGAGGGGATCAGGCCCTTCCCGAGGGGATCAGACCCTTCCCGAGGGGATCAGGCCCTTCCCGAGGGGATCAGAGCCTTCCCGAGGGGATCAGACCTTCCCAAGGGGATCAGGCCCTTCCCGAGAAGATCAGGCCCTTCCCGAGAAGATCAGACCCTTCCCAGGGGGATCAGACCCTTCTCAAGGGGATCAGACCCTTCCCAAGTGCTTCCCAATGCTCCGGGCCGGATCATTCCGGCAGGGAGCTGCCCCCGGGGAATTTCTGGGGAGAAGCCTGAGAGGATCCATCACAAGCGGCCATAAATCACCGGCCCCTTCGGGCGGGGGGTTAATCCCGTTACAGCTCCGCGGGGCCATTACTCCTCTTTTTAACCAGGTTAGGTGAAACCGGGAGAAAGCCGCTCCCGGCCTCTGGCGGGATGGAACGGGAGGATTTCCATGGCAAGTATCGGATGGAAGCATCGGGTTTCGGGAGCTATCGCTGGGATGCATCAGGAGCCCGATGCGGCGTCCGAGCAGCATCCGAAGCTCTGGAAACTCGACTCCGCCTGCCGGGAGCGCCAATACCCCCCCAAGAGCTTCAGTCCCGCCAGGTTTTGGGGTTTAAGCAGTCAAGAGGGAGGGAATAATGGGAATATTGACGTTGGGAATATTAGGGGTGTAATGGGGATAAAGGGAGTGAGGAGCGAGGTGGATGCGCAGGGGCTGCAAGCACAGAGTTGTGTGTGGGCGCCTGCGAGGAGTTTGGGGATGCTTTGATGCAGCTGGAATGAAACTTAAAAGGGTCTTTTTCTACATCCTCGGCTTCTTCCCAGCTACTTTCTGTCCTTTTCCGTCAGCGGAATAAAACAAAAAGTGCAGAAAACGGGAGTGAGAAGGAGCTGCAGGGGGATGAGGGGAAGGAGATTCTCTCCCCAGGGCTTTCTAATAAACATCAGGGGAAGGAGCAGAAAAAGGTGCTTTGATTCAGAATCTGCGGGATAAAAATATGGAACTTTAGAAGGTTTTTATGGAGAATCTGCTTGGTGGCTCTGGGGTCTTCCCTGCCCTGCTGGGTGCCAGGACATCCTGGTGAACCCCCAAACCGGGGCGGGCTCTCATCTCCTGTGCTCCATTTAATCTCTTTTTTCCCAGTTTTTCCATTTTGAGCACTTCCCCCCTGCTCTCCATCACTGCTCCCTCCGACTGGTTTCGTCCCCCATTTTTTGGGGGTATATCCCCATTTTTTAACCAATTATTCCTGGATTTTTTAGGAGCGGTTGGAATCGGGGATGAAGTGGAGACAGCTGCTGCTCCAGCGATTTCTGCTCCCAGGGCTTTGGGATGGACTCAAACTCCAGCGCAGAGCCCTGGCTCGAATCGTGAGCCAGCAGTGCCCTCTGCTTGGCCAGCCGGGATGTGCAGCTCTGCTTCTCCTCCCAATCCCAAACCTGAGGATTGGAAAGGTGGAAAAACCCCCGCTGTGCTCCTCCAGCGCCGTGGTTAAAGCGCAGCGGGGCAGGGACGGCTGCGAGCAGCAATTGGGGATTTTTGGGGCTTTGCTGTGTCACGGGAGATGAAATCCAGGCGGGATTCAAAGCGCTCTGAGCAGGCTCCGAGTTCTTTTTAGCCGGCATTATTTCCGTGAAGCCTCATCAATAATTCAGCTTCCCCCGGCGCTGGGGGAGGGAGGAGACTGGAACTCAGAAAACCGCGGGTTTTGGGCTTGGCTCTCGCTTTTCCTGAGGAGCAGCTGGCGGGAGCATCCCGGCTCCTGCCCCTGGGAGCCTCTGGTTTGCAGCAGGCAGGCGAATTTCTGCCTCTGTGCCCTTTCCAGCGTTGCTGTACTGGGCTGTGCTGGGCTGTGCTGGGCTGTCCTGGGCATCACTGGGCTGTCCTGGGCATCACTGGGCTGTGCTGGGCTGTACTGGGCATCACTGGGCATCACTGGGCATCACTGGGCATCACTGGGCTGTGCTGGGCTGGGCTGTGCTGGCCATTACTGGGCATTTCTGGGCTGTCCTGGGCTGTGCTGGGCTGTGCTGGGCTGTGCTGGGCTGTACTGGGCTGTACTGGGCATTACTGGGCTGTACGAGGCTGTACTGGGCTGTACTGGGCTGTGCTGGGCATTACGGTGCTGTACTGGTTTATACTGGGCTGTACTGGGCATTACTGAACTGTGCTGGGCTATACTGGTCTATACTGGGCATTACTGGGCTCTACGGGGCTGTACTGGGCTGTACTGGGCATCACTGGACATTACTGGGCTGTGCTGTGCATTACTGGGCTATACTGGGCTGTACTGGACTGTACGGGGCATTACTGGGCTGTGCTGGGCATTACGGTGCTGTACTGGTTTATACTGGGCTGTACTGGGCATTACTGAGCTGTGCTGGGCTATACTGGTCTCTACTGGGCTGTATGGGGCTGTGCTGGGCTGTACTGGTCTATACTGGGCTGTATGGGGCTGTGCTGGGCTGTGCTGGTCTATACTGGTCTGTACTGGGCTGTATGGGGCTGTGCTGGGCTGTACTGGTCTATACTGGGCTGTATGGGGCTGTGCTGGGCTGTACTGGTCTATACTGGGCTGTATGGGGCTGTGCTGGGCTATACGGGGCTGTGCTGCGCTGTGTGGGGCTGTGCTGGTCTATACTGGTCTATACTGGTCTATACTGTGCTGTATGGGGCTGTGCTGGGCTATACGGGGCTGTGCTGCGCTGTGTGGGGCTGTGCTGGGCTGTACTGGTCTATACTGGGCTGTATGGGGCTGTGCTGGGCTATACGGGGCTGTGCTGCGCTGTGTGGGGCTGTGCTGGGCTGTACTGGTCTGTACTGGTCTATACTGGGCTGTATGGGGCTGTGCTGGGCTATACGGGGCTGTGCTGCGCTGTGTGGGGCTGTGCTGGGCTGTACTGGTCTATACTGGTCCATACTGGGCTGCTCAGGGGTCACTGCGGTGCTGGGGCTGAGGCCCTGAGCACAGCCTCGCCCCGTGGAGGGCCCTGCTGGGCGGCCCCTTCCCAGCATTTGGAGCCGGGAGCGGGAGATTCCCGGCTGTATTTGGGGATTTAACGGCATTTCCCAACCTGGAGCATCCCGTGATCCCATTCCTGGATGGTTCAGCCCGATTTTTCCTGCTTTTTTCCTCTTTTCCCCCAATCAGGCCTGGAAGCTGCCAGGTGCAGCCTCATCCTCCTCTGCCTGGGTGGGTGTAGAGGGAGGAGCCTGGAGCAGAATTCCCTCATCTTCGTGTTTTCTGGGATTGATCCCAATTCCCAGGGAGGATTTCAGGTTGGGGAGGAGGGGGGGGTGTGGTGGGAGCCGGTGAGGGAGGGAAGGAACAGGGAGATTCCAGAGGGGAGAGGTGGGAAAAGGAAGGAACAGGGAGATTCCAGAGGGGAGAGGTGGGAAAAGGAAGGAACAGGGAGATTCCAGAGGGGAGAGGTGGGAAAAGGAAGGAACAGGGAGATTCCAGAGGGGAGAGGTGGGAAAAGGAAGGAACAGGGAGATTCCAGATGGGAGAGGTGGGAAAAGGAAGGAACCGAGAAATTCCAGAGGGGAGAGGTGGGAGCAGGAAGGAACCGAGAGATTCCAGAGGGGAGAGGTGGGAGCAGGAAGGAACCGAGAGATTCCAGAGGGGAGAGGTGGGGAAAGGAAGGAATCGGGAGATTCCAGATGGGAGAGGTGGGAAAAGGAAGGAACAGGGAGATTCCAGAGGAGAGAGGTGGGAAAGGAAGGAACAGGGAGATTCCAGAGGGAGAGGTGGAAAAGGAAGGACAGGGAGATTCCAGAGGAGAGAGGTGGGAGCAGTGGAAGCTCCGGAGCTGTGGCGCGGCGGGGACACGGAGCCTGCGGTCAGCAGATGGCACAAGAGCCGTGGCTGAGCGGCTGGAAGAAAAAAAAAAAACCTGGGATAAAAGCCCTGGATCACCCTGCAGGGCCGAGCGCGGGTCCTTTCCAACCTCGCCCGTGTCTCCTGGAGATTCCCGGCAGGAAAACGGGTTGGAGCATCCCAAACTCCTGATGGGAAAGCCACCTCAGAGGGTGGTGAGGGACTGGGATGGAATTCCCAGAGAATCCGTGGTTTCCTCATCCCTGGAATACCCAAGGCCAGGCTGGACGGGGCTTGGAGCAGCCTGGGACAGTGGGAGGTGTCCCTGCCCTGGCAGGGCTGGCACTAAGTGGGATTTAAGTTCCCTTCCCACCCAAACCATTCCAGAATTCCATGATCCTGGGATTTCGAAGCCATGGCAGACATGCTGGGATTTGCTTCCCGCTCCGGAACTCCGGCCCCATCTGTTGGGTTTGGGCTTTGTTTAGCTCTGGGTTTGTTTTTGTTAAAAAGGGGGATTTACTTCCATTGAGGGAAGATCCCTTGGATTCCGGCCTCAAAACGGAACTGGAAATGTCTGGATTCAATCAGCCCCTAAACCCAGCAGAGCTGCTGCATTCGTGTCTCTCTGATGTCCTCTGGAGATGCCCCACGCTGAAATCCCAGGCAGGATCCCGCTTTGATCCCAACCCAGCATTCCCAGGGCAGCGGAAATGCCTCTGGAGTTCTCAGCTACCACCTGGCCGAGATTTCCTATTTGTCCCTCTCCCCACCCTTCAAATCCATCCCCGGGCTGGGAGCACCTTCCTGACCGGGCTGGGAGATGCCCGAGGCCGCTGGAGGTCACCCCGAACAGCCCAGGTGGGGCTGGGCCTTGCTGGAATTGAATTTAAACCCCCAAAATTAAAAAAAATTTCCTTCAATTCATTTAAAAATCCTTTAGATTAATTAAAAAAAATTTTAAAAGCCACGGCTCCAAGGGGGAGCTGGGATTTTCCAAAGGCTGCCAAGAGGAAGAGGCTCCTTCGGACCACAAGGGCGGGAGTTGGGTCTGTCAGGGGCTGGAAACTCCTCCACAAGATTCAGGAATTTATCCACAGGTTGTGGATGGCTGGGAGAGCTGGAGCATCCCAAGAATTCCAAACTGGGATTGTGTCTTCTGTCCCACGTGGACATGGATGAAATTCCCTCAGGCTGCAGCCGTGTCCAAATTCCATTTGTGGGATAAACACAAATCCTGGTGTTTGCACCCACTGCTGCCTCTGTCGCATAGGGAACAACTCAAATTCCACTCCCGTAGGATTTTCCCTCCCCACATTTTATAAATTTTGCCCAATTCGGGGCTTTAGGGGCACCAAAACACCACAGGCAGCAATTCTGAGGCACCTGCACATCCCTCACTTCAAAGGTGAAGCCCTGGGATGGAATTCCCAGAGAAACCGTGGCTGCCCCATCCCTGGAAGTGCCCAAGGGCTGGGAAATCTCTCCCAGCCCCACAAACCTTCTCCTGCTCTCCTTTGGGATGGGGAAGGGCTGGAGCAGCGTCCCGGCCCTGCCAGGGGGGGAGAGCTGGGTGACAAATGGGACCCTCCAGGGTGACAAATGGGACCCTCCAGGGCCACCCCACATCCCAAGGGCAGAGCGGGGGGAGCTCAGCTCACTTAAAAGGCTTTTAAAAATACCCCAAAGTTTCTTTCTTTATTTAAAAACCCCTTGAGAGAGCAGCTGCCTCCCATGAATGCCGACAATCTCCGCTGGGATCTATCTTTAGAGCGCTGCCAGCAGCGCCGGGTGACGTCCGGCTGCCCCTGGAACCAGTCGGGAATGCAGCGGAGCCTCCCGGGAGGAGCAGAGCCAGGGGGAAGCCAAAAATCCCATTATCCCCCCTGGATTTTGGGGTGGGATTGGTGAAATCAGCCCTTGGTCGTCTGCTCGCGCTGAAATGTGAATTTTGGTGACCCCAGAGAGAGGTTTTTGGGGAGAGGGTGAGGATGGGCTGGGATGGGGATGTGGATCCTGGAGGAGCTTTGCTGCCTCAGTTTGGGGTGTCCCAATCCCATTTTCGGGGACGTTTTGGGTGGATTTGGTGAAATCAGCCTTTCCTTGCCTGCTTGCTCTGAAATGTCGTTTTTGGTGACCCCAGAGAGTGTTTTTTTGGGAATGGGTGAGCACAGGGCCGTGTTCCCAGCAGGAATGGGGATGTGGATCCTGAGGAGCTTTGCTGGCTCCATTTGGGGTGTCCCAATCCCATTTTGGGGTGTCCCTGACCCATTTTGGGGTGTCCCAATCCCATTTTGGGGCCGTTCCCAGCCCAGTTTGGTTCCTTGCTGCCCAGTGCCACCCCAGTAGCGGTACTGGGACGCGAGGGGTGAGGGGTGGAGTCCCAGGGGCTGAAGGAACCCCACAAGGGCTGGCAGAGATGAGGCTCTGCCCCAACCCATTCCCGCTCCTCCCTGCCTGGAATCCCAGCTGGAATCCGGCCATGCCCGATTTTTGGGTGCCCTCCTTCGGTGCAGGCACAGCTTCCCTCGGGCAGGAAATGTTTGGGAATGTGGTTGGGACAGGGAGCTGAGCTGGTGGAAATCTGGGATCGCAGCAGACGTGATGGAAGAACAAGAAATCCAAGGGAACACCTGGATTCTTCTGGAATTGTTCAGATTTATTTAATTTTTTTTTTTTAATGGAATTATGGGTTTAGTTGTATTTTTTTATTTATATTTTTTAATCTCTTTTGTTATAGCACATATTCTGTATTTTATATATTCTGTATGTTTTATGTTCTATATATTTTTATTTTTATATAGTTGTATAATTTTTATTATATAATTTTATTTGTATTATTTTAAAATTTTTATTATATTTATATTTCCTATATTTTATATTTCTATATAATATTTTATATTTTATTTTATTTGTTTTATTTTATTTTATTTTATTTTATTTATTTTTTATTTTATTTTTATTTTATTTTTATTTTATCCTATATATTTATTCCTAGTATTTTATTTCTATTATTTATATAATTTTTTATATTCTGTATTGTATACAGAATAGATATGTAATATATTTTTCATTTTACGTTATTTTCTATTTATATATTTATAGTTTCATATCTTTTATATTTTTATAAAAATATATTTATATGTTTTATAGTTTATATAAAATGGAAGCGGTTCTAAGGAACACCCGTAAAGCAAACAACAGCTCAGAAAATGATTAAAAAGCCCCCAGAAAACTTCCAGGATTAATTATCGGCGCAGGAATAAAAATAAATAGCTGGGCTCTTCCTGCTGGATCCGACACTGAATTCCCGCTGGAGAGCTGGATCCCGCTGGGATTTGGGCACGGCTGAGGATTTTATGGAGCTGAGGATTCCTCCAAACCAAACAGCCCATCCTGAGAGGAGCAGGGATTTGTTTTCCCCTCCGAGCCTGAAGGAAAAACAACCCTGGAGGAAAAGCCACGGAACCAAGTGGAATTTTCCCCCAGTTTGAGAAAACTGGGAAGAGAATTCTCCACCAAATGATTTTTTTCCTCTTTAAAAAAAAACGCCAGCACCGATTTGGGTTTGTGTGTTTGGACCCACAGCATCCATGTGGAGCAGGGGAAAGGCTGGAGAGGGGAACAGGGATGCGCAGGAACCAGGGCTCATCCTTTGGAGCCACAATCCAGGTTTTCCTGGACTTTCACTCGGCTTAAAAATTGAAACCAAGGAGGGAAAACAGACAAAACCTCCCTGTCTATGTGGAAATAATTCCATCCCCCATGAGCTCAGACAGGTTTTGCTGGTTTTTCCAGCTGGGCCTGGAATAAAACTCCCGAGTTTCTCGCAGGTATTTGTGCCTGAGGTTCTCCAACCTCTCCGGCGGGATCCGGGGGGGGTCACAGAAAACCTCTCTGATGGCCTTTCCAACATCGATTTTGACTTTTTTGGGGAAAAATCAGCCTTGGAAAATCCAGCTTTGTGCGCTGGATCATCTGCACATCATCGAGCCCAGATTTCCTTTTCCAGAACTTTTTTCTTCATCACTGAGCTGGAATTTCGTTTTCCAGGACTATTTTCCTCCCAGTTTTTCCACCACGGATCCTGGTTTGATCCGACCCCTCTGCTCCCGCTCTTTTTTTTGGGAATTCAGCTCCTTCCGTTACCAGCACTGACCTAAACGTGTCCATTTTATTCCCAACTCTGAAGAAGTTGTTGAAATTCTGGAACGTTGGGGGCTCCAAGTGGAAACATCCGAGGGAATTTCCAATAGTGTCAATAATGATGTCAATATTAATATTAATATCAATATCAATATCATAAACGTGGCTACTAACATTAATATTATGGTCATAGAAACATTAATATTAACATTAATGTCATCGAGATCAATATTAATCTTAAAATTAAGATCGCTATTGATATCAATGTTAATATTAGTATTAATTATGCTGCAGGAGTGAAAATAGTGATGATAATGATGATGATGATGATGATGACAATGATGATGATGATGATAATGATAATGATAATAATAATTATGCAACACTAACAGTGCAGGGGGTGGGATGAGTTGTTCTTTAAGGTCTTTCCAACCCAAACCATTCCATGATTTTACAACAAGAGATCTTTTATTAATCCAATTATATTCCTAATATTTATTCTTACACCCTCACGTCATGGGGAAAATGATTTTTTAAACTTTTGGAGCACGAAATCGGCATTAATCTCCCGCTTTTCCTCTGCTGATTATGAAACTTTATTTTGCTCTTCCACTGGAAATCCGAGCTTTCCTGACGGAAGGGAATGCACATGGAAATCACGGATCCAGGGGTTTTATTTCCCTGCAGTGGCGTTGCAGCTGTGTTCATTAAAAAGTGGTTCTGCCTTAATTAGCAGGCGGAATGAAACGCAATTATCGGGCCGGGCCAGTGCCAAAGGATTTATTAAACAGCCAGAGGAGATGGGAGAGCTCTGATTCTCAATCCAAGGAAAATAATCCAAGGAAAATCCAACATTTTTATCCTGCTGGCGCCACAACCACCAGCCCAATAAAGACTCGGACACCAAAACCCCTTAAATTGGACATTTTATTTCATGGCAGAAGAAAATCCAACGTAGGCTTCATTAGGTTGTGCATCTTTAATTATAAAAATAAGCAAAGAAAATAACTTGCCTCTCTCTCTCCTGGCTATGATATGTCTCAAATAACCTTTAACGAACGCACGGAGCTTTACAAATGTCATTTAAACAATAAATAAGGACATATACCAGATATGCTCACTGCTTATTCCAGTACTCAGCAAGAAAAAAAAAATAAACAACCCAAAACCCACCCCCCTCCAAAAAAAAAAAAACCAAACCAACCCAAACTCTCTCCCTTTTCCCTTTTCTAGGTCTCTTTAAATTATAAATACAAATAACGCAGATTTAGAATGGCACGACAACATCTAAAGTGCAAACAAATCGCGACGAGATTCATGCAAACCGTCCCAGAGAAGCCCCTCCCCGCCCCCGAGAGAAAATCCCCACGTGAGACTAAAAAAATCAAGCATCGGAGATGAACTCCGAGGTGAAATTGCTGGACTTGGTCGTGGGGATCCTTCCCCATCCCAAGGGATCTCTCACACCTCAATCCAAACCGTTCCATCCTTCCCCAGGGGTGGGAAGAGCCTCTCCTGCCTCCAAATCCCCTCTCCCGGGCAGGCAGTGCCCAGCTCAGGTGAGGGGAGGGAGGAGCGTTCCCAAATTCCTTCCTACTCCTTCACAGGGACAAAAGTGGCCTCAAAGCAGCTCAAAAATTGGGAATTGTGGCTCTTTGGGGCACGGCAGAGCCTTGGTTGGATTCCCTGGGAATTCCCTGTGGCACCACAGCAAATCCCGCCAGGGGGAATCATTTTCCCGCTCCTCTTCCCACTCATATTCAGGAGAAAAAGTTTAAATCACTACTGGAAAGGGAAATTTAAGGATGGCACCCCCAAAAAGATGGGATTGGGAGGTCCAAGGCTTCTCCCCGGCCCCAAATCTGCTTTAGGCAACTTCTTTGGGGTTCCAGAGAAACGGGTGGGTGGAGAAGCTGCTTTCCATGAGGAATATCCATCCCCATGGAAGGCAGGGGCTGCCAGGTGTCCTGGGAGAGCTCATGGAAGATTTAGGAATTCCCAGTGGGAGCTCTGGAGCACCGGCAGAGCCTCCCAGGTGGGGTCTGGCCACTGCCCCAAGCCAGGGAAGGAGTTTCTGTGACCAATTCCCAAACAGGAGCAAGGACTGGATGCACAAAGCCCAGCGGAATTCCCTGGCTCCCAACAGCTGTGGGGTGGGAAGTTAGGGATGCGCCCCTGGGATCAATTCCTAAATATAACCCCAAATTCAGGGTCGGGATATTCCAGGAGCTTTTGGCTTTCACCTCTCAGAACTTCTTTGTGTCGGCCTCTCAATCCCTGCCTGATTTAGGAAGGAGCAACTTCGCATCTTCCTTGCCTTGGATGGCTCCGTTCGGAGTATCCCAAAAAAACTTCAGAATTCTGACCCTCCACCAATGTCAGCAACATTTTTTTGCTGCTTCCAATTCTCTGCCAGCACTTTTGGGCTGTGTTTCGTGAAGACAGCAACCTCTGAAACGCTGCCACGGCATCTGGTTTCGATATTTTAGCAGCAGGTTCTGGTTTAAAGGCTTTGTGGTTTTCCAAACAACACGAGAAAATGAAGTTCTATTGCTTCAGGTCTCCGAAAGAAAAGGAGATCCCTCCTTTATCAGCTCTCCAACGAGCCAAGGAAGAGTCACCCACCCTGCAGAGACTCCAGGGGATGGATTTGGGATTGGCCTGGCGGATCCCACACCACAAAGGGGAATTTTTGGCTCACCACAGCCTGGCTATGGGGGAGAGCGGGTTTGGGGTCTCCGAGCTCTGCTCCTCTTCCCAGAGCCCGCTGAGGAGGATGGAGGAAAGGCAGTTCCCAGAGTGCTCATTCCATGTCCTCAGCTTTCCTGCTGGAGCTTGAGAGAATGGAAGGATTTTCCCTGCCTTTCCCCAGAAATCCGAACGGGAGCTTTGCCCTGTGAGATTCCCAAAGTGTCTTGATAATTCCTGAAATTCCCAGCATGGGTCTAAGTGCATCTCCCGGCAGCCCTGCGGAGACAGGACTGACCAGCCTGAACTTGGGTTTTTTTATGGAATTGTCCTCAATTTTAGCTCTGAACGGCTGTTCCTGGCCCTGCAATTCCTGACTGAAACCTTTCCCCTCTTCTTTTCTAAAAAGGCCGCGGAGTAGGACGTGAACTCTGGACTACGACAGAGATGCTGCTCCCAGGAAAAACAAAACGAATCAGGAAAGAGCTGGCTTACAAAACTGAGTTTAGGCAATAAAGTTATTCTGTTCTGCTCCTGTGAAGCAGACTCTGGTGGAGTTTATGTACAGTACAGACAGATTTCAGCACTATTTATACCACAGTTAGAGCAAGGCCTTTAATACTCTAATCTTAAGACAGGCTTTGTTTCTGTTAGGCTTCGTTTAAAGCTTTAGGCAGTTAAATACAGTACAGAGATGTGAGCTTTGAAATACAACGCACGATTATGGGACCTCCTGACCAGCTCCAGCCACAGCCTGGCACCTCTTGCAATGGTGGAACACGTCCCTCTCCTGCTTTTGGGGTTTGTGGGGTGGTTTGAACTCATTTTGCGCCGTGGTGCCAGGTCCTGGCGATTAAAACCATCCAGCGAGTTTGGTAAATCCCGGTTTAAACGTGTTCACAGAGCTCTGCTGGAAGGATCGGGACTAAGGGTGACACTACAGGACCAGGAAGGTGACATTCATGTTCGTCCATGGCCAGCACAGATTCATGACATGAGTTCCACGGATAATTTTAGGATGTGCGAGAGTTTTTAGTGCATCTCTCGTCACCCGCAGGAGAGGAGCAGCTCCTCCCCTCGGTGCCGAATCTCCAGGCCTGGGTGGTGTCAGCACAACAGTTTGGGACAAACCTTGGCCTCCCAAACTTCAGAGTTTGGTGTCCAAAGGCCCAACCAATGCAGGGAGATACTTAAGACGACGACTTTTTGGGATGACTGATTTTTTGTGGGGAAGAGCAGAGACGGAGCCGTTTGGCTGGCGGGAAAGCCGCGACACCGAACACAGACCCATGCAGAAGTTTTGTTCGAGAGGAACGGAAAAGACGAACGAACTAAACGAGCCCGAAGGAACTAAACCCAGCTCCCGGGGGTGAAAATACCGACAGTCCACTGGCTTTGGGTGCAGCACTCTCCTAGAGCAGAGCCCTCAGCTTTGGTCGTGCTCGGCCTCCCCCACCCCTGTCAAGCGCGCTCGGCGGAGCCGCGCTTGGCGTGGGCCGGCGCGGAGCCCTCACCTCGCAGGTTCCTGAGGAGCAGCTTCAGCTTCTGCGGCTCCGAGATCCTCCTGCGCAGGAGGTCGGCGCGGGGGTGGCCCTGAGCGCAGTGGTCGCTCTGCAGCAGGTGGAACAGGCTGGCCATGTTGGGCCCGATCTTCTCCATCAGGCTGTCCTTGATGGTGCTCACGGTCTCGTCGTCGCACTCCAGCAGGCTCCTCACCAGTTTGTTGTAATACCTGCGGCAGAGGGACCCCGTTAGCCCCACGGTGTCACCGAGCCAGGTGACAGAACCGCGAGAATCAGGATTCTTAACTCATCCAGGGCAGATTTGGAGTTGATTTCTGGCGGTGTTGTCATGGAATTTTTAGGGTTGGGAAAAGCCTCCAAGACCAAGCCCAACCTTGCTGTCACTGCATCCAAGCACCTTGGGCGTGGCAGTGCTGTGCCCCTGGTACAGGGAAGGAAAACCATCGCCAAAATTCGGGTTGAATTGCCCCAAAATGAGCAGCTGCCGCAGCTGTGGGAGGTGAGGGAGTGGGCACAGTGGGTTTGGAGTGATCCTGGTGGATCCGGAAGGGAAAAACGAGGAGCTGAGAGATGCAGAAATGGGATAAGGGTGTGTTTGACTCTCTGCTAAACACCAGAGTTCCTGGAGCGTTGGGAAGGGAAATAATTGGTGTTCCTGACAGATCCCTGCCGGGATCCCAGCCTGGCTTGGCCTCTGCTCCGAGCAGAACTGTGTCAGATCCATCCCTGTGGCACCATTCCCCCTTTTCCCTCTCCCTCCTTTCCCTGCACAGCCCTTACAAGCACCAGAAGAGGGAGAAGCAGCTCAGTCCCAGCCTGGCAGATCCACGGATTCCCCTGGGACACATCTTTAGGACACACAATCCACTGTCACTTCCAAGCCCACCACGCATGAAATCCCAAGCAAGGCTTCCCCTGCCCCTCTCCAGCTGCACCTTCCCCTTCCAGCAGCCCTGGGCACAAATTCCTTGTTCCAGGAGCAGCCAGGAAATGGTGCTGCTCTGCATTCCCAGCCCTGCTGAGGATTCCTCCAAGGAAAGCTCCTTCCCGGGGCCCAGCACAGCCCCAGCAGCACGGCTGGGAGAGCACCCAGCACCTCACTGCCCCAGGGAACATCTTCCCAGGGAGAGAAAGTTGGGAAAAAGAGTGGCAGTCCCACGTTTGCTGGGATTTCTGCCTGAAAGGACGTCGGGGAACTTATTTTAAGCACTTTAAGGTCACGGTGACATTTTTCCACAGGAGCAGAGAGGAGAATAACCTGCAGGTGGAGGAGGGGAAGGAAGAGGGAAATGAGAGTTCCCATTCAAAGTCCTTTCCCAACTCTCAGCTCTGCCCTTTGGAGCAGCCAGGGGAGGTCAGGTGAGGTCAAAGTCTGAGCTGCACAAAAGGACCAGGCTCTGGCTCGCTGTGAGCCTGGCTCAGCAGGGCTGGGAGCGAGGTCTGAAGGGCTGATGAGCAAAGCTGAGCCAGCCACACACCCAGCTTAAACCAGGGCCAGACACAGAGCCCATCCAGCCCCGCGGTTTCCAGGCTGGAGCTGCACTCGGACACTTTCCCAGAGCCCGCCGGGAGCTGGGCTGTGACCAGAGCTTTTCCTCCCCTGCTGCTCCAGCCCCGAGATTAAATCACAGGAAGATGCAATGACCTTTAACTACTTCCCCTCAGGCCCAGGCCAAGTGACACATTCTGATCCCGCAGCTCTGCTGGGCCAGGGGCTGGGAAAGCAGGATGCTTCAGGAGCCCACTGTAAACTGGGAGCTGGGAAAGCAGGATGCTTCGGGAGCCCTCAGCATAAACTGGGATCTGGGAAAGCAGGATGCTTTGGGAGCCCTCAGTGTAAACTGGGAGCTGGGAAAGCAGGATGCTTCAGGAGCCCTCAGTGTAAACTGGGAGCTGGGAAAGCAGGATGCTTCAGGAGCCCTCAGTGTAAACTGGGAGCTGGGAAAGCAGGATGCTTCAGGAGCCCTCTGTAAACCAGGATCTGGGAAAGCAGGATGCTTCGGGAGCCCTCAACTCAGAGCTGGGAAAGCAGGATGCTTTGGGAGCCCTCAGCTTGGAGCTGGGAAATCCTGCTGCCTTTGTTCCTCACCGTGTCACAATATCCTCTGCCTCGGGCCGGGGGAGGAGTTCCCCCGCCTTGGGACAGAGCTCCAGGGCTTGGTCCTCTCAGAGGAGCATCCCCAGCACTGCCCGGGCGTCCCCATGTCCCCCTCCGAGGCTGTTTCACTCCACAATCCATCAGTTCAACCCGGGAATGTCACAGAGCTGCCTGCTCCTCTCCCAATCCTCTTCCCAATTTCCTTGGGGGAAGAGGCAAAAGACACACAGGTTTCATTTTTACCTCCCCCCAGTATAATTTTGCCTTCCCACAGGTGCCCTTTGCTGGATAGACAAGAAAAAATTTCTCCGTCTACAGCAGAGTTTTCTGCAACAGGAAATGGATTTCCATGATCCTTGTGGGTCCCTTTCAGCTCTGGATATTCTGGGATTCTTGGAATAAATTTCTGCTGGTTGATACAACATAAAATATATTTAGCACCCGCACACCTGTCCCGGGACAGGTCTGGAGGTCTGGGATGCTTCTGGATCCAGTCAAAGCCATCCCAGAGGAACCGAGGCTTTGGCCACAGCCAACCCCAGTCCCAGAGCAGCCGGCTCTGTTTGCACTCCAGTCCTGGAGCTTATTTACTCCAACTGCTCCAAAAGGTCCCTTTTATCCCAATCACAAGACTCAGCACTGATTGTTCCAGGATTTGGAGGAAGAAATCCCTGCCCTTGCAGCGTGACTGCGCAGACTGCGGCAGCTCCTGAAGCCTCCGTGTCCCCTTGTCCTTGGAGGACGGGGACAGGGCAGTCCCTGCTCAGAGCAAGGTGCCAGGCAGCAGCGTGACATCCCTGTCCCTGCAGGCAGGAGGAACAGGAGACAGCCCCAAACCAGACCAGGGAGAGCCCCAGAAATGAGAAACACAGGATGGTGGCACAGCGGGGTTATACAGGGTCGGCTTTGCTGGTTCCTTTGGCTCTTCCTGGGTTTTTGTAGCAGTTTGGTGACTTGGAGGACAAGGACTCATTTTCCAGGTGCCACATAAATGCCAGGAAGGGCATGGCTGTGGTGTGGGAATGAGGTGGCAATGGATGGAGAAGGCCAGGCTGGACAGAGCTCTGAGCAAGCTGGGACAGTGGGAGGTGTCCCTGTCCTTGGCAGGGGTGGGATGAGATGGGGTTTAAGGTCCCTTCTGACCCAACCCATTCCATGATTCCATGGTTCTCTGAGCGGCTCTGAAGTGCTCAATGTGCCAGAGATGCTGAATTAATCAACCTGATTTGGGATCATTGACCATCGTACTGCACTCAGACCACAAAAATTAACATTTAAACAAACTCCAGGCTTTGGAGTAAGGGATGTGTGGTTCATTTAATGACCCTCCTCTGGAGATGCTTTTAAATGTATTTCCCCAAAAGAGAAATTAATGTATTTCCCCAAAAGAGAAGGGAAAATGATGCTAAACTGAGCAGGGTTTGAAGAGGCAGAGCGCTTTACTGGGCAAAGCTGTTTTAGGACCTCAGCCCCTCTCCTTCCTGCCTCTGCGACTCCCATTCCCGATATTCCAAGGAAAGCCCCACGTACCGGTTCGAGAACTGGTTTGGGAGCTGCACCACCTCGGTGATGGCCTCGGGGTTGCGTTTGGCGATGCCGCACATGTCCAGCTTGCTGTAGCACTCCTCCTGCACCTCGGAGATCATCCTCTGGAACGTGGAGCACCTGCGGATGGCCAGGAACACCTTGGACGTCACCCCGTTGGCGATGCACTTCAGGCTTTCCTTCACAAAAGCTTTTCCCTGCAAACAGAAGGAAAAACACCTCAAACTGCACCGGAATTCCAGGGAATCCAACAGCAGGGGAATTCAGTTATGGATACTCCACCAGGTCTGGCTGTGTTAATTACCCTCCTGTAATTACAGGGAGTCCCTTCCCAGCACGGCAGGAAACGGGACTTGAATTTCCCAATTACTGCAGAGCTCTCTCCCAGAGCAGTTGGGATGCACCGAGCTCCTATTCCCAAAAGATTTAGGCAGTGGGAATCTTCGACCCGGGAATGCCAGGACCAGGGATGGGCCAGTTCTGCCCCACCGATCGATTTAACATCAATTTAATGCCAGTGCTTTAACACATCTGCTTCCGACCTCGAGAGCCTTTATGAGCTTTTAAATTTCTCCTTGGGTTCGGGAGCACAGGGAACAAGGAGCTGTGCGAATTTTGGGAGGAAGGCACAGAGGAAAAGGGCTCTGGCAGGGCACAGCCCTCCAGTATGATCCCGTTTATTCTCCCCGCAGCCCCGGAGAGGCCGATCTGGCCGCGTGTTCCCGGACCCAAACGCTTCCAGCTCCCAGCCCAGCCCTGCGCCAGGTCACACAGGCAGGAGATTTATTTTGTCAGGACAACGTTTCTATTTCCTCCTGGAGAGGAAACCTCGCTCTCCGCCCCACAGAACCCTCCTTGCCAAGTCCTCACACGGAGCAGGGAGCGGGTGGAAAAAGAGCCCTGGAGGATGCGTTTGGAGCCAAAAATGGGGGCTGAGCGGAGCAGCTGAGCAGCAGGAAGGGCTGCAGGGAGGGAAGGGTTAATCCTGCCCAAAGCACAGTTTAAATTAAGGCAGGCATTGAGCGGAGCGCTTAGCACGTGCTTTAGAACCCGCAGGGCTCGGCGGGGGCATGAAAAGACGGCTCCGATTTATTCTCGGCCGGGTTTTATTCCTGGCCGGGTTTGATTCTGGCCGGGTTTTATTCTCGGCCGGGTTTTATTCTGGGCCGGGTTTTATTCCTGTCCCCTTTGTGCCCGGGCTGTACCTGAGTGTCGAATTTAGCAGCGCTGTAGAGGAAGGACTTGCAGATGTCGTACATCCCGTCCGTGTCGCACGTGGAGTTCTCCAGGCAGGCGAAGGCGCCGCAGCCCACCTGGAGCGCGCTGTTGAGGCACCGAACCACCTCGGCTGCGGGGAGAGAGGCACGGGAATGTCAGCACATGGATACGGATCCCAGCTCGCAGCCAAATCTTTCTGGGAAAGGCAGGCTGGGCTCAGACGAGCTGGAGGAGGGTGAGGCAGAGAGGGCAAAGGCGCTGCCCAAGGGAAGATGTTCCAAAATCTGCCATGGAGCCGGGCTGGGAGAGCTGGGGGTGTTCACCTGGAGAAGAGAAGGCTCCAGGGAGAGCTCAGAGCCCCTTGCAGGGCCTAAAAGCGGATTGTAAAAAAGTGGGAGAGCGACTTTTTCTACACACAGTGATAGAATAACTGGGAATGGTTTTAGGCTAAAAAAGGAGAGATTTAGGTTCGATATTAGGGAGAAATTCTTTACTTGGAGGGCAGTGAGGCCCTGGCACAGGGTGCCCAGAGAGGCTGGGGATTCCTCATCCCTGGAAGTGTCCAAGGCCAGGTTGGAGCAGCCTGGGGTAGTGGAAGGTGTCCCTGCCCATGGCAGGGGTGGGATGGGACGGGATGAGCTTTAAAGTCCCTTCCAGCCCAAACCATTCCAGGATTCTATAATTCCACAATCCCAGGATTCTACAACTCCGGTATTCTCTGAACTGAAGACACAACCAGCACCCCAAGGAACAGAAACTCCCACTACCAAACCCCACGAGGGTCACTCATGGGCGAAAAGAGGCAACACCTGAGAGTCCTTGCTCAGATGGAGACCCAAATGTCCATCACAACCCAGTTCGGACTGCAGGCATCTACATCTTTATCCCAACTCCCTCTAAAGGAGGAGGAGGGATGAGGATGGGCCCATGGAAAGCTCTGGGTGCTGAGGTCTTTGTCCAACAGGAGCAGCCTGGCAGCACCTGGCTCACAAAACCATTCCGAAAATGAGACTGAAGTGATGGCAAATGCCAACAAGTTGCAGGAAATTGCATTTCTTTTGAGGTATTTGTGCCTTTCTAAAAAGCCTGAATTACCTGCAAATGAGATTTTAGCTTGGGAGTCAATTCTCAGTACTCCAAAGGTCTCGATTCAGCAGCTTGGTGCTAAAACTGCCCCCGGAGTAGCCAGAAAAGGTCATTTTTGCTGTAGATTCGGGAGATTTCGGCAGAGAAAGTTCAGGTAATGGAGCTGCCGGGGGTAATGAAAAGCCCGGAGGCAGCGGTTGGTCTGAGCACGAGGGGTATCCATGTCATCCCGGCTTTCTCCGAGCAGATCCAGAGCATTTTAACAATGAATCAGCAGAATTGCCACATGATTGCCCTGAAATTAGCCGGGATTAACCTTTCAGGCTGAGCCGAACATCTGTCCCCTCCCGTGCCTGGGCAAGGCACGTTCATTGCTTGTGCAGCTCATATTACCAGACATTCTCGGGGAAGAAATGCAAACCCGGGGTCCCCCCTCCAGCCCCGAGCTGTGGGAAAAGCCAGGCTTTACTGGGAGAGAGCCCACCTTACCCAGAGCCGAGCTGTACCTTCAAGATAATACAACCGGGATTTTTCCCGAAAAAAAGGAGAAATAATATTAAAAAAAATTTTTTTTAAAAATCACCCAGTTAACCCCTCGTCGTTCCGCGCTCTTGCTGACGTGCCTGAAGGGAGGAATATTTGGTAATTCATCCCCTCCCCGCTTCGCAACCTCCCCGCAGCACGAGCCAGCCCCGTAATTAGCTTTCCACAGGTTCAAATTAGAACTTCGCTCGCAGCAGGCTCAGCGTGCGCGGAGCTTTTATTGTTTTAGGCACGGTGCGAGAGGGAGACCCCACGTTTCTATAGCAACCCAATACAAAAGCAAAGCGAGCGAACACCCCGCTCCAGCGCTGCAGAGCCTTGCGGATCTAAAATAAGGCAGCTGTTAATGAGCTCCAAAGCAGAGCCTTCCTCTCTTTGCAGCGCGCCTTAAGGCAGGTTTTTAATTCCCATTGTTCCAGACAATGTCTCCAAGTTATCTCAGCGGCAAAGTCGCGACATCCAGCGCTGACCCGCCAGCTTTTTTTTTTTTTTTTTTTCTCTCCGCTGTGGAAGCGAGTTTGTTAAATGTCACAAATGTATTTTTCTGTCCCAGCTGACCGACAGCGATCGGTTTGTGACAATCGCAGCGAGCAGGGGACAGTTTCTAGGTTACTGCATTCTTCCAAGTGGCGGCTCTGGCTGCCCCTCTCGGAGCAGACAGATGTTCGCAGAACAATGGCTCAGTCCCAGCGCCGCGCATTTTATCAACTTCCTAAAAAGCAAGGGATTTAACACCAAAGTAGCGCTGCGATCGGGGGAGGGAGAGGGAGGCATGCAAGCAGGGAAATAAAAATGATTAAAAGTGCCCGGAACTCATCGAGGAGCTGGGGGAGGAGGGGAGAGCCGGGACTGCATCCCCACAGCGCTTCCCTGCCCCAGCTCCTACAGGAGATTCCTGCTCCAGCTCTGCACCAGCAGCTCCTGCCAGCCCTGAAAGGAACATTTGTGCTGCCAGCCGGTAAGTTTATAAGGGAAAAAACAAGGAAAAAAAAAATGAAAAAGAAGAAGAAAAATCAGCAGCAGAGAAATCGGAGACAGTTTAAGGCATCGGGGCTCCGGCTCCGAGCCCTCCTCGCTGGCGTTACCTGAGTTCTGGGCTGCCACCCGCGCTTTCCTGGGGCTCACAGAGTCATTCTGCTCAGCTTCGTAGGATGCGGATGCACTGATCAGCAGCAGCAGGAGAAAACCAGACTTTAGGAGCATTCTCTGACAAGTTTCCGCTAAGTGTGGGGTTGGGTTGGGTTTGGATTTTTTTTTTCTTTTTTTGGGTGGCTTGGGTTTTCCCCCCCCCTCTTTTTTTTTTTTTTTCCCTTTTTTTTTTTTTTTTTTTTTTTTTTTTTTTTTTTTTTTTGGGATGTGTGCGCCTCTCCTCTTCCACTCCGGCTTGAGCGAAGATGTGGAGCTGGATACGCGCTCGCTGGGAGGGAGGGAGGGAGGGAGAGAGGGAGGATCCTGGCGAGCCCGGGGATGAGCGCAGGGATGTGCGGAGGATCCGGGTGGCCTCTCTGGCTCCTGCTCGCTGGGGGACCGCGAGCAGCGAGGGTTTTATAGCCGCCCTTATCGGTCCCCCCCGGGCTGCGGAGCCAATCGGCGGCGCTGGGCAGAGCCAGGGGAGGA
Source organism: Corvus moneduloides (assembly GCF_009650955.1). Lineage (NCBI taxonomy): Eukaryota > Metazoa > Chordata > Aves > Passeriformes > Corvidae > Corvus > Corvus moneduloides. The sequence continues at coordinate 3,079,772 of NC_045502.1, read as the reverse complement.
CTGGACTCATTCAAGCCCCACAAAACTGCAACTTCACAGGAAGGATATTTTCCAGCCCATTAAAAAGTACCTGCCAAACAACAATGACCGAAAAGTTCATCCTTGGAGGAGCGGTGGGAAAGGGAGGGGAGGGGGGGAGGCTTCCTATGGATGATGGAGCTCGAGGAAACGACAGCGCCGTCCTGAAGCTCCTCCACCCCACAAGAAAATCACCTGCCCTTTGGGAAAAGCTGCTCCCCATCCGTCCGGGAGCGATCCCGGGGTCAGGGCGGCTCGGGAGGGGGAAGGGGCGGCTCTAGGGGGGGCTCGGGATGGAGCTGGCAGGGATCCCTCTCGCTCCTGCCCCGGCGCTCACCTTTCCCTGCGTTCCCTGTTCATCGCCTCCCTCCTGCCCCGGCACGTGTGAGCCCCGGGACTCATCCCTGCCCCTCACGTAGGCACATGCAAATCCCCTCCCTGCCCCGAACCTCGCCGGCTGCCTCCTTATCTCCCCTCACCTGCACGATTCCCTCCATAAAATCAGGAATTCAAACCTCAGCCTCGCTTTTGCTGCGTCCCCAAACCCAGTTTTTAGGTGTTTCGTGGTTTTCCTCATTCCCCCTCTCCCTGCTCCAAACTCAATCCTGTTTTTCAGATTTCATAACGGGAGGAGGCACCCTAATGCCTGATTTAATCTCGGTTTTAATGGGCACGTAACGAGGATTAACACGCCGGAGAACTGATTGTCCCGGATCCCAGAGACAATTTCAAGCTCTGGGTGTTTCAGGGATGAAAGAAGAGCAGGGCTGTTCAGCCTTCGAGCTGAAAGGAAATGGGGAAAGGTGCGCGGAGAAAGATTTCCAGAGAAAAAGTTACAAGTTCCTGCAGCTCGGAATAAACCCGAGGATTTAGAGATCAGGTCTGGCTGATCTGAGCTGAGCTACTTCAGATCCTGAGCATGTTTGGGGCTCCCTCTGCCAGCCCCAGGATCTTTTCTGGGAAGGGAAGGGCTCTCAGCTCGGTGGTGCCAGGCAAGGAAATGCAGCTTGGATGGATCCGTGGATCCACCCAGGTACAGAATTCCCATTTGGCGAACGATTCCACAGATCCCACTCAAGTGGAGGTGCAAACCCCTCACTTTGGGGCATTTGTTCGGGTTCGTGGCAGCGGGATTTAAAAGGCGATAAGGAAGAATTTAAAGAGGAGCAGAGGAGGCTCTTCCCACGGAGCTCCAGAAGCTGTGCCCACTGATTTTCCTCATTCCTGCCTTCTTTTCCCTGGGAAAACGGGGCCACTCTGGATCCTGCCCATCCCTGTCTCTGATCTCTCCCAGGAAGGCGCTGCCAGCCCAGTTTGGGCAGCGCTGCCCCATTCCCGGTGCTGTCGGCTCCCTTTGGAATGGGAACAGGAGCGAGGCTGTGCTCCTGCCTGGGGTCACAGGAACAGCTGTGCCAGATGTTCCAAGAGCGCTCCAAAAGCCCTGAAACAGGAGGGTTTCGGGTTTCGGGTTTCGGCTCCGGTTTGGGACACGGAGCCAAATTCATTAAATAAAGAAAAAAAAAAAAATCAAGAAAAAGAAGCAGCAGCCCCGCAAAGTGTTGTGGTTTCTCCACTTCAGAGCCCCGGTCCAGTTTGGAAGCAAGAATAATCCCAGAGGGTTTGATCCTGATTAAATCAAAAGCAACTCTGGCAGCGACTTCAATGGGGGATGAATCACGGCTGCAGCGCCGTCCTCTCCGGAGGGGAAGCGTTGCATTTTCCACACAATTGGATTGCAAACTCCCAGCGCCATCCCTCCACCCCTTCACCCCCAAGGTGAACATTCCCACTTGGCTTTTTCGGCTTTTCCAGCTGCGCTTTGAGGAGGCTGCACACCCAGGCAGGTTGTGCTGGCCCTCCGAGCACGTCCACATCCAGCTGGGAATCCAAGCGCAGGGAGGAATTAACACCAAGTTAATTATTCCAGCACGTTTTCTGTTCTTTCTCGGGCCATTTTTCCAGGGATTTGCTCCGTCAGGGCCATATTTGGTGTTTGTACCTGCTGCGTATTTTAACCACAGGCAGCAGAAGCAGGAGGTTGGTGAGGCTCAGTTTGGGGTCACGGGCACAGTGACCCCGTGAGGGGTGTAGGACCAGGACACAAATATCAAAACACCTGGAAAACCCTATGGAGGCTCCAAAAAGACCCTGTGGAGGCAGAACTTTTATTATTTTGCTTTAGAAGAGTGGGGGGATGATCTCAGGGGTGAGGGACCCGCTCTGAGCCGCTGTCAGATTTGGCAGGGGACTCGTACAAGCAAATTTCTCGGAGTCCTGCAGCACCAGAGCACATTTGCTTTATTTCTTTTACATATCGAAGGCAGCAAGGGCTCGAAATTCCCTGGAAACTTCCATTCTGGCCTCGCTGTGGGATTTCCGAGGAGTCTGGTGGCAGAGGAGCTTGGCTTCAATCCTGTACCAGGTTTTAAAGGGAAAAAGGAACAGCCAGGTGGAATCACTGCCCCAAAAGCAGTGGTTTGCCCATTCCAGGGCCATGCCCTTAAAACTGTTGTTGGAAGGCTTAGGGATGCAAGAACTCCCATTATTGGATAAGGTTTTCCCTAAAAACCTTCCCCCTCCTGCTCTACAGCCTTGGGAGCTCATAAAAAACCTCCAAAAAACCCCAAAATCAAAAGTTTCCCTGTTTGTTCCTAAAAGCTTGGCACAACGTGCTGGAAGATTTTCCCCGTGGCTTCCCTTACAGGTGAAATGCTGGAGGGTTTCTTTTCCTGGCGGGATCAGCAGAAAGAGAAAAAAGAAAGGCACTGTTAGCCCTGGGAGAATCATCCCCTCCTTCCCATTCCCAGGCAGCAGACCCTATTAAATTGCACAGCCCGGCCTTTTGTGTCGCTGCTCCTCTGTTCCCAAGGTGTTAAGATTTTTATCCAACCTCACTCAAAAAAAAAAAAAAAAAAAAAAAAAAAAAAAAAGAAGAAAAAAAAATCGAGGGGGAGGAGAAAAGAAACGCGGAAAAAGAGAAAAGGGGACCCAAGTCAGAGACCCCCCCGCGTTCTGCTCAGCTGCTCCTGGCTGGGACCCGCTGCGAGGGCGACCCCGCTTCCCTCCCATTGTGTAACTGGATCCCTTCCCACCTTTATCCCCCTTTTCCCAGCCGGGACCGCTCCGCTCCCTGCGCTCCGGAGGGACGTGAGCAACTGCAGCACCTCGGGAGCGAGCGGCGCTGCGCTGCCCGGCCGTGCACGTCCTGCCCGGCTGCGAACCACCATTCCCTGATCCCTCCCTTCCCAGAAAACCACCATTCCCTGATCCCTCCCTTCCCAGCGAGCCACCATTCCCTGATCCCTCCCTTCCCAGAAAACCAGCATTCCCTGATCCCTCCCTTCCCAGCGAACCACCATTCCCTGATCCCTCCCTTCCCAGAAAACCAGCATTCCCTGATCCCTCCCTTCCCAGCGAACCAACATTCCCTGATCCCTCCCTTCCCAGAAAACCAGCATTCCCTGATCCCTCCCTTCCCAGCGAACCAACATTCCCTGATCCCTCCATTCCCAGAAAACCACCATTCCCTGATCCCTCCCTTCCCAGAAAACCAGCATTCCCTGATCCCTCCCTTCCCAGCGAACCAACATTCCTGGATCCCTCCCTTCCCAGAAAACCACCATTCCCTGATCCCTCCCTTCCCAGAAAACCACCATTGATCCCTCCCTTCCCAGCGAACCAGCATTCCTGGATCCCTCCCTTCCCAGAAAACCACCATTCCCTGATCCCTCCCTTCCCAGCGAACCAGCATTCCCTGATCCCTCCTAGCGATCCGCCCTGCCCGGCTGCTTCCCAGCGAACCATCATCATTCCCTAATCCTTCCCAGCAAACCAACATTCCCGGCTCCTTCCCTTCCCAGAGAACCAACATTCCCGGCCCCTTCCCTTCCCAGAGAACCAACATTCCCGCCTCCTTCCCAGCTCCCCGAGCTCCCCTCGCCGCCCCTGCTCCGCCGACACCTCGGCACCCCCGGCCGGGCTCACCCCACCCTTCCCCGGCGGCTCCCGGCACCGCAAAGGGGCGGCACGGGACCCCAAAGGGGACTCGGGGTGTCACGGGATGGTTTGGCCGGGAAGAGACCTCAAGGATCATCCCGTTCCACCGCCCTCCACCAGCCCAGGCTGCTCCAAGTCCCCTCCAGCCTTGCCAGGGATGGGGAATCCACAACTTCTCCGGGCTTGCATGGAGCAGGACCCGTGCCCAGCAGGGCGAGGCGATTCCTCCTCATTGTGATTTTAAGGTGTTCCCAACCTCCTGGGACGCACTCCAGGATTTTCAGGGATCAAACCTGGCTGTGTGGAGGCCCTGGCCTGCGGCCAGCCGCCCTCGCAGCCCGCTGGACCAGCTCCCCGGCAGGTGCACATTAAGCCCGACCACGGAATTCCATCCCCTCCTCCCTCCCCGCCATGGCTCCGGCGCGTCCCCGCACGCTGCCGGGATGCGATTCCTCATCCCGGGGCTGGGAACCGGCGGCAGCTGCAATCACCCCGACAGGAGAAAAGCAAAGTAAGGGAGAGGCCGAGCAGAACCTTTAATTTGCTCAGCCCGGGTGAGTAACCCCGGCTGCACCGGGGCAGCGGTGTCAGAACTTGTTCCAGCGGCAGGATGCAATTTAGGAGTTACCTGGGAGTCTGCCCCGGCAGAGCCACTTGGATCTGGCTACAGGCGCCACAAACCTGGAGCAAAAAAATTATTAAAAGGGATTTAATATCTCAGCTTTAGGCGCAGGAAGTCAGGGTGGGTTTAATTGTGGCTGCGGTGAAGCTGCAATTGTTCAGTGCCCAGTAGAAGGTGGCGATTATCGGCAGGACGAGGGGAAACGGCCTCAGGCCGGGCATGGGGAGGGTCAGGCTGGACACCAGTGGGAATTTCTGCACGGAAAGGGTTAAATATAGCCCAGGGAGGTTTGGAGTCCCCATCCCTGGAGGTGTCCAAGGACGTGGCACTCAGGGCTCTGGGCTGGATCAGCCACAGCTTGGACTCGATGATCCTGGAGGGCTTTTCCAGCCTCAGCGATTCCATGAACTTTTGTCTTCTGCTGTGCTCGAGTGAACTGGCAACACAAACGAAGGCAAAGAAAAGGATTTCTTTATTATTGCCATTGATTGTCTTCACACAATTTAATTTTCTTTAAATAACAGGAATCCCTTGTTTCAGTCTCTTTCCACCGGGCTTGTTCTGCATCTTGTAGCTGCAGTGCCTGATGGAAAGTGATTGCTAATAATAACCTGGAATTCCTCCTAATCCCGGGCTGGAAATCCCACGGCCTGTTCCGATGGGATTTTGATTCAAACCAAATGTGCCTCATGGAGGAGACGCATCAGGAACTTTCAGCACTCGGCTCCTGCTACCTCAGCACTGCAAACGCTCCTCTGAGGAGGGGGAAGATCTTCCAAAGGCACTGCTGGAAGCTTCACTCCACGCTGAGCAAGCGTGGGGATCGCAGGCTTGGACTGGGTTTGTCCCTGGGAAATGGAGCCAGAGGGTTTTTAATCCTTCCCTGCAGCAGGTGGAGGTGCCAGCCCCATTTCCTGCCCCATTCCAGTCCCAGTCCCAGCCCCATTTCCTGCCCCATTCCCAACCCCAGCCCCAGTCCCTGCCCCAGCCCCATTCCCTGTCCCATTCCCAGCCCCATTCCCAGCCCCAGTCCCCTTCCCAGCCCCATTCCCTGCCATCCCCATACCCAACCCCATTTCCTGCCCCAAGGCAGCATCCAAGGGGAGGAACAGCACCAGGACGTGGCCTGTGGAGGTGGGGAAGTGGCATTTCCAGAGGGAAAGAGTCTTTGGAGGTCACCCCACAGCCCGCTGAGGATTTTGGGGACAGAACTCCGGGATTTGCTCACAGGGACAGAGCTGCTCACCTGAAGGAAAAGCAGGAAAAAAGGATGAAGAGAGGGAGGAAGGCCCCCAGAATCCCAGAGTGAAAGGGGTGTTAAATATAGGAGAGAGCTGCCCAGGGAGGTTTGGAGTGAAACTCCCGTCCCACTGCCTTCCCAGCAGCTCCAAAATCTCCAGCAAGCCCCAGATTGGAGGGGCTCTGGGTAAACCCTTTCCTCAGGGACTCCCCCAAAGGAGTTTTCACCCCAGAGGACCCCCTGAAATCCCGGTATTCCCCTGCTCTGCTCCCGAGCCTGATGACAGCAGCAAATGATCTCCGGAGCTTCTTGCAAAGGCTTGCCTGAAGCAGGCAGAGGATCCCTCACGAGAGCAGCAAGGAATCCTCCAGAACAAAGATTTCGGCACATGAATATGGAGATTCTGCCTCCCCCTCATCCAAACGCAGCAGCCTCGGAGCGGATTTGCATCGGGAGCCTCCCAGCACCAACAGCTGTGAAATTGGTGTCGTTTTTAAAGGTTAAAATAAACACGGCCCTTGCCTTGAGCTGCCGAGCATTTCTGTGCAGGACCCACGGCCGGAGCGTCTGCGGAGCGTGGATTCGCTGGCGTTGGATCCTCGGGAAGAGCGATGCCTTGAGAGGCTGCCTCCAAACAGAGGGCAGACGGAACGAGGAGAATAAACGCGGTTCTGTCTCTTGAAGGGCCTCCAGGTGCATTCAGGGCACCCCCAGGGGCTACACCCACAAATGGACCGCGGGGTCACGGCTTTGCACACTTTTATGGGTTCGGTCCATTTGCATCTCGGGGGTTAATCCTCCGATTACAGCTGCAGGTAATGAAGTCATTTACTCCGAGTTTGCTCCCCCCCAGCTCAGTGCTGTTTACATTTCTCGAGGCCTGAGGCACTGAGGTGTCCTGGAGTCGCAGGCCTGGAGAGGAATCGTTTTGTCTGACCTTGATGCCACGGTGGTTTTTTGCCTTCTCTTTTCTACACCTTGCATACACCATTATACACCTTTAATACACCGTTATACACCTTTTATACACCCTTTAGACACCTTTTATATACAGTTTATACACCTTTTCTACACCCTTTATTCACCTTTTCTACACCTTTTCTACACCTTTTCTACACCCTTTATTCACCTTTTCTACACCTTTTCTACACCCTTTATTCACCTTTTATGCACCCTTTATACACTTTTTATACACCTTTTATGTACCCTTTATACACCTTTTATATACATTTTGGACACCTTTTATACACCCTTTATACACCTTTTATACACCCTTTATGCACCTTTTATACACCCTTTATACACCTTTTCTACACCCTTTATACACCTTTTATATACATTTTAGACACCTTTTATATACAGTTTCTACACCTTTTCTACACCCTTTATGCACCCTTTATGCACCTTTTATAAACATTTTAGACACCTTTTATATACCCTTTATGCACCTTTTAGACACCTTTTCTACACCCTTTATACACCCTTTATACACCTTTTACTCACCCTTTATACACCCTTTATACACCTTTTCTACACCCTTTATGCACCCTTTACACACTTTTTATGCACCTTTTATGCACCCTTTATACACCTTTTCTACACCGTTTATGCACCTTTTATACACCTTTTATACACCTTTTATAAACCCTTTTATATACATTTTAGACACCTTTTATATAGTTTCTACACCTTTTCTACACCCTTTATGCACCTTTTATAAACATTTTAGACACCTTTTATATACCCTTTATGCACCTTTTAGACACCTTTTCTACACCCTTTATACACCCTTTATAAACCTTTTACTCACCCTTTATACACCCTTTATAGACCTTTTATACACCCTTTATACACCTTTTCTACACCCTTTCTACACCCTTTATGCACCCTTTACACACTATTTATACACCTTTTATGCACTTTTTATACACCCTTTATACACTTTTTATACACCCTTTATACACCCTTTATGCACCTTTTATACACCCTTTATACACCCTTTATACACCCTTTATACACTTTTTATACACCCTTTAAACACCCTTTATACACCCTTTATACACCCTTTATACACTTTTTATACACCCTTTATACACTTTTTATACACCTTTTATACACCCTTTATACACCCTTTATGCACCTTTTATACACCCTTTATACACCCTTTATACACCCTTTATACACTTTTTATACACCTTTTATGCACCCCACGCTCTCCTGAGGATCCGAGGTCCTCTCGGGAGCCCATCCTGGGAACTGGGACAGGCCCGTCCCGGCGGGAATTCCTCGGGATGGGGATATCGCGCTCTTCATTGCAGCTGCTCATTAGGGAGTCGTTGATAGATGCGCTAATCTGCAAGGTCTGTAAATCGGATACGCGCTCTGTCGGCATTTTGGGTGCATTTCAGTGCATTTTGGTGCATTTTGGTGCATTTCTGTGCATTTCAGGGTGTGCATTTCGGGGTGTGCATTTCGGGGTGCATTTTGGTGCATCTTGGTGCATTTTGGGGGCATTTCAGTGAATTCTGAGTGCACTTTGGATGCCTTTTAGTGAATTTTCGGTGCATTTCAGTGCATTTCGGGTGCATTTCGGGTGCATTTCAGGTACATTTTGGGTGCATTTCAGTGCATTTCAGTGCATTTTGGGTGCATTTTAGTGAATTTTGGGTGCATTTGGGGTGCATTTCAGGTGCACTTCAGTGCATTTTGGTGCATTTCCAGTACATTTTGGTGCATTTCAGGAGCATTTCAGTGCATTTGGGTGCATTTCGGTGCATTTTGGGGTGCATTTTACTGCATTTTTCGGTGCATTTCGGTGCATTTTAGTGCATTTTGGGGTGCATTTTAGTGCATTTTGGGGTGCACTTTGGTGCATTTTCGGGGTGCATTTCTGCGCACTCCACTTGGACAAAGCCGTGCACCTTTAAGGCTCCTTAAACAAACCCCGAGGTAAAACCCCCTTTTCCCTTAAACCGTGTCTGGTTCTTCATTTGAAGATCAGAGAAAGGCAACAGCCAGAACGGGAGAGCAGCAGCTGCGTGGAGGCTGCGCGGAGTCGAGAGCGACGCGCCGGAGAACGCGGCATCACAAATACATGGAAAACACAGAAGCCCAAATCCTAAAGCAGCGAGCGCTTCCTCCTCTCCGCAGGCAGGGAAGAGCATTCCCAGCTCAGCACCAGGTGGGGGATGAGGCCGGCAGGAATCAGGTGGGATTCATTTCCATCGGCACAGCAGCTCCTTCAAAAGAAATCCCAAAAAGGAAAAAAAAGAGGGGATGATGACACGGCAGCCTCCTCCCTCCACTCCCGAGAAATTCCCCTCGAACTTTTCCAGCCGCGCTGGGATTTGTTTGGCCAGGGGGGCGATCGGTGGTTTTTAATTCTATTAAAGTAACAGCTCGCAGATTTGAGGTTGGTGTATGAAATATTCTGGTTGCTGCACGGACAAAAAGCTGTTTGAGATGAGAATCCTTCTTTCCCCGGGATTTTTCAGGAGATGGAAAGATAATTCTCAGGGACTTTTAATTGCCGAGGCCTGAACAGCAGTGAGGAAAGAGGGGCTTAGTGAAGAGGGCATAAATAAAATATGGGCAGGAAACGGGAAAACTCCCCTGGGGATTATGGCCTGTGCCAGAGGGGGATGAAACGCCAGAACTGCAGCAGCTGAAGATCCCTGGAACTCATTGGATCTCCTGGACTTTGGGATAATCAAGGCACAGGTCACTGGGAGCTTCTTGTCCCAGTCCCCACCCGGAAATATCCCCAGGTGGCTCCTGCAGGAACCCAGACAGGGACTTCTAGAGAAGAATCGGGGAAGTTTCCCTATTTCCCTGAGTTTCCACATCAGCGATTCAGCCGTTCTCCTGCTTTTAGGGCTCTGCAAAATCACAGAATTATAAAATCCTGGAATAATTTTGGTGGGAAAAGCCCATCCAGCCCCACCCCTGCCACAGTTGTTCCAATTCCACCGGCCCAGGTTTCCCAGTGCTGGTGTCAGAACCAAAACCGTCCCCTGTGCCCTTCCCAAACGAACTCAGCCACCACAATTCCACTCCTTTTCCCTGGAAAACGTCAGGATTTCCCATTTATTGCTCTTCCTGGAGGGAAAAGCAGCACCAGGCACCTCCAGCCGGTGCAGGTGGTGCTGTCCCTGCCCCGTGCCACCCCCAGTGTCCCGTTTGTCACACAGGGCCCAGAGCTGGGGCTGAGCACGGAGCTCCTCCCATTCCAGCTGGGAGGTGAAATCCCAGCGGGAATAGCTGGGAACTGCTTGTTCCCAGCCCTGCTCTGCTCCCATCTGCTGCTCTGGGTGCTGCACCCCGAGCTCAGGGCCTTGGATGAAATTCCACCGGTTCCAAGCCGATTTTTGTCCTTTTTATCCCCCCTTTTTTCCTCCTTGCACCCTCTTTTCGATGCAAACTGAACAGAAAATAGAGGAGGAAAAGTGGTTTCGGGAATATCTGACAGCTGCTCCTGGCTTTCCCTCATGCAGGAACCAGAGCAAGGAAGAACGGGATTTTTGGCTCAGACAGAAGAGCTGTTCCCATCCATTTATTAGGAAAAGAGGCAGGAAAAGGTGTTCCCAAAGCAGCCAAAGGAGAGGCCTGGGGATGGGAGTGAAGGAAGGAACCTGAAATCCTGGGAGTGCATCAAACCAAAGGGAAAAGGATAAAGGACACCGGGGGTGACAGAGGATCTGAGCTGTCCTCTCCCTCCAAGGAGATTTTCTGTGCTTCCCAAGGGAATTTTCACCTCCAGCTGTTTTCCGACAGCTCCAGGGTGCACATTTTTAAAAGCAGGTTCTTCCTTTCTCACACCATTCCCTAAAAGCAGGAGATGGGGAGGTTTTCCAGAGCAGAGTTTCAAATATTCCAACCGTGTCGAGGCAAATGGGTGAAGTTTTCGGGAGCTTGAGAAGGGGAAGGGAGAAGAGGCGGGATAACAGCAGCAATGCCAGAATCCCGGAACGGTTTTGGGGAGGGATCTTAAATCCCATCCAGTGCCACCCCTGCCATGGGCAGGGACACCTCCCACCACCCCAGGGTGCTCCAAGCCCCGCCCAGCCCGGCCTTGGGCACTTCCAGGGAATCCCAGGATCCATAATCTCCATTCATTTACTTTTCAGCAGCTGCCTCTGAAGAGCTGTAGGAGGACAGAGCCCTCTCCAGAGGGGACAATCCCTTTCCAGGGCCAGTGCCAGTGACTGGCAGCGCTTCATCCATGGAAAACCATCGCTTCGTAGTCCCAAATCCCAGATTTCTCTCCCAGACTGCGTCAGATGGGAAGGGAAAGGGGAACAGGCACACACTGATTGTTCCGACTGTCACTGATCCGGTGATCTCCAGCCTCAGGAATCCGCCTCTCCCAGGCCTCACACGAACTGGGAATTTGGCCCAGCCCAAGCCACTGAACTGGGAGGGATTTGTGGTTTAGGACAGGACTTTGTCTGTCACAAACTCCTGAACACCAAGGGGGCTTTTTTTTTCCTGGGAAACTCCACTGGTTTAGCTCCGAGATTTCATTTTGAATAGAAGGAGTTTTCGGAGGTCTTTTATCCCCAGAACACTTGGGAACACCTTTGGGGTGCCAGATTGGTAGAAAACAACCCCAAACCCACTCAGTTTAAACCCTACAGCACCTGCTCACCCCTCCCTGGATGCCAGAGACTCCGTGGGGGAAGAAGTGGGACATCCAATATCCCACTTATGGGAAAAGCTTCCCCCGTGATTCACAATTCCCACCAGACACGGATCTGTGGGAATCCAGGCTTTGTTCATCCCTGTGCTCAAGGAAATTCCCATTCCTGCCCCGAGGAAGGAGCTGTTTCCTGCCAGCTGCCTTCCCACCACAGGCACCCGGGGGTGTCTCGGGATCCTCGGACGCCCCACGGAGCCTCCAGAGCTCCCTGCCTGCTCCCTTCAGCTCTGAATATTCCCGGCTGGAAAAATAATTTGAATTTCTGGGGATATTTAAAACAGGCTGGACAAAGCCTGAGGAAACTGAGAACCAACCTGTGCCAGAAAGGGTGGGCTGGTGGATTTGAGCATCGTTTTGTCCTTGCTCTTCCCATTCCACCTCACCTTTTGGCTGTTTTTTTGGGAATTCCCACTCTGCCCCCAGTTAAACCCAGTCCTTCCCTGCAGAAAGCCCTGGCAAGGTTGGAGATCTCAGTTGCTGTAGCAGGGAATTACCAAAGGTTGTCAAATCCAAACCACCAAACCCACCCCAAATCCAGGGAATTTCTCCCCCGTGGAGAGGAGCAGCTGCTGACCCACAGAATTTACTCTGGGAAGCGTCTGGCAACCCTGGAATTTCCTGATTTCCCAGCTCTTCCTATGGAGAACTTCTCATGGACGGGCATTTCCAGGTGTTAATTCCAGGGATTTCAGAGCCATGCCGGAAGCCTCCTGCTCACCGGAGAAAAGAGTAATGAGTGAAAATTGCTTAGATCTTTTCCAAAGGAAAATTTCCACTCGGAAATGCTTGCCAAGGTCTGGATTGGGGGCAGCAAATATCTCCTGGAGCTGCAGGATGAAGGCTGGCTAATTAACAGCGCTTAATTGCTGCCTGGAAGAACGGTGAGTAGAAAAATGTAATTAAAGAGTCCAGTTCACAGAAAATGAGGATTTTTCCCTCTGGGGCAGGGATGATTTCGGGATCACTCTTGGAATAGCAGCGAGCAGTGAACAATAAGCAGGGGGAGGCAGGGAAATCGAGGCAGGAAGCTTCGGAGAATGCTCTGCTTCCAAAAATAGCCCCGAGTTTTGGTTATTTTTGGGCCCAGAGCCACCAGGCAGCAAAATCTGCACAATCATCCCCTCCAGCAGCGCCGGAGTCGGCGGCTTCCCGGGAATTAAAGTGCAAATTTGGGCAAGGATGCGAGGAATGCTGAGCTGGGAAGCAGGGAAAGGCCCTAATCCAGGCACAGAATCCCACCTAAATATATCCATGGACACCGGGAACAGCCCAGGGCAGCTCTGATCCCTCGGGGCAGCTCTGATCCCTCGGGAATCCTCCCTGCCTGCAGTGCTGGGTCCTGCCCCATCCACGCCCAAAGGAACGTGGAATTGGGGTGAAATCAGCCCTTTTCCATCCAAGCTGCCCAAACACCTCCAGGATTCCTTGGACTTTCCAGAGGCTCCAGGGATAAAATGAAAAGAATAAAATTCTGGCCTCAAATCACCCGTGATGGAGCCCAGGGATTTTTAGGGACAGGATTCCTGGAGCTCCGGGAGGGAATCAGCAGCCTGGGACAACCGAGAATGGGATGAGAGACATGGCCTGGGCTTCCCTGGATGATGGTTAAACACATTCCAGCGGCTGCTCCAAAGGATTTGCCCCGTTCCTGCCTTCCCATCCCTCCCCCCTTTTAGGCTCAGCTCCCTCGTTAGAGCTGCTGAACAGAGCAGCACTTGTCCCTCGTCCCTTGTCCCTCGTCCCTTGTCCCTCGTCCCTTGTCCCTTGTCCCTCATCCCTCATCACCCTCCTGCCTCCAAAGGCAGCCTCAGCATCCCGGCAGCCCCGATCCCTTCCCAAATCCACCCAAATCACCTGCCCGGGAAAAGGCTCCTCTGCCGGGATTTTGGGAGGGTGGAACCCGGCAGTTCACACCTAAAACCACCCGGGAGCACGGCACGGCTGTGCCCAGCACCAGGAACTGCTGCAAAACCTATGGAATGACATCCCCCGGCTGTCTGCTCCCTGCTTTTTATGGGATGTGGATGAGGGATCACCAGGAATTCCCTTGGTTATCCCTCCATCCTCAGAAAACACTTCACACCCTCCCTTTCCCATGAAACACCAATTTATAGCGAAATAAATTAAATCAGGGTTCCCCTAGCACGGTTGTGGTGGGAAACAAGAAGCTCTGGACCAGACTGGGAATTCCTGGGCGAGAAAAGCCTCAAATCCAGCTTTTCCTGCACTTTCTGATGGAGCTGCCTGCAGCCTCTCGGGGATGTGTCAGAGCCCAGACAAATTCCTGGTGAACAAAGCACACAGAGCTGGAACCTGAGCTGTGTCCAAGGCTATTTCTGTTGGTCCCTTTGCGAGTTGTTCCTTTCAGGAAAAGATTCCTGTTCAAGAAACTCTGGTTTTTTAGGTGCCTACAAGAAAATTCCCGGCTCCCATAAAGCTCCTTAGTGCCCAGGTTCTGCTGGATAAATCCAGCCCTTCTCACAGAGGAACCTCAAAATGCATCTTCCGTGCATTTGACCTCCAAGAGCTCATTTTTTATAACCAAAAAAGGCCTGAGCAGGAGCTGCTGCTTTGAGATTTCCAGGAAATGGAGGCATCCAGAACCTCAAAATTAATCTCCCCTTCCAATTAAGTGATTACAGAAATGCACACGAAGCAGCTGCTGAAACACACCTCGGCTGTGGGATGTGGGCAGCACAAGTTCCTGCTGAGCACGCAGGAAAATGGGATTGCCCCCAAATTTCAGGGGTTGCTTCAGCTTTGCCTTTTTAGTTCTCAAGAGGATAAACCCGAGAGAAGTTAATCTCAAGCACCCAGGGGAAAACTGGGGTGAACACAGGGGATTTTCACCCTCCATCCCTCAATTTACCCCATTAATGACAGCTCTCAAACTTTTTCCAGGGGGAAGCCTCTGTCCTCGCTGAAAACTGAGGGACAGATGTGATGGGAATAGGATGAGGATCCAGGACAGGCAGCCTGACCCCAACAAGCGGATCCAAATCCTTTCCTGAGGGGTCAGCACAACCCCAGAGCCTCATTCCCAGTCCTTTCCAGTAACTGCTGCATCCCAGCCCTTCCAAAGCAGGAGCTGCTCTTTGGGATCCCAATTCCTGCTCTGCTTCCCCCCAGGCCCTCGTGGCAGCTCCGTGGAGCTCCAGCTGCCTCGGCCTTATCAACCCCAGAGGTGTTTAATGATCTGATAACAAAGTGGTGGCCTTGGCATCCTCGAACATTTTCCTCTTGGCACAGCTTTCCCAGAGGAGCTGGGGCTGCCCCTGGATCCCTGGCAGTGCCCAAGGCCAGGCTGGAGCAGCCTGGGACAGTGGGAGGTGTCCCTGCCCAAGGCAGGGCTGGCACTGGATGGGATTTAAAATCCCTTCCAACCTCAGCCATTCCAGGATTCTCTGACAGGACCAACCCCTCCCAGCAGCACTTTTGTCCCAAAGCAGCCAAAATCTCGTCCTGGGTCAGCAGAGCCGTGGGGAGCCCCAGGCCCCTGCTCCAGTTCGAAGCCTCTTTCCCGGGAGCAGGGCCAGGAACATCCCAAACTGAGAGCACACACTTGATACGAGCACCCTGATCAGCTCCAGCTCCAATTCTGCACATCTTGGCTGGTTAAAAAAATAAAATCTGTCCAGAGAGTCCGTGGGGCTCCTTCCTGAGGGCCCAGTTCAGGGGGTCACTCACTCCGGGTGTGCTCAGCTCCGGTATCGTTGGAATAACAGAATCCTGGAATGGTTTGTGTTGGAAGGGACTTTAAAACTCATCCAGTCCCGCCCCTGCCATGGGCAGGGACACCTCCCACTGTCCCAGGCTGCTCCAGCCTGGCCTTGGGCACTGCCAGGGATCCAGGGGCAGCCACAGCTGCTCTGGGAATTCCATCCCAGCCCCTCCCCACTATCCCAGGGAGGAATTCCTTCCCAATATCCCACCTATCCCTGATCTCCTACACCACAAAACTGAGAATTTCAAGCAGTGCCTCACTCCAGGCTGTACCAGCAGCACCGGGAGTCCGGGAGGGCACCTGGGGCTACCACAAAATTCCTAAAGATCGATGGAAGACCACAAGAAGCTGTGGCTGCCCCATCCCTGGGAGCATCCAAGGCCAGGTTGGAGGGGGCTTGGAGCACCCTGGGATCGTGGGAGGTGTCCCTGCCCATGGCAGGGGGGGGATGGGATGAACTTTAAGATCCTTCCAAGCCAAACCATTCCAGGATTTTCTGGAAGCTCCGCGTGCAGCAGCGCGGGTTGATTCCCCCCAGGGCACAGCAACACCTCCAGCAGGGCTGGAAGCGCCATCCCCTTCCCAAAACTCGGCTCCGGGCAGGGATCGGGATGCGAGCGAGCCGATTCCTCCCAATAGATGGCAGCAATGCCTGGAGCAGACAGGCCCCGCTCCAGCCCCGCAGGTGAGCTCCGGCCTCTGGAGCATCCCTGGGATGCGGAACGGGCCGGGATGAGCTGCCAGAGCCTTTGGAGCATCCCTGGGATGCGGAACGGGCCGGGATGAGCTGCCAGAGCCTCTGGAGCATCCCTGGGATGCAGAACGGGCCGGGATGAGCTGCCAGAGCCTCTGGAGCATCCCTGGGATGCAGAACGGGCCGGGATGTGCTGCTGGAGCCTTTGGAGCATCCCTGGGATGCAGCAGGGCCGGGATGAGCTGCTGAAGCCTCTGGAGCATCCCTGGGATGCAGAACGGGCCGGGATGAGCTGCTGGAGCCTCTGGAGCATCCCTGGGATGCAGAACGGGCCGGGATGAGCTGCTGGAGCCTTTGGAGCATCCCTGGGATGCAGCAGGGCCAGGATGAGCTGCTGGAGCCTCTGGAGCATCCCTGGGATGCAGCAGGGCCGGGATGAGCTGCTGGAGCCTTTGGAGCATCCCTGGGATGCAGCAGGGCCGGGATGAGCTGCTGGAGCCTTTGGAGCATCCCTGGGATGCAGCAGGGCCAGGATGAGCTGCTGGAGCCTCTGGAGCATCCCTGGGATGCAGCAGGGCCAGGATGAGCTGCTGGAGCCTCTGGAGCATCCCTGGGATGCAGCAGGGCCGGGATGAGCTGCTGGAGCCTTTGGAGCATCCCTGGGATGCAGCAGGGCCAGGATGAGCTGCTGGAGCCTCTGGAGCATCCCTGGGATGCAGCAGGGCCAGGATGAGCTGCCAGAGCCTTTGGAGCATCCTCTTCTGGAGCCTTCCCTCCTCCCTGCCCCATTTTTTGTGCCCTGGAAAGCTGCACTCCCTCCCCCGAGCTTCCCCTCACCCTCCTGGTCCGTCCTCCCCTACTTTAGTTGGGAAGCGCAGCCCTGGATGTGCTCTGGGAATGGCCCCGTCCGAGGAGAGAAGGTTTTGTTCCCCCGTGTCCCGAATCGAACCCTTCGGGACTTCATCAGGCTTTTGGCAGCGGTGTGAGGAGCCAGGAATGAATCAAGTGATTGTAGCTCCTGGATTTTCACCCTGCTCTTGTGGGGTGCGACCCTGCTGAAGTCCCGACTCCTCGTCTCGCCTACTTCACTCCTCCAGCTCTCCAAAAGGGCTTTTTTTTTGGGAAAAGGCAGTTTTACTAATGGACAGATGCGATGGGAATAGGATGAGGATCCAGGACAGGCAGCCTGACCCCAACAAGCGGATCCAAATCCTTTCCTGAGGGGTCAGCACAACCCCAGAGCCTCAATCCCAGTCCTTTCCATGTAACTGCTGCATCCCAGCCCTTCCAAAGCAGGAGCTGCTCTTTGGGATCCCAATTCCTGCTCTGCTTCCCCCCAGGCCCTTGTGGCAGCTCCGTGGAGCTCCAGCTGCCTCGGCCTTATCAACCCCAGAGGTGTTTAATGATTTAGAACGCTTTAAAACCTCCCCTGGAATGGTTAAACCCCCCACGGAAGGAGCGGGAGAAAGGGGAGACGGGAAGGGTTCAGCCACTTCGGGAGCTGGAAAACCGGGAAAAGAAGGAAAACCAGCCAGAAGTGGCTTCCCAAATGCAGGCCTCCTATTTGGTGAGCACAGTTAAGTAACGTTAATTGCGGCGCACCGCGGGATAAAGAGGCGTTTGTAATTGATTAATCCGTGTTTGCCATTTCCTAATTAAGGAGAAAAGAAACCCTAATTACTCCACTCTGTCCCAGGCAGAGCAGTCATTATGGGATGAGCAATTTTCCCTCCTTGCACACTGGGCTCCCCTTTTCTCCCACGTTACATAAAACCCTCGGCACTCAGGGCCGGGCTCTGCTCCTTAGGCACGGCCTGAGCCCGGCTCAGCTTCCTCTGTGTGAGCAGGGCAGGGCTGCAGAGCTTGGCCGCAGCTCCAAACCCTGCAAAGGATCCCTGTTTCAATAGATTTGGTCCTGTTTTGATGTATTTGATCCTGTTTCAGTGTATTTGATCCTGTTTTGAGGCATTTGATCCTGTTTTGATGTATTTGATCCTGTTTCGATGCATTTGATCCTGTTTCGATGCATTTGATCCTGTTTCGATGTATTTTGCTTCATGTTTAATATCAAAGAATTAAACAGCCGTTTTTGGGCTGCCTCACCTGTGCTGGAGAGGGGCAGATCTGAGGGGTTTCCTCCTCCTCCTCCTCCTCCTCCTCCTCCTCCTCTTCCTCCTCCTCCTCCTCCTCCTCCTCCTCTCAGTTTATCCCAGTGCCAGAGCGAGGGGTGGCTCTGTCCCTTTGGAAATGGTCCGATTCTGCTGCTCCTGGTGCAAAATCCAAAGGGAATTGTGCTGCTCCACCACCCCTGGGCTCCCTGCTGGTCACTGACGCTGGGTTCCACCGTCCCTCAAAACACCAGGAGCAAACCAGGCTTACATGGAAGGTGTTTAAGGAAAAATTCCCTGGGATTGTCCAAAACTGAGGAGTTGTGGCGCTCTGGGCCACGGCTGAGTGGGCAGGGGGGGTTTGGCCCAAGGCTGGGCTGGATCTCGGAGATCTCTTCCAACCTCAATGATTCTGTGATTCTCCAAAGGGAATGAAACCTCGGATCTTCCCCAAATCCTCCTCCTGAGCAGCACAGCTGGGGACAAACCCATCGGCTCTTCCCCAAATCCTCCTCCTGAGCAGCACAGCTGGGGACAAACTCATCGGCTCTTCCCCAAATCCTCCTCCTGAGCAGCACAGCTGGGGACAAACCCATTGGCTCTTCTCATTCCAGGAAATTCCCCGTTTTTGAATGAAATCATTCTCTTTTTGCATCAAAGTCCAAAATTGCAGCCTTTGCTCCGGTGCTTTTTGGGTTTTCCACACTTCCCTGGGTCAGGTCCCCACTGCCCATCTCCATCTGCAGAGGATCACTCGGGGAGATTTCCCAGCACTCCCCGCTCCCCTGGAAAATAAAATTGGAGAAAAAAGGTGAATTTTGGGGTTTAATGACGTCACTGTGTCTGGAACGGGGCTGGTTGGTTGGAAAGGAAACAAGAGGGATGTGGGAAAAGATCAAAAATTCGTGACAGGGAAAAGAGACAACACCTGAGCTGTGCTGGATCCTTCTGCCTCAGCTGAACACCGGAGAGAGATTTCTGTGCCGGACTCAGCCCCGGCTCGGCTGCAGCTCCAGGAATTCTCTCCAGAAAGACAAAGATCCAACCTGACCCCTCTGAGATGTTCCACACCCTCTGCCCTTGCCACCTCCTCCTCAGCCCAGACTCCTGCAACTTCTCTTGCAGGAGGAAAAATGGGAAAAGCCTCCAATGATGTTGGAGTGAATCAGGGAATCCTGGAATGGGTTGGGTTGGGAGGGACCTTAAATCCCCCAGTGCCAGCCCTGCCATGGGCAGGGACACCTCCCACTGTCCCAGGCTGCTCCAGCCTGGCCTTGGGCACTGCCAGGGATCCAGGGGCAGCCACAGCTGCTCTGGGAATTCCATCCCAGCCCCTCACAGCCAGGAATTCCTAATTCCCAATATCCCATCCAGCCCTGCCCTCTGGCACTGGGAAGCCATTCCCTGGGTCCTGTCCCTCCATCCCTTGTCCCCAGTCCCTCTCCAGCTCTCCTGGAGCCCCTTTAGGCCCTGCAAGGGGCTCTGAGCTCTCCCTGGAGCCTTCCCTTCTCCAGGTGAACATTCCCAGCTCTCCCAGCCCAGCTCCAGAGGGGCTCCAGCCCTCGGAGCCGCTCCTTTGAGTCTCTGCTCACTCAATATTGATATTTACCATAAAACTGTGCCAGACAATTCCAGAGCTCAGGAAATTCATTTACTGCCTGGATCAGAAGCTGCAGGCAGAGCGGGCTCCCCCTTCCCTCCCAAACGAGGCAGGAGGGAGCATTTTCCCTTTCCTCTGGAGGACGTGCCGGGCTCCAGCTGGGAAATCAGCCCCGGGAATGGCAGAACCTGAGGGCTCCGCTTTGCTCCAACACCCCTGGCACGGGAGGCTGAAAGTTTTCTCCAAAACCAGCAAAACTGCACCACCCTGCACTGAAAAACGCGAGTTCAGGGCAGGTGAGGCCACTCCCGGATTTATTCCAGTGCCCAGTTCCTCTCCCTGCTTCCTGCACAGAGCAGCTGGGGATCAGGATCAGCTGCTGGGAGAGGATGAAGCCGCTGCTCACACTCCCCAGAGCTGCCCTGGGGTTGGCTTGGAACTTTTCCACTTTCCGTTTTTATTTTTTTTTAAAAAAAAAGCTTTGAGAGGGAAAAAAAATCTGAATTAGAGTCATTATTGCGAGATATTGTTGAAGACACGTAGGAGGATTTTAAGAGCTTAGATGTGAATAAAGAGAAAGAAAAGGCAGTTTTAAGCCAGGTAAGGGTTTAAAAAAGAACACGAAACTCTCCTGCTTCAAATCGAGAGTGGTTTTTAATAGCTGGGCATTGGGGGGAGCATCATTTTCCACCAGGTGCCAACATCCTCCTCCTTCCCAGCACATCTGAGCTGGGAGAAGAAAGCTGTTCTCGATCTCGCCTGGAATTGTTATTCCGGCCTCAAAACAGACCCAAAGCCATCAGTAACATCCCACAAACCCGACAGGAGAGGCAGAATGGGAGGGTTTGAAGGAAAACCCTTTGAGGGGAGGTGAATAAAATGCGGGGAAATTTTCTTTCTGCTCCTTGGCTGAAGCAAATCCCCCCAAAAATGAAACTTCAGGGAGCCCAGAGGTGCAGGGAGGAGACGAGGATGGAAAAAACAGAGCTTAAATGCTCATTTCCCCCTCATTTTTAGAAGATAACTGTGGGGATCTGGGAGGTGTGAGGTGCTCTCCAAGCCCTGGCCATCGCTGATAAGATTTTGGTGTTTATCAGGAGATAAAAGTGGCCATCTCACACCCAGGAATTGGAAGCTGCAGCTCCGGGATCCAGACACGAGGCTTTCAATTTAAGCAGGAGCAATCCCTTGAATCCCAGACTTTTAGGAACCAGTCATGCTTAAAATCAAGTGCACATGGGGGAGTTTGCAGGGTCAGATCATTCCCCTGAGCTTCCACCTGTTAGGAGAGAGGGGTTTTCTTATTTTTCCTCCCTTTCCCCCCATTTTTCCCACCTGGGGCTGTGTTTGGAGCAGCAATTTGGAAACATTTTGGTCCTTCCACTGAGAGTTTTCCTCATGAAATGAATCCATTATCAGAAATGTCCTGAGGAAGCAAGAAATGAGACTGTACAGGCAGAAAGTGAACTCACTACAAGCTCTGCCCTTCATCTCTGTCGTGGTTTGGCGCTGGCCACGTGCCAGGCACTCACGAAAAACCTTCACTCATTTTCCTCTGCTATAGCTAAGCAGAGGAGGGGAAATTAAAACTTCATCTTCATGAGCTGAGATGAGGATTATTGAGGAAAAAAGAAAACCACTTTAAGGCAAAACAGGTTCAAAACTTCAACAGCGTAAAGAAGATTTATTATTGACAGAATTAGAAGTAAAAAAACCCAAGTGAACTTCCAGGACATCTTTTTTTCTTTCCCAGTCCCTCCCTCTTTCCACCGACCGCACAAGGAAACAAAACCATGGGAGTTTGGTCAGTATTTCACTTCTTAAAAATCTTCCTTCAGAACGCTTAAGGAAAAGAGTTTCTTCTGCTGTGCCGTGGGATCCCTCCCAAAGGAGATGGCTCTGTGTGAACTTTTCCAGCGTGGCTTGAACTTCCACAAGCAGCAGCAGTCCCGCCCGAACCTGCTGCAACCTGAGTCCCTCCCACGGGCTGAGCAGTCTTCCCACAACTGCCCAGCGTGGGTCATTTTAGTTCCTGGGGTTCAGTCTCTTAAGGATGAGCTGTTTCAGTTTGGAAGCGAAGGCTCTCCTCCTCTGTCTCTAAAAGCAAGGTCCTGTCTCTGTTCGAGTTCCTCGCTACATGACAGCTTTCAGCACCCATGCACTCCAGCGTGAGCACTGCTCCCCACAGGCTGTGCGTGGATCTCTGCCCCCCCTGCACCCCAGCAATTACAGGGACACACTTTGGTGTTTATAGTCCTCACCATGGCTCGCAGGAGAAGCTCAGCTCCGGCGCTTCGAGCACCTCCTCCTTCTCCTTTCTTTCACTGACCTCGGTGCCGCCGCGTTGCTTCTCCTCTCGTGTCCTCACTGCTCCTTTTCCTCTGACTTGGAACAAAGTCGGTGTCTGGAAGCTGTAACTGAGAGGTTGATCTCGTCCGGGCTCCGCATCAGGGAATCACTCGCCGTGTCTCTCGCTGCCGGCCGCACGGCCAGCCCCAACCGCGTGGTCTTCCGCCAGCAGCACGCGGGCAGCTCCGGCCTCGGGAGCACCTCAGCCATGTGGTCCCAGCCTCAGCCACGCGGCCCCAGCCTTGGGAGCACCTCAGCCACGCGGTCCTGGCCTCAGGAGCGCCTCAGCCACGCGGTCCTGGCCTCAGGAGCACCTCAGCCACGCGATCCTGGCCTCAGCCATGTGGTCCTGGCCTCAGGAGCGCCTCAGCCACGCGGTCCTGGCCTCAGGAGCACCTCAGCCACGCGGTCCCGGCCTCAGGAGTGCCTCAGCCATGCGGTCCCGGCCTCAGGAGTGCCTCAGCCACGCGGTCCTGGCCTCAGGAGCACCTCAGCCACGCGGTCCTGGCCTCAGCCATGTGGTCCTGGCCTCAGGAGTGCCTCAGCCACGCGGTCCCGGCCTCAGGAGCACCTCAGCCACGCGATCCCGGCCTCAGGAGTGCCTCAGCCATGCGGTCCCGGCCTCAGGAGTGCCTCAGCCACGCGGTCCTGGCCTCAGGAGCACCTCAGCCATGCGGTCCCGGCCTCAGGAGTGCCTCAGCCATGTGGTCCCGGCCTCAGGAGCACCTCAGCCACGAGGTCCCGGCCTCAGGAGCGCCTCAGCCACGCGGTCCCAGCCTCAGGAGTGCCTCAGCCACGTGGTCCCGGCCTCAGGAGTGCCTCAGCCACGCGGTCCCAGCCTCAGGAGTGCCTCAGCCATGTGGTCCCGGCCTCAGGAGCGCCTCAGCCACGCGGTCCCAGCCTCAGGAGTGCCTCAGCCATGTGGTCCCGGCCTCAGGAGCGCCTCAGCCACGCGGTCCCAGCCTCAGGAGGGCTCTGGCTGCACAGTCTCAGACTTCAGACTGCGTAGTCCTGGTAGTCCTGGCCCCGAGAGGGCCCTGACCACGCGGTCTCAGGAAGGCCCTGACCACGCGGCCCTGGCCTCGGGAAGGCCCCAGCCTCAGGAAGGCCCCGGCCTCAGGAAGGCCCTGACCACACAGCCCCAGCCTCGGGAAGGCTCCGGCCACACAGCCCCGGCAGCCCCCAGAGGGATGGGCCCTGGCGCTCGCCTCACCACCCCTCAGGAGAAGAAAAAAAGAGTGCTTCCCGCGGTTTTACCTTTCTTAAATATGTCATCACAGAGGCGTTACCAACTTCTCTAATTGGGCTAATAACCTGCCCATTGTCAGAGCCTCCAGTGATTAGCGCTGTGCTGGACATTGAAGTTTAGAGCAACTTCTCTCTCACCTACTAAAACCATGCTGTGTTAAACCAACACACACGGGCAGGGACACCTCCCACTGTCCCAGGTGGCTCCAAGCCCCGTCCAGCCTGGCCTGGGACACTCCCAGGGATCCGGGGGCACTGGGAACAGCGCACACAAGGCAGGGACAGAGCTGAGATCAGGGTGAGCTCCTCAGACCCTACAGAGAAGGTGGGGCCAAGAGTTCTTCCAGAGAACTGGAGAGGCTTTGGCAAGACAAACAAACAGTAGTGATTCCCTTCTTGGGAGGGAATTTATGGGATGCAGGAGTTTTCTCCTGGCTCCAGGAGCAGCCTGGGTCATCCCGGAGCTCATCTCTGTCAGACCTCGGCTTCTTCTCCTCCTGCCACTCTTTGAAAGGAGCAGTGAAAAGGTTCCACACTTCTCTTATTTCTCCGTCTCCCAGGCCTCATCTCTGCTTTTCTCCTGTTTCCTTCGTGCAGGGGAGAGAGGGAGAGAGAGCAAAATGTCATGGTTTGACACAGCTACACACCCCAAGACACAAACAAAGGGAATTCTCCACGTGGAATGGAAGTGAGCAGGATGACACCACTCCTACGTCTGCTCCCAGCACAGCCCGTGGCTCCCAGCACAACCCCAGCCCAATCCCAGCACCATCCCAGCACAGACCCAGCACAGACCCAGCACAGACCCAGTCCCAGCATCACAGTACAATCTCAGCACAATCCCAGTCCCAGCACAACCCCAGCACAATCCCAGTCCCAGCACAATCCCAGTCCAACCCCAGCACAATCCCAGTCCCAGAAGTCACAGTATAATCCCAGCACAGTCCCAGTCCCGGCACAATCCCAGCACAACCCCAGCCAAACCCCAGCACAGTCCCAGTCCCAGCAGTCACAGCACAACCCTAGCACAGTCCCAGTCCCAGCACAATCCCAGCACAGCCCCAGCACAACCCCAGCACAATCCCAACCCTAGTCCCAGTCCCAGCTCAATCCCAGCACAATCCCAGTCCCAGCAGTCACAGCACAACCCCAGCATAGTCCCAGCCCCAGCACAATCCCAGCACAACCCCAGCCCAACCCCAGCACCATCCCAGTCCCAGAAGTCACAGCACAACCCCAGCACAGCCCCAGCACAATCCCAGTCCCAGCTCAATCCATGGCTCCCAGCACAATCCCAGTCCCAGCTCAATCCATGGCTCCCAGCACAATCCCAGCTCAATCCCAGTCCCAGCTCAATCCCAGCTGAGCCCCGGTGCTGTGGCAGCTTTGATAAGAGCCCAGTGCAATCAGTGCAGTGATAAGAGCCCAGTGCAATCAGTGCAGCTCCTCTTCTCTGGCCCCAGTGCCGGATGATTTCCTCCTGCGGCTTCTTCATTCCCGTTTATAATTAAAGCCGGTGCAGCCATGCCAAGGGCTATAGGAAAAGAAGGAATAAGTGATGAAGTGCTGGCAGCCAGCCAAGGCCTCGCTGCTGCCGCTCAGGTTCTTGCAACACCAGAATCCCAGCATTCAGGTTTTGGTGCTGGGTGAAGTGTTTGTGTTTGCGGGAGGATGCAGCCAGCTGGGGTGAAGGAAAGGGCTCAGGGTGTTTGGGACTGTTGGATATTTAGGCTTTATATTTAAAATAAAGGGTTGAATCATCCTGGGTTTCTTCACAGCACTGCTGCAATCAAACCAGAGTCACCGGCAGGGCAGCTGGTGACGAGCTGGAATCTCGGGGAGATGGGGGTAAAACAAAACCAGCACTTCCAGGCTTGGCTGGAGTTTTCCCAGCAAAAACCTGCTAGAAATTCCCATTCTTGTGAGGATGATCCAGCCAAAACTGAAGATGTGGATTTGACACCTGAACATCCCATTTTTAGCTGTTTTTAACCAGATATTTAATTCTGTCTCCCACTTTAACCTCAAGAATCCCACACACCCCCGAAGGGTGTTTCTGTAACGAAAACCCCAATCCGAAGCTCCGGAGCCAGGCCTTGCTCCATCCCTGGGATTATTTGTGTTGGATAATGACTGGGAGCGCTCTGGAAATCGGGGCCCTGTTGTGTAAACAGCGATGGTGCCCCAAGAGCTCCGCGTTTCAACGGACAATGGGACAGACAATGGCAAATCAGGGCCACCACCAGGTCAGGGACAGCTGCGTCCCACCCTGACTTCCCCTGCTCCGGGACAAACTGTTCTCTCCATCAGCTCCAGAGCGCTCCAAACCCACCCTCCAGAATTCCCAATCTCCCTCCCGTGCTGGCAGTCGCTGTGCCCGAAGTGAAGGGACGCAGGGACGGGCAGAGGGTCCCCGTGCCTCTGGGTTCCACTCCCTGCTGTGCCACCCAATCTCCTGCACAGCCCAAAGCACCCACCCTGCTGGTGTGGGAGGGGGATTCTCTTCCCAGCCACGCCCGTTTTGGGGGTAAATGTGGTGCTGGTGTTTATTCCTCGTTCCCAAGTGATTGGTGGCTCCAGCACGAGGCTGGGACTGCAGACACCCTGCCAAGGCACTTCGGAAGGTGCTGCCTCAGGATTTTAGGTTTTGTATTTTTCATGTATTTGTGATCCTGCAATTCTTCCGTGTGTAGCTCTGAGCTCCGCACAGCCTGGTAGCTGCTGTTCTCCCGTTTTGGTCAGACAAAACAATTCCTCTCCAGGCCTGTGACTCCAGGACACCTCAGTGCCTCAGGCCCCGAGAAATGTAAACAGCACTGAGCTGGGGGGGAGCAAACTCGGAGTAAATGACTTCATTACCTGCAGCTGTAATCGGAGGATTAACCCCCGAGATGCAAATGGACCGAACCCATAAAAGTGTGCAAAGCCGTGACCCCGCGGTCCATTTGTGGGTGTAGCCCCTGGGGGTGCCCTGAATGCACCTGGAGGCCCTTCAAGAGACAGAACCGCGTTTATTCTCCTCGTTCCGTCTGCCCTCTGTTTGGAGGCAGCCCCTCAAGGCACCAAAGGTCCTGCCCTTGCGTGAATGGAGCTTTGGGATGGAAGGACTCCATAAAAGAAAGGTCCTGGATTAGGATTTGATTGCCCTCAGACAGAACCGCTCCCAGCACACACCAATCCCCCCCAAATGTCCCCAAACCCCAGAGTTTAACAGCCGGGGCCATCTCTCCACCTGTCCCCGATGCGCTCTGCCCGCTGACCTCACCGGGATGAACTCACCCGGGGAGTTGCAAAGGTTCCCAAACAAAGGCTCCTTCCCGTTCCGGCTGACACAAACACCGCTCCCGTCCCTCTGAGTCACTGCCCGCCTCCGGCCGAGCCGCACCCAGCCCGGCGGCCTGGGGAGGGTCTCCCTGCTTTGATGTCCTTGGCTGCGAACCGCGTCCCCCTCCCCTGCACCTGAGCAAACATCCAGCAACAGCCGCCTTCCCTCCCCTCTTCCCTTCCCTGGCTGCATCCCTTTCCTCAGGGAGACGGGAACCGAGGCTCCATAACCCTGAGGATCTGGAAACCGTAATGAAGGTGGATCAATTAAACAGACAGTCCTGGGTGAGAGACAGAAGGACAAAAGGGTTTTTCCTTGGCTCTGAATCAGCCATTTCTCCTCTGATGGGGGAATTATTGGGATACGGAGACCCTGAGATGCGGCTGCTCCTGGATCCCTGGCAGTGCCCAAGGCCAGGCTGGAGGGGCTCGGAGCAGCCTGGGACAGTGGGAGGTGTCCCTGCCCTGGCAGGGGTGGCCCTGGATGGGATTTAAGGTCCTTCCCACCCAACCATTCCAGGATTCCCTGCTGTGATTCCATGCCATGATTCCAGGTCATGACTCTGTGATGTGATTCCCTCATATAATTCCAGGCCATGATTCCATGCTGGGATTCCATGATGTGATTCCCTGCTATAATTCCATGATGTGGTTCCATGCCATGATTCCATGATGTGATTCCATGCCATGGTTCCCTGCCATGATTCCATGATGTGATTCCCTGCTATAATTCCATGCCATGATTCCCTGCTATAATTCTGTGCTATAATTCCATGCCATGATTCCATGTTATGATTCCCTACTATAATTCCATGCCATGATTCCATGATGTGATTCCATGCCATGATTCCCTGCCATGATTCCATGATGTGATTCCATGCTATAACTCCATGCCATGATTCCCTGCTATAATTCCATGCCATGATTCCATGCTGTGATTCCCTGCTGTGATTTATGTGTTCCACCTCAGCTGTTCCCTCATCTCCCAAAATGTCTCTTTACCGGAACATCTTACCTGGAACTCGGGGTGTGCAACGCCCCCAGAAATCTCCCACATTTCTTTGCAAATCTCTCATCTAGCCACCACAAAAAACACCCAAAATAAACAAAAAATGGTATTTTCTAGGTAAATTCCCTTTTTAAAAGTGTTGGAGTCATCCAGGGTGAGGAGGAGGCAGCAGGGACTGCATGGAACTGGTCCCACTTGGGATCAGGGCTCCGATTTTATTGCCATCATTATCCCTCCCCTCCTGTATTTAGGAGGCTCTGCAGTATCAGAAAAATTCCCATCATGAGGCCTGATTTTCTGCTCATTTCAGGAGACAAAACACTGAAATCCTGGGAGCTGCACAATTCCTGCAGATCCTGCTGGAAGTGCTGCGCTGTGCTCAGAGACCGGACGGTGACTGGGATCTGTCCCTGGAAGGGCTCGGAAGCCCCACTTAGGAATTGTTTCCCATCCTGGGAATGCTCCCAAGCATTCTCAGCACCTCCCAGGCATCCCCTCCTCGGAGCAGGGCTGGGAACAGGGCTGGGAATGGGGCAGAGCTCGTGGGGAAGCTCCCAGAACCAGCTGCTCCCAATTCCTGCTCTTGGAGCTGGACTTTCCACCTCAGTCCACCCAGTTCAGCCACGGAGCCTCCTTTTTGCTGTTTCCCGAATATTTTGGGTTCAGACTCCTTTTTCTCCCTGCCCTCCATGGATGCAGGGATATTTGGAGACCTGGGATTCTCCAGTTGTTAAAATCCCAGCTGGTTTCTGGGGGAGATGGGAGTAGAAGAGAACAGACACTTCCAGGCTTGGCTGGAGTTTTCCCAGCTAAAACCTGCCAGAAATTCCCAGTCCTGTGAGAACGATCCAGCCAAGACTGGAGATGTGGATTTGACCCCTGAACAGCCCATTTTTAGCTGTTTTTTTAAACCAGATACTTAATTCTGTCTCCCACTTTAACCTCAAGTGTCCCACACACCCTCGAAGGAGGTTTCTGTAAGGAAAACCCCAATCCGAAGCTCCAGGTGGGATTTCTCTGTCAGGACTTACAGACATTCCAGGTTTTAGCCACACCCATCCAGAGTGAGGTTGGGAACACCTGGAATTTTATCCAATCCAGCCAAATTTGGCCCCTGGCCTCATTTCTTACCCACCTTCAGGTGGATTTCGGGTGGCTCAGCTGCTGTTCCTGAATGTTTCACCGATGCCAAGGTGAGGATTTGTCCTTATCTCTGTGACCTGGATCCTTTAATCCCATCCAGCTGTGCAGACAAAGATGATTTATGGACCATTTCATTCCTAATATCACTTATCTCCTATTCCAAGAGGCGATCCCGTGTTATCTTAAAGCCTTTTCCCATTAAATCTCATCAAACACATGAATTAACGAGGAGGATGAAGCTGATGGAGATGGGCAGTGGGGACCTGACCCAGGGAAGTGTGGAAAACCCAAAAAGCACCGGGGCAAAGGCTGCAATTTTGGACTTTGATGCAAAAAGAGAATGATTTCATTCAAAAACGGGGAATTTCCTGGAATGAGAAGAGCCGATGGGTTTGTCCCCAGCTGTGCTGCTCAGGAGGAGGATTTGGGGAAGAGCCGATGGGTTTGTCCCCAGCTGTGCTGCTCAGGAGGAGGATTTGGGGAAGATCCGAGGTTTCATTCCCTTTGGAGAATCACAGAATCATTGAGGTTGGAAGAGATCTCCGAGATCCAGCCCAGCCTTGGGCCAAACCCCCCCTGCCCACTCAGCCGTGGCCCAGAGCGCCACAACTCCTCAGTTTTGGACAATCCCAGGGAATTTTTCCTTAAACACCTTCCATGTAAGCCTGGTTTGCTCCTGGTGTTTTGAGGGACGGTGGAGCCCAGCGTCAGTGACCAGCAGGGAGCCCAGGGGTGGTGGAGCAGCACAATTCCCTTTGGATTTTGCACCAGGAGCAGCAGAATCGGACCATTTCCAAAGGGACAGAGCCACCCCTCGCTCTGGCACTGGGATAAACTGAGAGGAGGAGGAGGAGGAGGAAACTCCTCAGATCTGCCCCTCTCCAGCACAGGTGAGGCAGCCCAAAAACGTCTGTTTAATTCTTTGATTTTAAACATGAAGCAAAATATATCAAAATACATCTATATAGCACTTATATTTATCACCCTGACAGGAATTAATTACAGCTTCCTAGAAAAGGACTTAAATCACCCCAAAATCCCATTTTACAAAGCAACTTTATGTTCCACGGGATGCCACAAGTCACCTCAGGTGCTGGGGTGTCAGTGGGAATTAATGGGATGAGTTTAAATCCCACTCCGCAGAGGAGGAAGCCGTGTCCTTACCCAGCAGGAATTTTTATGGAGCGTCTCCTGCGGGAAAAGCCGGGGATAAAAAGGAACCTGGTGGTGTCTGGCTTTTATTATTTATTGAACAATGCCCCATTGATTCGCAGCTCCTCTGCAGACAGCTCATAAACAAGGCCTGCAGTGCAAAGTTTAGACAAGGACAGAGATTCCTGAACTCTCAGCACAGCACGAAACTCTGGGATTGCCCCCACGGAAGGAATGGGCAGGACTGGGATTTAGGAGGGAGAAATGCAAGAAATGCAAAGATATTTGGCTGAAGAAAGACGATTTCACTGAAAAGTGCAGTTTCGTGGGTTTCCCCAGGTTTTTAGTGCTGAAATGTTTCTCCTGAGGTCACTAAAAGGTTCCTCCGAAAGTTCTTGCCCCAGAGAGCACCCAGCACGTTTCTTCAGGGCAGGAACACATTTCCTCTGCCTTTGGGCTGAAAGCTCTACCTGCACAAACCCACGGGGACCAGGAGGGGTTTAGGCACTTTGGCATTTACTGGTTTGTATCCAAAAGGGCAGAGTTGGAATCCCAGACCCCTGGAAGGGTTTGGGTTGGAAGGGGATGTTCGATCCCACCTAGTGCCAGCCCTGCCATGACCAGGGACACCTCCCACTGTCCCAGGCTGCTCCAACCCGGCCTTGGGCACTGCCAGGGATCCAGGGGCAGCCACAGCTCCTCTGGGAATTCCAGCCCAGCCCCTCCCCACCCTCACAGCCAGGAATTCCTTCCCAAAATCCCATCTAAACCAGCACATGGAATCCTGGATGGATTTGGGGTGGGAAGGGACCTCAAAGCCCATCCAGTGCCACCGTGGGGCAGGGACACCTTCCGTAGACCAGATGGCTCCAACCTGGCCTTGGGCACTGCCAGGGATCCAGGGGTAGCCCCAGCTGCTCTGGGAATTCCATCCCAGCCCCTCACCCCCTCACAGGAAAGGCTCTTTACCCCCTACCCCGTGTCCCCATCAGCTCCAGAAGGTTCCAATGGGATTTTCCCTGGAGTGTTCCCCCAGGAGATGAAATAAAAGTGAACGTGGCAAAGTCAGCGGCACCAAAGGCATCTCAACAACCTTCACCTCCCTTCCCTGGGTGCTCGCTGGGGCCCTAAAGAACCAATTCCCCCAGGGAGGGGCTGGGGTCTGGGGTTCCCACAGACACCAGGGAGCATCCCTGAAATTGGCTGAATCCCCTGGAAGCCACTCCAGCTCCCAAACCCATGGAACAACTCCCATGGTCGTGGCCTCTGCTGCTCCCCAGCTGTTAAATCACTTAAAAGCAGCTCGGGCTGCCCTCAGCTCTCTCCCATTCCCGTCACTTCCCACGTCAGAGGCTGCTGGAGCTCTGTCTTCCCGCTGGAAGCAGAGGTGGGGTCCGTGGGATCGCGCTCTCCGCGGAGAATCCCGGCATTAAACGTCCCCCACCCCACGAGGAGGCTGAGAAGCCCTTGGCCCCGTGACCCCTGACAGGCTCTGCAGGGCAGCCAGGGGCTCCCTCTGTTTTTCCAGGCGCTCCTCTCCTGGCCTGGCTCTGCCTCCGGCTGCTGATTGTCATTTCCAATCTCTTGGCATCGCACACAGAGTGAAAAAAAAAGGAAAACAACAAAAAAACCCCAACAAAAACGTTGCTCGGAGTTGGCTGCGCCTCAGCTCCACGGCTGCAGGGATGAGCGGCTCTGCCCCCATCCCGCACTTCTGAACATCCCAAATGCGTGCAGGAAAGGTCATGGGAAGGGAGGGGGCTAATCCGAGGCACGGCTGGGGCACCCCGAGGAGAAGCGGAGCCTGAGGATCCCTTTTCCCCCAGTGGGCAGCACCCCAAGCCCGTGCAGTGATCCCGGTGCCCCCAGGGTGGGGGTTCAACGCACAAAGTTATGATATAAAACCGAGGTGCTGGAATTAGAATTTGAAATTGGGATTTTTTTTCAGCGCCACTGATATTTTCTGCTGGTTTCTGTCCCAGCCTGGGCTTTTCACCCTCTGCTGTCACCTTGTCAGGTGTGAAGAAGCACAGACAGTGACTCCCACCTCGAGTCCCTGCCTGTCCACGTCTCCTGCTGGATGGGACCCCAGCCCCTCCCTGGGGGAATTGGTTCTTTAGGGCCGCAGCGAGCACCCAGGGAAGGGAGGTGAAGGTTGTTGAGATGCCTTTGGTGCTGCTGACTTTGCCACGTTCACTTTTATTTCATCTCCTGGAGGAACACTCCAGGGAAAATCCCATTGGAACCTTCTGGAGCTGATGGGGACACGGGGTAGGGGGTAAAGAGCCTTTCCTGTGAGGGGGTGAGGGGCTGGGATGGAATTCCCAGAGCAGCTGTGGCTGCCCCTGGATCCCTGGCAGTGCCCAAGGCCAGGTTGGAGCAGCCTGGGACAGTGGGAGGTGTCCCTGGGCATGGCAGGGCTGGCACTGGGTGGGATCGAACATCCCCTTCCAACCCAAACCCTTCCAGGGGTCTGGGATTCCAACTCTGCCCTTTTGGATACAAACCAGTAAATGCCAAAGTGCACAAACCCCTCCTGGTCCCCGTGGGTTTGTGCAGGTAGAGCTTTCAGCCCAAAGGCAGAGGAAATGTGTTCCTGCCCTGAAGAAACGTGCTGGGTGCTCCCTGGGGCAAGAACTTTCGGAGGAACCTTTTAGTGACCTCAGGAGAAACATTTCAGCACTAAAAACCTGGGAAAACCCACGAAACTGCACTTTTCACTGAAATCTTCTTTCTTCAGCAAAGAAGTTCCCTACTTCTGCTGCGGGCTTCTCATTCTTCCCTTTGACTCCAGGGTTTCTGTGGAATCCAGAAGGTCCCTCCTTCCCAGGACACGGGCAGGTCTGGTGTCATCTTCCTCTTCACGCAATCCTCGCGTGCTGGGTGGTGAAAACAGCACTTGGAAGCAGCAGGAATTTCATTTCATGCCCCCAAAAATCTGGGGGACTTTTGGAAATCCTTCAGGACTGAAGATTTCTGTCCTACCAAGTAACGACTCCAGCGTGGGATGAGGTCTGAACCCAGAGCACCTCTTTAATCTCCTTTCAAATGCAGAATGGAGGTGGTTCAGCCACAATTGAGCCAATTATAAAAACTTCCTGGTTATCCACTCGTTTAGCGTGATTGGGCTCCCTTTGGAGACGGTCCCAGCTGCATTCCCATCCCTGGATTCAGAATATTCTGTTTCTTCAGGTAAAAACCTTAAGACTGAACCCTACCAGAGTGTCTAGAATTGGTTTTGGCTCTTGGCTTTCTGTAAGAAAACAGCAAATCACAGCTGGGAGGAGAAGGAAAATCCTTGGGATTCACCTCTTGCTTCCAGACAATGAAGTTACACAATAAAACAGGAGGGACAGGGAAGTGGTTTAGCAGGGAAGTTGGGAGGAGGAGCTGGGAAGGGGCTGGAGAGCTCCTGAGGGAGCTGGGAAAGGGGCTCAGCCTGGAGCAAAGGAGGCTCAGGGGGGACCTTGTGGCTCTGCACAAGTCCCTGACAGGAGGGGGCAGCCGGGGGGGTCGGGCTCTGCTCGCAGGGAACAGGGACAGGAGGAGAGGGAACGGCCTCAGGCTGGGCCAGGGCAGGCTCAGGGTGGACAGCAGCGGGAATTTCCTCATGGAAAGGGTGGCCAGGCCTTGGCAGGGGCTGCCCAGGGATGTGTTGGGAGTTCCCATCCCTGGGAGGATTTAACAGGTGGATGTGGCACTTGGGGACATTCCATGGTGGCCTTGGCAGGGCTGGGGGATGGTTGGACTCCATGGGCTTCAAGGTCTTTTCTAACCTGAACAATTCCATGATGTTACAATATTATTGTCAGGAAGTCGTGGATGGATTTTTCTGGCTGCTGCCCAAATCTTTTCCCCAGGAGGTTCCTCTTCCCTGGTGCAGATTAAAGCTGGAATTCTGTGCTGCCACTCAAGGAATCCCTGGGATGGGACTGGGATGGGTCAATGCTTTCTATTCTTTATTTATCTTAGTAGGAAACCACTTCCACAGTCGCTGGAAATGGAGTGCTTGGGGTTTTTTAATGATTTCCTTTCCAAGAGGAAAGAAGAGCCCAGGAACAGAATATTTCCGAGTCCCACAGGGAGCGCACTGCTTTAAAACTGGAGAATGATGTCCCGAGAGTTAAACCAGTTATCCCACCACATTTGGGAGCCCAAAAAGCAATCCTGGGATAACAGAATGATCTCTACAAGGTCCGAAAAACTTCCCAAAATCTTCCTGGGACAGCTGTGAGGAGGGACAGGAGGGCTCTGGTAGGCCAGGTCCCATTGTCACCGTGCAAGAGGAATCCAAGCCTTTAATTTGGAATTCAATCCCATGTGGCTGTTCCTGGATGTGGGACACACCTTGTAAAACCCAACCCCTCCACTGGGAATGGGAATATTTGGAATATATGGATCCTGGGTGGGGTGAAAGTGAGTGTGAGGTGTTTTCCCCCCTCCAGAGGTGACCGTGACACCTCCAAACAGAAACGTTCCCAATAAGGAGCATTTCCCATCTCCCAGCTCCCGTTTCCTGCTCCTTTTCTCAGCTTTTGCTTCTCCCTTTGTGCAGCGGAAACCCTAAAGTTTGTAAATCCTCTGATTGCCCTGAAGTGCAATCGTGCCTGGAGCAAGATCCGTGGCACAATTCCAGCTCCGTGAGGTGAAATCCATCCCCGTGCAGGGAGCTGGAAAGAATCCTCCAAAGCCACGAGGGAAGGAGTTAATTAGGACAATTAGGACATCCAGGGCATGTGTTGATGAGCTGCCTTTAATTCTTCCCGCTGCAGAAAGCAGAATGTGTAACAGGAATTTGTTCATTTGAGTTTTTTTCCAAACATTTGGGAAAATGTTGGGACAGCCACGCTGTTGATGCCATCCCAGAGTCCAAAAAACTGTCATCCCCACTCAGGCTGCTGAAATGGAGCAATGTGTGCTGAAAGGGAGATGTATTTAGGGGATGGTCTGCCAGGAGGCATCCATGGAGGGACTCTGGGAAGGAGATTCCCCGCAGGTGGGTTTTGGGGAGCTCAATTCACTTTTTTCCAGAGCAGCCACTGCAGGACGGAGCCCAGATTCAGCGTGGCCCTCATCGGGACATTTCCCTTCTCCATCGGGACATTTCCCTGCCCCATTTGGACATTCCCCTTCTCTGTTTGGGACATTTCCCTTCTCCACTGGGACATTTCCCTTCTCCATTGGGACATTTCCCTGCCCCACTGGGACATTTCCCTTCTCTGTTTGGGACATTTCCCTTCTCCACTGGGACATTTCCCTGCCCCACTGGGACATTTCCCTTCTCTGTTTGGGACATTTCCCTTCTCCACTGGGACATTTCCCTTCTCTGTTTGGGACATTTCCCTTCTCCACTGAGACATTCTCCTTCTCCATTGGGACATTTCCCTTCTCCATTGGGACATTTCCCTGCCCCACTGGGACATTTCCCTTCTCTGATTGGGACATTTCCCTTCTCCATTGGGACATTTCCCTGCCCCATTTGGACATTTCCCTGCCCCATTTGGACATTTCCCTTCTCTGTTTGGACATTTCCAGCTCCATTGGGACATTTCCCTGCCCCACTGTGACATTTCCCTTCTCCACTGGGACATTTCCCATCTCCATTGGGACATTTCCCTTTTCCATGTGGAGATTTCCCTGCCCCATTGGGACATTTCCCTGCCTGGGCAGACCTTGGGATGCTGAAGGACTCTCCCCAAGTGCATCCCACTGGGAGAGGAAGGTTTGTGCAGCCCCCCCATGGATCTGCTCCATGATTTGAGCCTGGTGCTGATCCCAGAGCTTCTCCCATGCTAAACCTCCCGAAATCCCCAAATTTCCATGGAATGCCTGAACCTTTCTCGTGCACCGAACCCAAAAGTGCAGCTTTCACGGGCCCTCCTCCTTTCACCTTCAGCACTCGGGGTATAAAACCAGAGGAGAATTTTCTCCGTGCATATTAATGCCCTTAACGAGCCTGTTTTAATTGCATTAGCGGCCATTCTATTTACAGGCCCCACAATCTGCTTGCTCTCATTCCCATCAGGTTTCCGATTCTCCACACTTGGCTGCTGCTTTTCCGCCCTGCTAAAAGCGGAGCTCGTTTCCCTGCGGCCTCAAAGTCAGCATTAGCACCTCGGAAAGGACATTTAGGAGAAGACAAAACCCCTCCTGTCCACACCCTGAATTTATTCCCCCTCAAGCAAAGCAGGTGAGCAAAGCCTTTTTCCCCTCGTGCATTTGTTGATTGTGATTTTCCTGCACAGCTGGCTCCTCTGGAAGGGTTAAATCCAGGCAGGGAGAACTCAAAAAGCTGGGAATGATCCCAGCCAGCCATCCTTTCCTCAGTTTCCCCCTGCTGAAGATCGCTGGAGCTGCTGCTCTGGCAGTGACACTGGACTTGATGGAAGAAAATGCAATTAAAGGGGATCAGCTGCAATTAAGCAGGATCAAAACAGTTCCCCTCCCACTTAAACAAGCAAATTAAGCCAATTTTTTTGTGCATGTGCCCATTTATCAGCTGTTTCCATGGCAACCCTTGTTGTCCTCCGTGCTGTGTCTCGTTTGTGTCATGGTAACACCCTGCAATCCCGCTCCCATTGTCCTGGGTTCCGTGGAAATGTTCGCAAGGGAGACCTTTAATCTGCAAATCTCGCAGGTCTTCGCTTCAGCTGATACAAATTTGTCGTGGCCACTGTTCTTTTGGTGCTTTATCCCAGACAGGCTGAATTTTCTCCTTCCTGGCTCGATCTGAGCTGGGTTGGAGTGGAAGAATCAATATTTACCCAGCAATCTGCAGCCCTTTAACTGAACTGGTTTAAAATCCCAGCTCCAAGAAACTGCTGGAAGTCCCTGGAGCGGAGTGAGGCTGTTCCTCCTTGTCCGAAACTTCGTGGGGTTTTTGACTTTGAAACGCCTCTTTTGGTGTTAAATTCCAGCAGTTCCCAGGCCCTGCTGATTTTAACAAAATCCTGACTTTTCAGGACTCCCTTCTCCTGTCTGATCTAAATTCCACAATACCCCAATTCTAAATTCCTGTGTTTTGTTATGAATCCTGTGTTTGCTGCTGGGGGGAGTTGCTGGGGGTGAGGCATGTCCTGGAGATGCTGCAGGGATCTCCACCAGGACAGGGTTTGAGTGGAGGGTCTGGTGTTGTGTCATTCTGTGAGATCAGCTCTCGTGGCTGATCCTGTGCAGTCGCTGGGGGAGGATCAGACTTCCCGGCCCCTGGAAAATCAAGATTTTTCATGGAGGAAAGTATCTGCTGATTTAATATCCTGGTTTCTCTTTCACAGGGAAATGGATCTGTTGGAATAAATCCAGAGGAGGCCACAGAGAGCTGGAGCCCCTCTGGAGCCGGGCTGGGAGAGCTGGGGGTGCTCACCTGGAGAAGGGAAATTCCGGGGAGAGCTCAGAGCCCCTTGCAGGGCCTAAAGGGGCTCCAGGAGAGCTGGAGAGGGACTGGGGACAAGGGATGGAGGGACAGGACACAGGCAATGGCTTCCCAGTGCCAGAGGGCAGGGCTGGATGGGATATTGGGAAGGAATTCCTGGCTGGGAGGGTGGGGAGGGGCTGGGATGGAATTCCCAGAGCAGCTGTGGCTGCCCCTGGATCCCTGGCAGTGCCCAAGGCCAGGCTGGAGCACCCTGGGATGGTGGGAGGTGTCCCTGGGCATGGCAGGGGTGGCACTGGGTGGGCTTTAAGGTCCTTCCATCCCAAATCATTCCAGAATGCCCTGATTCTGGGATTCCAAAGCCTCTCTGCAGAACCCCTGCAAGGCTGGGCTGTCATTCTCTGGAAATGAGATCCCCTGATTTACCCTCCCAGCCCATCGACCACAACAGAAGCCACCAGCAGCCTTTCCTGGAGACGTCCCAGCCTCTGGAACCCCCGGGGACACCTGGGCACATCCTGGGGCCGTCGATGCCTGCACGAGTCTGATCCGCCCTCACTTCCTGCAGATCAGCAGCGATTGAAGGCCGCTGCTGTTTCCTGTGCTCCCGGTGAAATTAAATATCCCAGCCGAGATTCCAGGGCTGCTTTCAACAATTAACGACCAGCAGAGCCCAGAAACAGCCCCGTGCTCCCGCTGCTGCTCGGAGCTGGGGCACACACAAGCCCCGGGGGAGTCTCTGCCACACAAACTTTTCCCCGGCCGGGGTCGAGCATCTTCCAGCTTGAAAAAGAAAAACTTCAGCCGGCTGAGTGGGTGAGGATTTGCAGGATCAGGCCCTTGGCGGCCTCTGCTCTGTTTTTTGTTTGGCTCTGCTGTTGCAGAGGTTTCCTTAGCGACCGCTGTATCCTTTTACAAGGCATTGTTGGTGACACACATTGACGTGGGGATGCTAAAAACGATGGCACCCAATAAAAATAACCCCGGTGATGACCCCGTTTCCTTAAGCAAACAGCACCATTATCCACCAGGAACCGGCCAGAGGGATTTCTCTCTGGAACAATGATGCCTGCAGCCCTCAGCAGCACCAACGGGAGCCTCTCTGGAGTGTGCAAAGGTCAAGAGGAAAATCTCCCATCCTTTGCTCTCTGTGCCTGATTCCAGCATTTACCGGCGCAGGGCTGGCCAGGAGAGAGGGAAATGCTCCCTGGAATCTCTTCTAAAATCCAAGATCCAATCCCTGCATGGAAAAAAGATCACTTAGTTGTTTAGTGATGGGGGTGGTGGAGATCTGGGTCCCTCCCTCCCACAGGTCCCTCCCGAGGGGCTGAAAATGAGCCGGGTTTAGATTCCCCAAACTGGGATTTTGGCAGCTCTGTGTTGTTTCCCAAGGACAGTTCCTGGGCCAGTCCTTCTGCTGATCCTCTGGAAGGGACTGGGTGCAGGATTCAGCTCCTCAGTGGGGTAAAAACTGTAAATTTTCTTCACCAACTCCATGAAAACAGAAAACTCTGGAATGGTTTGGGTTGGAAGGGACCCTAAAGCCCATCCAGCCCCGCTGGCCACCTTCCACTGGCCATGTCTGATCCTGAGGGCGGGAGGGGACACGATGAACTGCTTGGATCACTAAATCCATTAATGCTTTTGGGAAGATATTGGCCAGAGGCAAAGGAAAAGAGGGAGCAGAGCCATTGTCCAATGTGGATTTAATAGGAGGCTGATTTGTGGTGTAAACACGGGCAGAGGAGTCGATGCTGGGTTGATACAGCCAGTCCTGGCCTTTACTGGTACCGGTGTGAGCTGGTTTGAAGCTGGCCTGGATCTCTTTTATCCATCTGACATACCCTGCCATGGAATTTTGGAGGTTTTCCCATGGAAAATTATGACTTTGCATCAAAACCTGATTATTTTCCAGTTTATAATTACGATTTTGGTTGGGTTTTTTTGACAAGGAGTTGATGCTCTTTGTTTACAGATCAGGCTGGGTTTGCTGTTCTCTGGTGAAAATATGAGAACCTCAAGTCAAGCGGGCCTCGCGTGCGTGGTTTCAATTTAGTGTCACAACTCCAGTTTATACAAGCAGAGGAGAGAAGAAAGTTCCAAAGGAATTTTCTCCCAGTCCCAGAGCCTGGAATTCTCTGGTTTAACCCATCATGAGTGGGGAACATGGATTTGGAACCAGATCCAGCTTAGGGGACCAGGCTGGGCCTCTCTTTTCACTTTCCCCTCTTCATCTGGGGGTGCCCAGACCTGGGGGTTGATTTGGGCTCATCTCAGTAGGAATTTCATCCAAGGGATGAAATCCTCTTGCTTTCCCCTCCACATCCAAAGAATTTGGGATTCAGGGGGAGGGAGTTTTGTCTCAATAAATTCTTTACAAGCCGCACACCGACCCCAGGCTGGGGTACAGAAGGAGGGGAATGGAAAGGGAATACCTGCCTTGTCTGGGCTGAGCCTCACCAGCATTCCCAGTGATTTATGGCCAAAAACCAGTTCAAACCAGTCCGAATTTCTAAAACTGGAGGAGGACAGTGACTGCAACCTCCACATGAGAACAGAGCTCTTGAGCTGAATTATTTCAACCTTGGGCTGAGATTGTTCCTAAACGAGTGACAGCCCCAAACACTGCCAGGACCAGCGTTCCCGGCTAACCTGGGGCACGTGGATGTTCTGATCCAGACACGGGGATTTTGAGAGGCTGAGGTAGGAGATAAGCTGGCTTTGACAAGCTCTTGAACTGAAGGAAAATCTTCCTTTCAAATACATCTGAAAAATGCAGGGAAGCCTCGAATGAAGAGCCAGGAAAAGCCTGGAATGCGGCCTTTATTTACTCTTCTTTTCTGCTGTTGTTTATTTTTCCTCTTTTTTCTTGCCCTCCCAGAGAAGAGACCTAAGTCCTACTTTGCACTTTTGCTTCATGACGTTGGCCATGGCCTTTCCCTGCTCCCTGCCCTCGTTTCCCATGGATAAATGGGGATATTCAGAAAAGCTGAGCCAGAGGAGAGCTCCAGGTCAGCTCCAGGCCCTTCTTCCAAGACGGGACCAGTTTTGTCCCTGTGATTTCCAGAAGCACTTTCTGCTAGGCCTGCGCATTCCTGCCGGGGCTGGAATTTGCTCTGGAGAGGCAATAAATTCATTGTAAACTTCTGTGAAGTGGAACTTCTTCTGAAAACTTTGTTTCTTTATTGCTGGGATGTTTTTCCTCAAGTTCAGCCTGAGTCACTCCTGCTGCAGCACAAACTTTGTGCTCCTTGGCCTTGGAGGACTTGGAGGGAGGCTGTGGCAGGGATCTGTTCAAGGACTTTAAACGCAGCATCAGAGAATCTTGGAATTCCAGAATGGTTTGGGTTGGAAGGGACCTTCAATCCCATCCTTCAATCCCATCCTTCAATCCCACCCTTCAATCCCATCCTTCAATCCCATCCTTCAATCCCACCCTTCAATCCCATCCTTCAATCCCACCCTTCAATCCCACCCTTAAATCCCATCCCTCAATCCCACCCTTCAATCCCATTCTTAAATCCCATCCTTAAATCCCATCCTTAAATCCCACCCTTCAATCCCACCCTTCAATCCCTTCAATCTCACCCTTCAATCCCATCCTTCAATCCCACCTTTCAATCCCATCCTTCAATCCCACCCTTCAATCCCTTCAATCCCATCCTTCAATCCCTTCAGTCCCACCCTTCAATCCCATCCCATCCCTGGCCTGGGCAGGGGCACCTTCCACAATCCCAGGTTGTTGCACCATGAAACACTTTGCAAACCATTTGTAGGAAGCCGTATCCCAGATCCAGGTATTATAATTCCCATTATTTCCATCAAATGGCACCTCAAAGTGCCAAATGGAAGGGATTTGAGTGCACAGCCCCAGAACTGGACGCCAAAACCCCAAAGCAGGGTGTGATTAGAGACCAATGGCACCTCGGTGACCAAAAATTCAACTGAACCTTGACTTCTCCCTAAGCTGCCCATGACGATTAATTCGGATTTCTTCCATTTTATGGCCAAATTGCAATTTTTGAGCAGGAAGTTGAGTGCCTGTCCTTAACCTCAGGCACTGCCAGGCTTATGAACACTAAATGTGGACAATTTCTAATTATAAGGCAACAGTTTGATGAGGATTGATGACCCTGTCCAGTGGGGAGCAGTGGAGGAACAGTTTCTTTTGGAGATAAGTCACTGGTAAAGCTCCCGAGAGTCACTGCTCAGGCTGGAATGAAAAAGGAGCTCTAAATCCTCAAATATTCACATCTCTTGCCCCTGGATTTAAAAGCGAACCCTTTCCACTGTCTAGAAGTTCTGAGGAAATAAAAATAGGGAGCTATTTCAGTCCAAACACAGAAATAAGCACAGAAAGCTGCGAGTAACTGAGCTGGGCAGCTGAGCATCCCAGGAAAAT
Source organism: Corvus moneduloides (assembly GCF_009650955.1). Taxonomy (NCBI): domain Eukaryota; kingdom Metazoa; phylum Chordata; class Aves; order Passeriformes; family Corvidae; genus Corvus; species Corvus moneduloides. The sequence goes on along the minus strand of NC_045502.1, from coordinate 3,038,073 downwards.
CCTGCTCGTCGTTTCCAGCCATTGGTGACCACAGCTTTTAAAGTAAATAAAGCAAAGAAAATGTGCCTGGATAATCCACCCAACCCCCTCTTGCTAACTGGGAGTTTATGAGGATTTCTTTCAGAGAAATAGTCAGAAAAGACGCATAGAAAAGCTGTAGCTGTAATAACAAACACAATTTGAGGGAGGGGGGAGTAATCCTAAAAACATTTGGCCAAAGCAGTGGTTGGCACTGGGGGCCAGTCACGGCGTGAACGTTTGTTCCTGGGGAGGTGATGGCTGGGGCAGTTTCACAATGAAATATCTGGAAAAGCAGGGTTCTTCCTGGGCAGGATGTTTACAACAACCCCCAGCCCGCGTCCCCTGCACCCCCCGTCGGTGCTTTGTGCGCTGATGTCGCCACCGCGTCACCTCCTGGGCCTCCTGCATCATTCCCATTTCCTGCCCTCTCCATCTGCCCCCACTCAAACCCTGCCGGTTTCCCAGTGCCCACAGCTGGACAGTCACGGAATCCTGGAGCGGTTTGGGCGGGAAGGGACCGTAAAGATTCTCTCCTTTATCCAGGGGCACGGATGTCACCACTCCCTGGCCCCTCAGCTCCCAGGCACGGCTCTTTGCTGGCACGGGATGGAATTCCCAGAGCAGCTGTGGCTGCTCCTGGATCCCTGGCAGTGCCCAAGGCCAGGCTGGATGGGGCTTGGAGCAGCCTGGGACAGTGGGAGGTGTCCCTGCCCATGGCAGGGGGAATGGGATGAGTTTTAAGGTCCTTTCCAACCCGAACCATTCCATGTTTTATGCCTGATAAACCAATCCCTGGATCATTTGGAGCTGCCTCGGTCCCTTGTGGTCTCTCTCTCCTTTTCTTTCTTTCCTCCTTTTTTTGCCCTCCATTTCCACGTCCGTCATTGATCCCCCTCTACTCCCCCACAGTTTCCCCTCTCCTCTCCTCTCCTCTCCTCTCCTCTCCTCTCCTCTCCTCTCCTCTCCTCTCCTCTCCTCTCCTCTCCTCTCCTCTCCTCTCCTCTCCTCTCCTCTCCTCTCCTCTCCTCTCCTCTCCTCTCCTCTCCTCTCCTCTCCTCTCCTCTCCTCTCCTCTCCTCTCCTCTCCTCTCCTCTCCTCTCCTCTCCTCTCCTCTCCTCTCCTCTCCTCTCCTCTCCTCTCCTCTCCTCTCCTCTCCTCTCCTCTCCTCTCCTCTCCTCTCCTCTCCTCTCCTCTCCTCTCCTCTCCTCTCCTCTCCTCTCCTCTCCTCTCCTCTCCTCTCCTCTCCTCTCCTCTCCTCTCCCTGCCCTCTCCTTCACCCCAGCCCTTTTCCCTGCGGCTCCCATTCCACGCCTGCCAATGGAAACGCTGGTGCCTGGTATCCAAAACAGAGCAGGAAGGAGGGACAGGAATCCCCCTCAAACAGTCCCCACAGGACTCCCCAGCTGACAGGGAGAGCTTCCGAGCCGCTGGCTCAGCCCTCACCCCTTCCCAGGGGATCTTGGGCCAGGCCATGCCAGCGACTCGTTCAAATTAAACCCTCGGACATTTCCTTGGGTTTCCTCTGCTCCCGACTCCCGGGAGGAAGGGGGAGGATGCACACAAAGAGGCAGCAATGCTTTGCTTTCCTAGCTTTGCTTTCTGAATTTTTCCTTCTTTTTTTCTGGTTTTTTTTTTTTTTTGTCCCTTTAAACTCTTGTTTTAAAACAAGGCTTCCTGCTGTCCTCGGAGCTGGCAGGGCTCCGGTCCAGGATGGGAAGAAGACAGCCCTGGAAAGGGAGGAAAGGGCTCTGATTCAGCAGAGCAGGGCTGTGACTCAAAGTCACTCTTGGAAAGGGCACTCTCACAATGTTGGCATTATCAGGGACGAGGCAGGGGAGGAAATCACTGCTGTGATAGGGACGGGAATGCAAAGGGACAGAACAAGCAGCAAAACCCTCACAGCGTCACAGCATCATGGAATCGTTAAGGTTGGAAAAGGTTTTTGGGATTGCGGAGTTCGGCCGTCAACCATGTCCCCAAGGGCCACACCCCCACATCTTTTGAGCACTTCCAGGGATGGGGACCCCCACCATTTCCGTGGGCAACTCCACCGCTTCCCACAGCCTTCAGCAAAAGTCCTCACCCTCCCCTCTTTGCAGGGCTGCGATCCCAGAGATTTGGGATAAGAACCGTCCCTGTATCCAAGACTTTCTCCCAGCCTGGCAGAGCCATCAGCTCCTCCTGCAGATCCAGCAAACCCTCGGCTCCTACAGCTCCCACCATGGGACAGGAGGACCAAGCTGGAACATTTGTAAAGCCTGAAATAACGGAAAAGCTTCCAAATCAGCTACAATTTCAACTTCCCAGTCATCCAATATTTACCACAGAGCCTTCAAATGTCACTCTGAGTGGAACGAACGGGGCTGGAGAGGAAGAAGCTTTGGGATAATCAGCACAGCTCAGGCAGTGACCTATGAATCACTTTGCAGGAAGTCCATCCTCCTTCCCAAGAAAAACGTGCACTGAAGCAGCTGAACAGGAGGTTGGTTGTCCAGGCTGGATCAGAATGAACGGAATAATGAATTGGAATAGTGAATGTCCAAGGATTTCATCAGGAATTCAAGCCAGAGAGTCCCCTGTACGTGTCAACGTGAAGGGAGCTTTGACGGGAAGTTGGGAGTGAGGAAGCGAAGCAGGACCGGGGCAGCAAAATTCCGTGGATGAGTCTGAAATGGTCTGTGCAGTCAGAGATTCCAAAGGGGGGTGTTTGAGCCCACTGAACACCCACCAATCCAACACCCAGCACCCACCAATCCAACATCCAGCACCTAAAAATCCAACCCCCAGCACCCAAAAATCCAACCCCCAGCACCCACCAATCCAACACCCAGCACCCAAAAATCCAACACCCAGCACCCACCAATCCAACACCCAGCACCCACAAATCCAACACCCAGCACCCAAAAATCCAACACCCAACACCCACCAATCCAACACCCACCAATCCAACACCCAACACCCACCAATCCAACACCCACCAATCCAACATCCAGCACCTAAAAATCCAACCCCCAGCACCCAAAAATCCAACCCCCAGCACCCAAAAATCCAACATCCAACACCCACCAATCCAACACCCACAAATCCAACACTCAGCACCCAAAAATCCAACACCCAACACTCACCAATCCAATATCCAACATCAACAAATCCAACACCCAACACCCACCAATCCAGAACCCACAAATCCAACACCCACCAATCCAACACCCAACACTCACCAATCCAACACCCAGCACCCAAAAATCCAACACCCAGCACTCACCAATCCAACACCCAAAAATCCAACACCCAGCACTCACCAATCCAACACCCACAAATCCAACACTCAGCACTCACCAATCCAACACCCAACACTCCCCAATCCAACACCCAGCACCCACCAATCCAACACCCAGCACCCACCAATCCAACCCAGCACTGCCACTGCCACAACAACGTTTGGCCCTGTTTTTCCACCTGACTGATTCTGCACCCGCAGACTCTGTCCCCTCTCAAATTTTGTTGTCCTCCCCCTCCGTCACCTGAGTTAACAGAATTTGAGGCTCTTTGAAAGCATTGGGTTGGGACTGGGAGGACCTGGTTGTCACCCCAGTTACACACGGATTTTTGGGCAAACCACTTCTCCCTCCTCTGCCTAGTTTTCCATTTGTGGACCGGAACTAACAATTCTTGCTCTGTCCCACTCCTTCCCTGGCCCGTTTAGGCTCCTTGGAGAAGATTCAGGCTCTTGCAAAATGTTTATGCAGGGCTTGGCAGGAGGGAGCCAAGGTTTAGCCTGGGACCTATAGAATACCCCAGCAGCAGTGCCCAGCTGGATGTCCTGCAGGCGCTGTTGGGAAATCACTGATATCCAAGTTAGAGTTCAATTTCTTTAAAAACTGGGATCAGCTCAGCCTTCAGGTTTCCTCCTGTGATTCCTGACATAATTCGTATCATCCTGACCGTGACATATTATATGTGGCCATGTGTGTGCCCTGCACATCCCTCCAGGGAATGCTCCGTGCCCTGTGCCCTTCCAGCGGTTGGCATGGGTTGGGAGGCCAGGCAGAGCTGCTGAGTCATGGCCATTCCAACGGGATAATCCTGATGCTCACACGTTGCTTTTCCTCAGTTTTCCACCACTTGTGATGCAGATTTTGATGATCTAAAAGGCCATTTCTCCCCTCGGATGTCCCTGATCCTCTGACATTTAAACAAAAGGCAATCATCCCACGGCTTCTGCTGGGAAGAGCTGGAATCTTGCCAATCACAATATTCCCCTCCTCTTTCCACTGACGCGGGAACGATGGCCTGGGTGCCTCAAAGGAAGGGATGAGCAGGGCAAACCCTCGGTGCTGAGGGTTTAAACTGAGCTTTAGCTTCAGGCAGAGGCTGGCACAGGAGTGGTGGAGTTGCTTCACCTACAGCTTGTGGCTCACAACCATTAGAGCTGTTTAAATAATTCATTAAAAATTAAAAGTCCTAATGGGAACCACTCAGCTGGACAAAATCCCCTTCCTGAACAAGGCCAGAAAAGCAGGGTCTGATTTACAACAAACTGTATTTAAACACCTGAATATGCAAGAGCTGCACTGGGAGGGTGTTAAAATAAAATAACCCCCAAACGAGAATGTTCAAACATCAGAACACTCAAACTCACCCACGGAAGGAGAAGGTGAAGAACTCCCCAAATCACTTGAGCAAATTTCTCAGTGCCCACCTCTGTGTCTCACCTCGGAAGAGGAAAGAAATCCCAGCTCTCAAACTCTCCAGTTTCCTTCTGCTTTTGCACACTCCCACCAGCAGTGCCACCAAGAGCTCGCTGATGTCCCCAGACGTCAGTGCTGGGGCATGAGGTGGTGGAGACAGACTCCATAAATCTGATTTCTCGTGGAATGGATGGGGATTCATGGGATTCATGCACGGGTTCAGCTCAGCCTGGTGCTCGGGGACACGGATTAAGGGTGGGCTTGGCCACCCAAGTGTTGGGTTAATGGTTGGACTCGATGATCTTAAAGGTCTTTTCCAATCTAAATCATTCCATGATCCTATAACTGCTCTCCCTCCCTGGAGGACTCCCCTCCCTTATCCCAAGGGATCCGCACTGCCAGTGATTAATTCCATTCCGAATTTTCATTTGTCCGACGGAGAACAAAGGACGTGGCGGGGCCCTCGCAGAAAGGAAGGAATACATTGTCATCATCCAACAATCAGGGATAATGGGAAAGGTCAGGAAAACACACAAAAGGCCAAGATTTCAGCTGGTGGAAGCAACAGAGCTCCACTGGTGACGCTGGGTCAGAAACTTTGACTGCGCGAGGTGCTTTTACCCATCGGAAGCCTTGGAGCACAACTTGCAGAGGAACAATTTGGGAATAGGAAAAAAAAAAAGGAAAACAAATCCCAAAGTCCAGCCAAATGAAGCAGATCCGTTCCTTTCACGGCTTTCTGCGCTGCATTCCCCAGCCTCCAGCTGATGAAATTCCCTTTCAATACGTTCCTGTTTCCCTCTTCATTGCACAACTGCTTCAAAGCCTTGCAAATTCCAAGGAGCGCCAGGGCTACTGCCTAGAATTCCTTATCCCAGAGTCCGGCAGCACCAAACCGACAGTTCCAGATGGCCCAGCCGTTCCCTTCAGCTGGGTGCTGGGAGGCCTTAAGGGAGATCCTTACAATCCTATGGATTGCAAAAGGCAAATCCCTGGGGTTTCCTTGGCACCTCAAGCAGCATGTTGGATGGGACAAGGGGAAACGGGCATGGGAGCTTCAGGTGGGATACCAGGGAATATTTCTTCACTGGAAGAGTGGCCAAGCTTTGGAACAGGCTCCCCAGGGAAGTGGCAGAGTCACCACCCCGGGAAGTGTTCCAAAAATGAGCAGTTGTGGCAATTCGTGATTAGTGGGAATGCTGGGAATGCTTGGATTTGACGATCTTGGAGGACTTTTACAAGCTTAATGATTTTATACTTCTATGGAGACCTCAATAATCCCTCTTGGAGATCTTTTCCACCCTTAATAATTCTTTAATTTTATGGAGACATCAATGGCCCCTCTTCTCTTCCTTCTTCTTTCCCTGTGGGATCCCTCAGGCTCAGCCATCAATGTCCTCACCCTGCTTTTCAAGGCTTGGCATCTCCATTCAGGGAAACCCAAATCTTGGGACATTTCATCTTCCAAACCCTTCCCAGTCCCTTCCTCCACCCCCTCCACTGAGAGTGGAAACACACAGAAATGTGTGAGGGCAAAGATACGAAGGAGAAAGGCCTGGAGAAGTTGGCTCTGGATGCGCAGAGAATCCTTGTCTCCAGGACTGTCAGCAGGAGCACGCTCTCATTATTAATATTTGATGTTGGATATTTTTCCAGGCCAAATCGCAGCTTTCAAAGTTCTTCCCTGGGATGAATTTGTCCCCTTTTATTTCTTGCATAACCAGGCCTCCAAAAAGCTTCCCAAAGGTTGAGTGTGAGGCAGCCTGTGCCACTTACACGCATGGGATATTCCCTTTCCATGAGTCACGGAGCAGATGTGCCTCGTCATGCGATGCCTGCAGTGGCACTGGAAAGGGAAAGAAAAGTAACTCATCCCTTGGAATCAGAGAATTCCAGGGAGAATTCGCACAGCCAGGCACTGGACTGATCTGCTTATCCTTTGTGGTTAAAATCGCAGAGGCAGAAATGAAATCACCAGCGAGCCTGGTAAAGTGCAGCTGGCCCTTCCAAGTTGGAGATCATCTGGAAATCCCTGGAAAAAAAGCGAAAATGTCTCTTTTCCTAAAAACTTCTTCTGATGGGAGGTATTTCATAGGATCTTGGAATGGTTTGGGTGAGAAAGGACCTTAAAAGTCACCCAGTGCCACCCCTGCCATGGGCAGGGACACCTCCCACTGTCTCAGGCTGCTCCAAGCCCCATCCAGCCTGGCCTTGGGCACTCCCAGGGATCCAGGGGCAGCCACAGCTGCTCTGGGAATTCCATCCCAGCCCCTCCCACCCTCACAGGGAAGGATTTCTCCCTAATATCCCATCTGAACCTCTTTGTCAGGGGGAAGCCATTCCCCCGTGTCCTGGCGCTCCAGGCCCTTGGAAATTTTCTCTATTTCAGTTCTCCTTTCCAGTCCTGGAAATCATTCTGGGAGGTGGGAAGTTGAATTCAGGTGTTTCTTTCCCAGGGTGCTGGGCCACTGTGGGAGGAGTCCCAGAAGCATCGACCCCACAATGTTTCTAAAAGGGATGAGTTTTGTCAAGCCCCAAAGCCGTTTGTTGGCAGCTGCTCCAGGGCCGCCTCGCACTCACCTTTCACACTTCCCTGAGAGCCGTCCCCACGTGTCCCTGCATCCCTCCAGCCTTCTCCAGGCTGAGCTTAGGGAGGGATGGCTGCGATTCCTGGCAGAAAGGGAAATGAGAAACAGCTCCTGGTTAGTCTGGAGCAGTTGTTCAAATCCATAACGAAAACCAGGACAGGGAACGTCTCAATTTGCAGGCACTGCGGAGTGGAGGCAGCCGGATATTCCCTGTGGTTGGATATTCCCTGTGGCTGGATATTCCCTGTGGCTGTTGGATATTCCCTGTGGGTGTTGGATATTCCCTGTGATTGGATATTCCCTGTGATTGGATATTCCCTGTGATTGTTGGATATTCCCTGTGATTGTTGGACATTCCCTGTGGTTGGATATTCCCTGTGGTTGTTGGATATTCCCTGTGGCTGTTGGATATTCCCTGTGATTGGATATTCCCTGTGGTTGTTGGATATTCCCTGTGATTGTTGGATATTCCCTGTGATTGTTGGACATTTCCTGTGGTTGGATATTCCCTGCAGTTGTTGGATATTCCCCGCAGTTGGACATTCCCTGTGGTTGGATATTCCCTGCCATTGTTGGATATTCCCTGTGGTTGAATATTTCCTGTGGTTGGATATTCCCTGCAGTTGGGGGTTTCCCTGTGGTTGGATATTCCCTGTGGTTGTTGGATATTCCCTGTGGTTGGATATTCCCTGTGATTGTTGGATATTCCCTGCAGTTGTTGGATATTCCCTGCAGTTGTTGGACATTCCCTGTGGTTGGATATTTCCCTGCTCAAGACAAGTGTTGGTGCTACTATTTCAAACTGAGGGGTTGAAAAGCTGATTCCATTTCCACTGAGGGGAAAAAGCCAGGAGTTATAATAAACTTAGTACAGGTCTAAACAGATCTGTACATTTTAAACTCTGTTTTTCCCCCTCTTTCCTTTCAAACGATCATTGCATGAGCTGCTGGGGTGTTTGTTTGTCCCAGAGAAGAAAGTGGGCGTTGAACTCATGAAGGAGTAAAGGAACTGTCAGAGATCATTTATGGAAGTCTCCCTTTCTTTCTCCACCCCAATATTTGTCCCTTTCCCATCACAGCAAAAGCAAATCGAGCACCTTTGCACTGGGATTTAATGGCCAAGCACAGGGCAGGATCCCAGTGATGCCTTTTCCTGGTCTTAAAATCAAGAGTCAAACACGGTTAGAAGGGGAAAAGGGGTTTTACCTCAGTATTTATTTAAGGATCTGTAGGTGCACCACGCCCAGGTGGAACGCGCTGAAATGCACCCCGCAATGCCCACCCCGATAGATCGGGGGTATCATTATAGGTGTTACTAATTAGCACATCTATCAACGATTCCCCAGTGAGAGGCTAGAGTGAGACCCCCTCCCCAAGGACCCCTCCTCTGGATGGTTCTATCTCAGCTCACAAAATGTGTTCTGGAGGGGACCTTGAGGTCCGGGGCTTCTGGGATGTTCGGTCTCCTAATTTAACAAATGAGTCTAGGAATGTAGGCTAAAAACCACCAAGAATACAAAAGCTGTGAAAAGGTATATAAAAGGGGTAAAAAGAAAAGGCAAAAAATCATCCTGGCATCACCAACAACGTGGTGCAAGGCAGGAAGGAGCCCTAGCTTTACTCCTGTGCCATCAGTTCTGGATGTTCTGTCCCTCCCTACCCAGCTGAAGCAGCTCCCAGCCCAATTAAAGCCAGATAAGTGCAAGATGTCGGTGACAGACTCCCAGAATCACAGATTAGGCTGGAGAAGACCTCTGAGATCATCAGTCCAGAGGTCCTATCCCACTTAACTCCAGACCCATGAAAGCTTATCTCGTTATTCCAAACAAGCAGGGTAATTACAGCGTCCATCTCCTTATCAGCTGCAGGTGAAAATTCACCTTTAGTAGTTTTTAACTCAATAACCCCAAATCTTTGATGAGCTCCAGCGCCCGGCTGCTCTGCTGGCCTAAGCCACCATCACATCAGCAGCTCTTCTGGGGAGAATTTGTTCCAGATTCCCTTAATTAGCTTCTTCCTGCCCACTAACGAAGCTCCAATCACGCCTGCCTGGCACGGGAGCATGGCAGGCCCGTGGCTGTTCTGTGTCACTGCCGACATCCCGCTCCATCCTCCCCACAGCATCCTGATAATGCCCCGGCTCATTCCTTATTCCAGGGTGTAATTTAAGGATAAATTGAAAGCCCAGACATTAAACTCCAGTGCAGATGGTGCTGCTGGGGATAATTACCAGGTGTAGCAGAGCTGCAGGACCATGGAGCTGCCTGGAGCAAGAACCTCTGATGAGTGATGTGTGAGGGAGACTCTGCTCACAAGGGCTGGGAGCTGGCAGAGAGCACAAATCCCAGAGAAATGACCCTCCCAGCCTAGGAAAACAGGGATTCTTCTCTTTCCAGAGGCAACAGCAAGGCCCTCAGAGCTCCAGGAGCGGCCCCACCGCATCCTCCAGGGGGATATCAAGGCAGGCACTGCTCGTGCCCCGAGCTCCCAAGGACGGCTGGCTCAGCACAACAACTTCACCCGGTGCTGGCAGCCAGGGGCTGGAATCTGGAGGCTGCTGGGGCTCCAAGCGCAGCCACAAGAAGAGTTTCCCAATGGGAAGCCACTCCTGGGAAAGAGCTGCATTAACGAGCCTGCAGCTCGTTAACGGCGTGACTTCATCTCAGCAGCCTGGTGCCTGTCCCATGCCATGCCCACCTCAGTGACCCTGTCTGGTGACCACTGCCTTCCGTCACAGGGGCCGGATTTGTCCTGGGAGCCCTTGGAGACATTTATAAACAATCTTAAAGTGGCAGAAGTGTGTTTTGAATAGCTTGGGGTTCTGCAAATTCCGGAATATCGTGGTGGTAAATAATTCTCTCTTCATGTTTGTTTACAGAGCCGGACTTCAAAGCGACTCGCAATTGACTTCACTCAACTTTCCAGCAACCAGGAAAATGATGGATCAGCATCCTGGTCCGTGCTCAGCTTGGCTGAGGAGGGCAGCAAAATGCCCCAGGCTGGCCCAGCTCTGCCCCAGGAATTCCCTGGCAGCACAGCTCAGGTTGTTTTAACCACATGCCCAGGACCTGTGAGCAGGAGCAAAGGTCCTGCTGGCCATGGGGTGATTCAGGCTGAGTTAAGCCCACACGGTTTGGTTCTGGACCGTGTCCCTTTTAAAAATAGGAGAGGGTTACAAAACAGCCATGACAGAAGCTTCTTTCCCTCCCATCCCCGCTCCCGGGATGAATAATCCTGTGGAAGAGGAGTGGGCGAAGCATTACAAGCTGACGTTTCTGCCGGCCCTGATTATAAACAACAACAGGACACAAATGTAAGAGCTCTTGGTTCATTTTTCCCATTAAAAAACCACTCGGTATTTCAAAGGAATCTGCCAGGGAAAGGCTTGTTTGAAAGTTCCACGGACGGAGCTACAAACCAGCTCCTTTACAACTCATCTCTGTAAATGGTGGGTGGTGGTGGTGGGAAGGCGACGGAGGAGGAAGGGCAGAGGTTGTTTGCTCTCTGGTTTTGCTCTCTGTGCTGCACATCCCAGGCTCTGGAGCGGTGGCTTTCGTCCTGACGCCCGGGTTCCTTCCATCAGTTGTGCCAGGAGCACTGGGAAAGGCTCCCAAGGATCCCCAGACGGATCCAGCGCTGCTGGGCCAGGGGGTATCAGGCCCTGCTATGGATCTGTGTGAATTTGCTGTTGAAGAGAGGAAAACCCTCATTAACCTCAGTAACGCTCTGGGAATGTTCAATCCAAAGGGAGGTGAAGGGATAGAAGTGGATATTTATTTGTTTTAGGCTTTTGTAAAATGCCTATGGTAAAACAAACATCTGGATTGTGGAAAGGAAGGAGCCAGACACTGACTGAAGTGGGCTGGAGACACCAACCACTCTCACATCCCACAGGAAAACGGGCCAAGGAAAATCTGATCTGCAAACAACAATTACCAAAGGCCAGGGGTTAAAATGACCGAAACAGGCTGATCCCTTTGGGAAGACACACGCCTGGAGCTCCATTACACGGCAGTTTGGAATATGCCGTGGCATGTGGAGCCTCTCAAATGGACAACATCCGTATCCTGAATCCAGGGGCAGGGACATTAAAGGGGTTTGGCAGAATTCCCGTAACTCTTTGTATCCCCCATAATGTAACCTAAACATTCCCGGTCCTACAATGGGAAAGGCTCTGCCAGCTGCTTTGATGTGACCACGAGGAAACTCCTTGGACATCAAACCTGCAATGAGGTGTTGCAGGACATGGAAGAGGATGTTCTGCAGGAACTCGGGAACTCGAGATCCGCCGGGAATCCGCTGCCGTTGATCTGTGGTAGAGATTCCGATTCCAAGTGGAGCTGTTCCAAGCTCTGTGTCTCCAGGCTGGGATGTTCATCCCAGACAACACAAGGTTTCCTTTTCCCTTCTCCTCTTGATAATGGATTCTGCATCCAGGAGGAATTGGGAGTTTAACCAACCCTATCCCAAATCCTGGCTAATCCCATTCTCTAATTAACGGGCAATGGGAAAAGTCAGAGAGAACTCGAGGTTTCAAAATCAAAGCAGGCTCAGAAATCAAACAAGGATTAAGACCAAGGTTATGGAAACGGTCCAGGTCTCATTCATTCCCTGCCAACAGAGCAGCCCCCGCTTTGGGGGTGCCATCATTGCCTTTGCCACAGAGGAATCCTGAAGGATTGACCCCACACCTCACTCCTTAAAAACGGGGATGGGTGGATCACGGAATCCTGGAATGGTTTGGGTTGGAGGGACCTCAAAGCTCATCCCTGCCATGCCCAGGGACACCTCCCACTGTCCCAGGCTGCTCCAGCCTGGCCTTGGGCACTTCCAGGGATCCAGGGGCAGCCCCAGCTGCTCTGGGAATTCCAGGCCAGCTCCTCCCCACCTCACAGGGTTACAAATGTTAAAGGCTCTGGCTGGGCCCAGGAGCAGCCTCAGAGAGAAGGAGGATCCAGAACAAGTCAGACAATCCCAGAGGAGTGTGGACAGGGATTTGGGGTCTGCAGTGCATTCATTGTTACAAAATCAGTTCACAGATTTCCCTTTACCCTGGAATCCATTGAAATACTCAGGTCTTTTAGCAAGTACCTGTGAAAACATTCTGCACCTCAGCGAGGAAAGCCAAGGCTGCAGGAAATCTAAAAGAAACAAGAGAGCGAGACAACATCTCCCAGACTTTGCCCTGATTTTTTTTAGAAATCAGCTGTGGTTTTTTAGAAATGGAGGAAAAAAGAGACAAAGAATCCATTTCAGCACTTAGCTGTGATCCTGTGAGACGTAACAGGGCTGGAATGAATCCAATAAACACAAGGCACAACTCCCTGTGCACAGGTAAGGACGTGGAGAAACATCTCCAGTTCTCCAGGACACCAAATCCTCCCTCCAGCATCCAAGGAAAGATTCAAACAAGACCTAAAATGAAATTTAATGCCTGAAACTCCTGGAGCCACTGAGGGCCTGACACCCAACACCTCCAGCCCTTCAGTGACCGAGCCCACGGTGCCACAAATGAGCAAATGATCCCAACAAGGTGCAGAGATTTTCCCCAAATCCGGAGATTTGACCCCCTGTCATGCCCGGAGTGTGTTTTGGGGCTGCCCAGGATCAGAGGCAGACAAATGCTTCGTTCTCTTGTGATTTGGGGTTATTTTTAGAGCCCTGGGCTCCTTTTAGTTTGAATTAAATGTCACTGGTAATTAGCTAAGAGAGAGTCAGCTGTGGGGCAGCACATGAGCGAGCACACGTTGGATCCCGAATGAATGGAAAGATTTCTCCTTTTTCAGGGACTGCTTTCTTTAAGGTCAACTTTTTGTGCTCCCGTTGTAGGAGAGGAGCTTTGAAACATAAATTAATGTTGTGATTTTTCTTCTCTGCTCCTCATTCCACATCCCTAAGGAAGAAACAGATGCGAAGTGGATGTAAAAACAATCACAATCACTCCACAGCAAAGCTCTTTTTTTAACCTCCAGTAAATGTTTTGAAAGCTCCAGAGCTGAACAGCTCCAAAATCCAATTTACAACTTCCCTTCCTCCCAGCCAAAGGAAGCGGGGAATTCTTTAAAAGCTCCATTTCACAGAATACTTCAGCTCGTCACAGGACAAACGACAGGAGGTGATTTTGAGCAGAAATTATCTCAGCCCGATTTTGTACTGTAATCGCACGGAGAAGTGATGTGTAAAAGGTTAAAAACTGAGGAGGAGAATGTTAAAAATAGAAATATTCATCCCATGACCTGAACACATCCTTCCATAAGTCATTAAGGCTCATAAACACATTGCTGGAAGCACTGCCAGGTAAGAATTGCCTTAATATTTAAAATTAATGAGCAATTGTCAGCATTTCTTTCTAGCCCTCAGTGATTGATCTCACCAAGCTCTGGATAACAAATACACACTGGAAGCATTGAGGATCACAAAGGTATGGCATGAACTGCATTTTTAAAGTCAAAATACAAATGTTAAAGGTTTTAATAAAATGTTAAAGGTTCTAATAAAATGTTAAAGGTTTTAATGCAAATGTGAAAGGTTTTAATGCAAATGTGAAAGGTTTTAATGCAAACGTTAAAGGCTTTAAAGGCTCTGGCTGGGCCCGGGAGCAGCCTCAGAGGGAAGGAAGATGCAGAACAAGTCAGACAGTCCCAGAGAGGAGTTTGGACAGGCAGTTTGGGGTCTGCAGTGCATTTATTATTGCAAAACCAGTTCACAGATTTCCACACAGCCCTCTACGCTGGAATACATTGAAATACTCAGAACTTTCAGCGAGTACCTGTAAAAACATTCTGCACCTCAGTGCTGGAAACTTAAACAAGAGAGAGAGGGAACATCTCCCAGACTGTCCCAGCTCCACATCTGCGACACTTCCTCTGCCATCAGCCACAGCCACTGCCATCAGATGAAGTTTTACAGCCGCTCCAATAAATGCTGGACAACTTTTACTGTCTCTCTTTAGGATCTGTGAGAGATCACAGCGAGCAGAGCCCACAGCTGGGCCCTCCACACTCAGTGAGGGCCCTGTGGAGGTCTTTTCATTGAAGATATTCCACCAGAATTCTGTACCAGGGATGTTTTAGCCCATCCTAAAGAGTCCAGAGCTGCCCTGAGGATGGTTTATCCCCTGGGAGTGCTGCTGGGTTGAGGGGAATTGGTATCTAGGCTGTCTGGAGAGCAGAACTTGCACAGGGTGCTGAGGGAATATTGTTTGGCTCCAGCTGATGCCTTGGGATGGTGTTTTTTGGGGTTAACACGGTGTTAAATTGTTAGGCCTAAACACAGCCCAGTGGAGCAGGAGGATCTCCCATGGATCCTTTCCCTGGAGGCCAGAGCTCCAAAAGGACTCTGTTGGAGTTACAGCTGCCCAGGAGACCCCAGTGGAGCAAGTGAGGGGAGAGGACAGGTCTGGGACTCCCTGGTGCCCTCCCAGAGCCCTTTTAAACAAGAACCCAAGTTTCAGCTTTTCTCTCACCCACAGGGATCAAAAATAATCTCATCCTTTGGATATTGAGAACTTTTGGAAGAGTAACAGAGAAACCGATTCCTTTCCATGGATTTCGACCTTCCGGGCCCGTGGGCCTTTGAAGGAGAGTCTGGTTTCATAATTAGAGCTGGGTTTAATTCCTTTGTGGGACTACACCTGGTGACACCTTCCTCTGAACCTCTGCACCCTGGAAGAGGGAGGATTAGCACTTCCTTGTGGAATCTCCTGTGTCCAACCCTGCAAGCCGAGCTTCCAAACCACCAAAGCTGCGCTTTCGCCGGGATTTTTAAAAGCAAGGGAATATTTATAAACCTGCATTAGGTGACTCAGATTCACAAAGATTAAAGAGAGAGATTAAAACCTTGCAAGCACAAAGCTCTTAAATAGAATCAGAGAATCAGAGAATCCCAGAATGAGAAAATCCCAGAATGAGAGAATCCCAGAATGGTTTAGGTTGGAAGGGACCTTAAAAATCATCCCATCCCACCCCCTACCATGGGCAGGGACACCTTGCACCACCCCAGGTTGCTCCAAACCCTGTCCAGCCTGGCCTTGGACACTTCCAGCATCATAATAAACATTATCCCACCATTTTCGAAGGAATTGGGATGTGCTGCTGCTTTTTGCAGAGAACGGCCCAAGTTTCAAACCCTCCTCAGTTTCAGGAAAGGAAACCATTCCGAAATATCCTCATTTTTCCTGAAAGAAGGTGGATTCACGCAATTTTTAACAGCAATCACCACTTGGCAATCAGAAATAACTTCAGATGATGTTAAAAAGCCCATTAATCTCATTCCTGAAACGCCTGACTGGAGCAGTTTCCTGGCAGGGCACGCAGCAAGCCTGACACACACGTTTACTGTAAAGCTGGGCCTGCTCTAGGCCTAATCTAAAACTGATGGGCAGGATTATTTTTAGTTTAACCTTGGTATTTGGCTAAAAGGAATGCAAATGTCATTGCTGAAGGAGAAAGGGGGGGAAAAAAGAGAGACAGAAATAACAACTGGGTGCGAAATGAAAGCCGAGCACTGAGGGTGAACCCAGCAATGAGACACACACAGGTAACTGATTTTTAGGGGCTGATGTCACAGAAGGGACATTTTTGGCTGTCCCAGGGTGAAGCTTTAGCTCAGGTGATGCTCCAGCAGCCCAGACAGGAATCACCACGTTCAAACCAAACTCCATTTTCTCGATGTGGATTTGAAATCTGCTCCCACAGTGCTTTATTTGCTTTATTTGCTTTATTTGCTTTATTTCCCTCCTCGTTCCCACCCAGACCTTCCCCAGCCCTGTGGTGATGGAGCTCATTTCACTTCCACGAGGGAAAGCAGCAACAGCAAATTCATGCCCTGGAATGGTGTGACCAGAGAGGCTGATCCCAGTAGCAGACGGGATATTTGGGAATTATAATTCCCTGCGTTGATTTGGGGTTTTTTTTCGCTTTTCTTGCTTCTTACGGATTAATGGAACAGCTGCCCCATCCCTGGAAGTGTCCAAGGCCAGGTTGGCCAGTTCCAACCACAGGGAATATCCAACAATGGCAGGGAACATCCAACTGCAGGGAATATCCAACCACAGGGAATATCCAACAACCACAGGGAATATCCAACCACACGGAATATCCAGCCACAGGGAATATCCAACCACAGGGAATATCCAACAACCACAGGGAATATCCAGCCACAGGGAATATCCAACATCCACAGGGAATATCCAACAATCACAGGGATTATCCAGCCACAGGGAATATCCAACAGCCACAGGGAATATCCATCCACAGGGAATATCCAGCCACAGGGAATATCCAACAACCACAGGGAATATCCAACAATCACAGGGAATATCCAACCACAGGGAATATCCAACAGCCACAGGGAATATCCAACAGCCACAGGGAATATCCAGCCACAGGGAATATCCAACCACAGGGAATATCCGGCTGCCTCCACTCCGCAGTGCCTGCAAATTGAGACGTTCCCTGTCCTGGTTTCCGTTATGGATTTGAACAACTGCTCCAGACTAACCAGGAGCTGTTTCTCATTTCCCTTTCTGCCAGGAATCGCAGCCATCCCTCCCTAAGCTCAGCCTGGAGAAGGCTGGAGGGATGCAGGGACACGTGGGGACGGCTCTCAGGGAAGTGTGAAAGGTGAGTGCGAGGCGGCCCTGGAGCAGCTGCCAACAAACGGCTTTGGGGCTTGACAAAACTCATCCCTTTTAGAAACATTGTGGGGTCGATGCTTCTGGGACTCCTCCCACAGTGGCCCAGCACCCTGGGAAAGAAACACCTGAATTCAACTTCCCACCTCCCAGAATGATTTCCAGGACTGGAAAGGAGAACTGAAATAGAGAAAATTTCCAAGGGCCTGGAGCGCCAGGACACGGGGGAATGGCTTCCCCCTGACAAAGAGGTTCAGATGGGATATTAGGGAGAAATCCTTCCCTGTGAGGGTGGGAGGGGCTGGGATGGAATTCCCAGAGCAGCTGTGGCTGCCCCTGGATCCCTGGGAGTGCCCAAGGCCAGGCTGGATGGGGCTTGGAGCAGCCTGGGACAGTGGGAGGTGTCCCTGCCCATGGCAGGGGTGGAATGGGATGATCTTTAAGGTTCTTCCAATCCGAACAATTCCATGACCCCGCAATGATCCCCCCCATTGCTTTCTGCCTTCTGTGCTCATTTACCTGCCTTAACAGGATTTTAATTCCTGCTTTACACAGCCAGGTGTATCCTCGGAAATTCTCCTCCCTCCTTCCTTTTTATCCATCTGGAAGGAGCGACATCAACAACTCCAGTGTTTCATAGGGATTGAGGCAGATAAATCACATTAATGGGAATGTATTGACTCCGCTGCAGTTAAAGCTAGGGCAAAAGGCACACGGGCCACAGAAAACATGGAAAAATCAAATTTGAACTTGAACTTGGAATTCCACCTGACCAACTCTACATGGGACTCTTCCCACCTGGATTCCTCTGGTAGTCTCAGCCTAGAAAACTCTATGGAATTTGATAACCTTTAAATTATTAAAAGAAAAAGCTTTGATCTCTCATTAACATTCTGAGCTCACCACCCCCAGATTTCACCCAACACCCAAACCAAGCATTTTTTCCCTTAATTTTAAATCTCTCTCTCTCTTTTCTTTTTT
Source organism: Corvus moneduloides (assembly GCF_009650955.1). NCBI lineage: Eukaryota > Metazoa > Chordata > Aves > Passeriformes > Corvidae > Corvus > Corvus moneduloides. The sequence continues at coordinate 3,020,158 of NC_045502.1, read as the reverse complement.
CCAGGGGAACTTAATAAAAACCACGTTTTGTTGACTGAACAGAGAAGCCGAGTGTGTAAACAAAGGAGATTCTTGTGTGAAAGTCAATTTTGTCTGGCTTCTAGGAATTCCACAGGGATAAAATTAGAAAGACCTGGACCCAACCTCAGACTTGGGCTCGAGGGGAAAATCCTGCAGCCAGTGTTGGGAACAGCCAGCTTAGGATGGGAATAACAGCGAATTCCCAGATTCCTCAAGGATTCCAAGGTCTGGAGGTCACTCCCAAGGTAGATTTGCACCCAGGGATAAAATGGGAAGAACTTAAATGATTTTATAGCAATCCCAGAGCCACCAGGCAGGATGCTGCCAAGCCTGTGACCACAATTCACCCCAAGAACTCTGAACATTCCAATTAAACGAACTCCCTCCCTGTTAATTGCTCTAATTTTGATTCCTAATTGGAAGTATTTTGCTTTTCCATGGCATCAGCTGCACTGAACACGCTCTTCTCCTGCTGTTGGACCTGAGCTCTGAGCATCTCCCTCTTTTTCCATCCTTTTCCTTTGGTCTCCGCCTGTTTCCTTGACTTTTTCCCCTCCTTTTTGCTGCCTGTCTAGGATTGTATTTCCCTCTCCATTTTCCTCTCTGTCACTTCCCCCCAAACCTCCAGCAGCTGCATTTTTAAGGCTTTGGGCTTGGAAGAGCCCACATGGGCAGGAATGGAGCAGAGTTCTGTTTGGATTTGGTGATTCCGCTGGAATCCACTGCTGATTTACACGAGCTGATGATGGGATATGGGCAAGGAATTCTTCCCTGGGAGGGTGGGGAGGGGCTGGGATGGAATTCCCAGAGAAGCTGTGGCTGCCCCTGGATCCCCGGAAGTGCCCAAGGCCAGGCTGGACAGGGCTTGGAGCACCCTGGGATAGCGGAAAATGCCCCTGGGTGGAACTGGATGAATTGAAGGTCCCTTCCCACCCAAACCTGGGATTCCATGACCTGGCTGTTCATTTCCTGGTATTCATCCAGGAAATCCCTCCATTATGCTTTCAACCTTCCATTCCTTATTCCTCCCAACTCAGCTGCCTCTTCCAGGCTGGGAATAGCATGGACACAAGCCTCTGTTGTGTTTTTAACATCCCAAAACCCCTCGGAATGCTGGCTGTTAGAGCAAAGCGGGAATATCTGTGCTGGCTGGGAAGTGCTGGACAGAGACACAGAAAGGAGCTCCTGCTCCAGCTCTGCTGATAGGGGAGGGATGGGAGAGCCACCTCCAGATGTTTCCAGTGAATGGTTTTAATCTCCAGATCCAGCTCTGGATTCTCTCCTCCTTCCTCAATCCTCCTGCTCAGAAATTGCTACAAGTCCATACAAATTTTAGCAAAGGATTGGTTCTGGCTCTGGAAATGCTGAGTTTGGCCATTACTTTGACCAGAAGGAGGAGAGGGCCCTCCCCAGCCATGGATTCCTGCATCCATAAGGCCCAAACTCTCTCTCCTCATTAATCCATCCCCTATCCACAGGCAGGAAGTTTCCTGCAAACAGGGAACCAAAGGAACAGCCGCAATCAATGAAACCTCATTTGTGTGGGAGCGGAGCAGAGCCACTCCCAGCCTCAGCAGGGACTCAAGCAGACACTGGGATGTCTCTAAACTCTTAATTAGACCAGAAATTGCCCTCTTGAGCCCTGAACTCGAGTCCTTCTCCATCCCAGCTCTTTCCTAGTTCATGGAAGTGGTGCCCCCTCCCCGCTGGAGCTCCCCAGGTTACATTTTGTGCTGGACCATCCCCTCCACGAGCTACATTTGATCTCCATCCCCAGTTTGCTCTCCTGTGCATAAGGCCAGAGCTCTCCCCAGGTCATTTCATAATTTTGAATCCCAATTCCTCCCCTTCCCCTGGGAAAAATGCATTTTTTGCAATACCTATGTTGTAACTTTCTAGAGCACATGCTTCCAATTTGAGTGTGATTTTCCGAAGCTCCTAGCACGTAACCACAAAAGTTCCTCATTTCTTTCCCTTTTTATTCTCCACTTAATCCATCCTCTCTTTTGATGCTTTGGATCATCTTTCTATCTCACATCTCGGCCTCCAGTAGAAAAGCTTTTCGTTGTAGCCGTGTACTCAAACCCCACAGAGAAGTCCAACAATTAATCCGGGGGATTTAGGCAGAGCTCTTTCCTCTCCTTGCTGACTTCCCGTTTTCCACCTCCTCCCACTCCCAAATTCTAAAGCTGAGGAGAAGCTTCTGAAGAGCTTTACCAGTTTTAAATCCAAAAGGGAGAAAATCAACCAGAATTTAGCTGCTGTCACCAATTTTCTGAGTGACTTTGGCTGCGTTTTCTTCCCAGTCTCCCAACAGATGATGGGGGGGACCAGAAGCTTCTCTGCCTCCCCTTCATCACTGAAACATCTGAGATTCCCAGGAGCAAAGACCCTTTCAGCACATGGATGGATCCCCCACTTTGGAAGCACAAACCCCATTTCCAGCCAATTCCCTTCCCTGTGTAGCTACAACTCAAATCTCTTCTTCAGCTGTGACCAATTTAGGGCCAATTCTTGAGCTCTTGGGGCATTTTGCCATCAACCAAAAGTTGGCTTTCATGTCCTTTATCATCCCCAGTTCTTCCATGGGGATGTTCCATAAAAAATTGGACACTGCACTGTCCAGTATCCAAGCCTGGGTTTCACTGGGAGAGCATCAAACCCGAAGCAAGGAGGGCTGAGCCTGGCTTTGTGCTCTAGAACTGCAATAAAGGAGTTATTTTAGGCCTGGACACACCTTGTTATTCCTTAAACTGGGAAAAAAGCCCAGCGTGGCTCCCCAGCCGATGTCTTCTGGGATCCTGGCTCTGTAGAGTCAGGATAAAAATTAATCTTGGTCTTCTTGGTGCCTCCAGGGGACAGGACGTTCCCAGTCCCTCACACAGCAGTGCAAGTGTTTGCTTTTGCTTTGAGGGGAGGGAATGAAATCAGAAAAGAAGGGCAAACAAAGCCCAGAACAATGAAGCAAATGAATTACAGCACACTCTAGCTGGCTTCAAATAACAAACATGACCCCGCTCGTAGGAACACGATTCCCTCTCCAGTTTGTGTGTCCCTGTAAATCATAACAAGATGGAGACTCCTGGGCCTGGGATTTGCTATAAAACCTGTGCTCAGCTGCTTCCAGAGTTTGGGATGGGATTCCAGCACCGGCTGTCGTTCCCAGCTGAGGGATTTGAGCTTTTTTTGGGCCAGAAGGTGCCATTTCCCTGAAACTTTTTGGTCCAAAGCATTGTTTGGACAAACCAACCGGGCCAAAAGGTTCCCAAATGTCATCTCCTCTTACTCAAGCTCTTTCTTGTAAGGCTGCTCACTTTAGCTGCTCTCAGAGCAGAGGCTCAGCGTTAGGAGCTGTGACTCAGGCAGATGATTAATGACAAGAGAAGGACAGCACAGCACGGGTTTCACTCCACAGGGCAGTGCCAGGGGCCCAGGGGTGCAACCAGACCTCGCTGGAAAGTGTGGATTCCCCCTGCAGCAGCGCAGGAGTGGGTCTGGCACTGGTGGGGATGGCTGGAAGTACCTGCAGACCAACCCTGCCTGGTGTCACCCCAGAACAGCTCCCAGCAGGGAGGGGCTGCCTGAAAGCAAAATAAACGGGTTATATTTAGGAAAAAAGCACAACCAAACCACGCAGGGGGTTTAACAACCCTTTTTCTCCCTCCCAGGCACAGGGGAGGACTTCGGGGCTCACAAAAGCTTTAGCAAAGAGGGTTTACTCCAGGATCAAGTTACAAACAGGAGCAGCACAGGGGACCTGAGCACATTGTGGGGTCTGGCCTTCATGGAGATCCCCAAAGCACCCACATTTTCCGAAAAATTGTCTTAATGTCTTTTGGGAATGTTAAAAGAATAAATCAGTGGAGGAGCGCTGGTGCCAGAGTGGAATATAACGAGTGGAGATGGAGCTCCAAGGCAAAGCCACCACTTACGTGACCTGCCCTGGCTGGATCTGTAGGATTGTGGCATTTGGGGGAAGTTCCTTGCAGCCTGGAACCTTTTTAGTCGCAGCAAAGGAGCCTCATCTACAGCAAATCACCCTTGGCCTCCACTGAATTGGTAAAACCTGGTTAATGCAGGGCTTTTCCTGGGCCAGCAGCAAGGCCTGGCTTTTACACAGCTCCCTTTGCTCCCTGGGGCTCCAGGTCCTGCCCGTGGCTCTGCTGGGGCTGCTGCTCCTGTCCCTGCTGCTTTGAGGGGAGGCCAAGGCTCACCAGAAACTCCTCGGTGTGGAGCTGGGCCAGGGAGGGTCAGGTTGGATTTTAGGGAAAGGTTCTTCCCCCAGAGGGTGTTGGGCACTGCTCCCCAGGGAATGGGCACGGCCCCGAGGCTGCTCCAGGAGCGTTGGGACAGCGCTGCCAGGGATGCCCAGGGTGGGATTTTGGGGTGTCTGTGCAGGATCAGTGATCCCAGTGGGTCCCTTCCAGCTCAGCACATTCCATGGTCCTGCCATGCCACGCATTCCATGAAATCCCGGCCCTCTGCTCCCAGAGTCCATCCTGCCACCCACCCCAGAACCTGAGGGCAGAGCAGGAGGATCCATCTGGCCCCGTGCAGCCGGATTGAATCCTTGGCCACGCAGGGTTTGCTGGATTAGAGCACAGACGCAGGCAGGCCGTGCTTCAGAGCCCCATGACCTTTAAGGATGAGAAAAAATAAGAGGAAAAACGTGAACCCTGACAAATTCATAACTCCAGCACAGGGGAAAGGAATGTATTCCTTGGACATATGAAAAAACATTGCCCAGGACACGTCTATTTTCTTTTCCATCCCGTGGCTGTTCTGAATTATGTACAGAATATTCCCTCGTTGTTTGTTCTGGTGCATTTTTGTGTGTGGGGGTACTTTGGCCGTCCCAAATGAGTTCATTATCACTGATCAAATGGCTGAAACACCCTTTTTGTTTTGTCTCCCCAGCATCCCGTGGATGTGCTGTGTTCCTGGAGGAGCTGGGATGCGTTTTGCTGTTCTCCAGCATCATCCGTGAGAGGCACAAAAATCCCATTTTCCATCCAGCTTCAGGAAATATGGATTTGGAATTGAATCCCAGTGGCATTACTCAGGGAGATGGGAGGTTATAAATATTCCCTTAGGAAGGGAAGGATGAGATTTGCCAACTTCCAGCTCCAGCCACCTCTTCCATGGTGACAACAAACAGGAACGGGTCATTCCTCATGGTTATCCTGGCTGGGGGCTGATGGATGGATTGTCCCTTGGTGTTATCACTTTGGGATGCAGATAGAAGGGATCAGCTTTTGAGCTGGGAAAGGTCCCTCCATCCCAAAGCAAAAGCAAATGTGTGCCCGAGCTCTTGTCCAAGCGTGATCCCAAAGCAATGTCAGATGTCAGCAAGCAGCACAAAAACTCACGGAATTCAGCAAATACCAACAAAAATAAATAACGATGGATTTCTTTTAATATGGAAAAGTTGTTCCCGGTGTTTCCAGTGAAGCTGAAAAAATCCCATCCTTTTGTGAAATATTCATAAAAAATGACAATAACAGAGTTTATTTTTAGCCTGTTGAAAGCTTTCCTTGCTTGGTACTTTCCTCATCCAGCAACAGCCACAAACCAAACTGAAGCTTTGTTTAGAGGGAAAAAATAAAAACAAGGAACAGGAGGAGATTCCCAGATCCCAGGCTGCTTTCCCTGCCTCTGGCACAGGCCTCCTGCCCCCACCCGGGACAGCGGGAGCTGTCCCTGCCCATGGCAGGGGTGGCACTGGATGGATTTAAGCTCCCTTCCAACCCAAACCATTCTGGGATTCCATGATGTGATCGTATAAAATATCTCTGGATGATCTTTTTTCCCTGGATTCTTTCAGGTAATCCCCTGGATAAGTCTGAATTCCCTGTATATGAAGCTCCATTGATGTATTTAAATGTTGCCATCGTTTTTTCCTCCTTTTCACCTCTGAACACTCGATGAAGACACTGAACACAAAGGTGAGTTTCTTCTTTCTTGAGAACAAAGTATTTGGCTCCCTCCTGTGGGCTCTGGAGTTGTGAGTTCCCCAAACATTGATTAAACAAGGCAGGAACAGCAGTGAATCCTGAATCCACCCTCCCGGGCAGAATCCGGGGCTCACTGGGCCCACAGAGATTTTTCTGAGCTCCAGGATTCCCAGGAATGCCACAGGAACGTGCTCATGGCATTGTGAGGATGAGGGGGATGTGCAGGAATGGGCCAAAGCACAGAAGTTTCACAGAATGACAGCAGCAGATTCCCTTCCCTTCTCTTCCCTTCCTCTTCCCTTCCTCTTCCCTTCCCTTCCCTTCCTCTTCCCTTCCTCTTCCCTTCTCTTCCCTTCCTCTTCCCTTCCTCTTCCCTTCCTCTTCCCTTCCCTTCCTCTTCCCTTCCCTTCCCTTCCCTTCCCTTCCCTTCCCTTCCCTTCCCTTCCCTTCCCTTCCCTTCCCTTCCCTTCCTTCCCTTCCTCTTCCCTTCCTCTTCCCTTCCCTTCCTCTTCCCTTCCCTTCCTCTTCCCTTTCCCCTTCCCCTTCCCTTTAAAAACCAGCAGCCGGAATTAATCCCGTTTTTCATACAGAACAACGGAGACATCCAATAATAATCAGGTTATAAGAGTGCAAATGTCTGAGCAGGGATCTCCTGCAGGTTCTCTTTGCTGAGATCACGTTCCCCTCGTCGAAGCCAGACCGGGGGAGGAGAGAACAGAGAAAACACAAAATGAAACCGTTCCTGCTCCAGGTGTGGCAGAGGCAGCGCCAGCTCTGGCTGGGAACTGAAGCTGTTTTGGGATCTCACCCCTTATTTATGGCATTTAGAACTCCCTGCCCTCGCCTGGCAGGTGCGGAAGGAGCAGAGGAACATCCCCGGGTGCAGCTCACCTGAGCGGGCTCTGGATGGCAGCAACAGACAGCGAGCAGCTCCGGGGGGGAATTCCCATCCCTGCCGAGAGCCGGGACAGGTACCCGGCACGGGGACAGTGCCAGGACAGGTACCCGGCACGGGGAGAATGCCAGGACAGGTACCCGGCACGGGGAATGTGCCAGGACAGGTACCCGGCATGGGGACAGTGCCAGGACAGGTACCCGGCACGGGGAGAATGCCAGGACAGGTACCCGGCACGGGGACAGTGCCAGGACAGGTACCCGGCACGGGGAATGTGCCAGGACAGGTACCCGGCACGGGGAGAGTGCCAAGACAGGTACCCGGCACGGGGACAGTGCCAGGACAGGTACCCGGCACAGGGACAGTGCCAAGACAGGTACCCGGCACAGGGACAGTGCCAGGACAGGTACCCGGCATGGGGACAGTGCCAGGACAGGTACCCGGCATGGGGAGAGTGCCAGGACGGGTACCAGGCACAGGGACAATGCCAAGACAGGTACCAGGCATAGGGAGATTGCCAGGACAGGTACCCGGCATGGGGAGATTGCCAGGACAGGTACCCGGCATGGGGAGAGTGCCAGGACAGCGACCCGGCATGGGGAGAGTGCCAGGACAGCGACCCGGCACAGGGACAGTGCCAGGACAGGTACCCGGCACGGGGAGAGTGCCAGGACAGGTACCAGGCATGGGGAGATTGCCAGGACGGGTACCCGGCACGGGGACAGTGCCAGGACAGGTACCCGGCACGGGGAGAGTGCCAAGACAGGTACCCGGCATGGGGACAGTGCCAGGACAGGTACCCGGCACGGGGACAGTGCCAGGACAGGTACCCGGCATGGGGAGAGTGCCAGGACAGGTACCCGGCATGGGGACAGTGCCAGGACAGGTACCCGGCACGGGGAGAGTGCCAAGACAGGTACCCGGCATGGGGACAGTGCCAGGACAGGTACCCGGCACGGGGAGAGTGCCAAGACAGGTACCCGGCACAGGGACACCGAGGGGACACAGCTGTGCCCTGCCCCTGCCCACCCCCTGAGCCGTGTTTCTGACATTAAAGGGGCTGTGGAGAGTGGAGGCCTCACCTCATTTTCTTTCCTGGTCTTCCAGAGCTGCTGGAACACACCACCCCTCATTAATTAATCCATACCTTCATTAATTAATCCATACCCTCATTAATTAATCCATACCTTCATTAATTAATCCATACCCTCATTAATTAATCCACACTACATCACAATCAGACCTTACAGTGAGGGCAGCCTGCACCCCTTCAGATCTCCTTCCACAGGCAAGAACACACAAAAAAGGCATTTTCAAGCCGCCTCTAAAAGCACAAGCTCCAATTCTCACCTTCCAACCACATCCCCTGTCCCAGCCCACCAGATAAAACTGAGCACTAACGTGGAAAAAGTGGAATTATTTAGGTTGGAAAAGAACCTTCAAGGGGTTTGTTCTATAGTCACACACTAACTTCTCAAAGGGGATTTTCTCTTTTCCTTGAGGCAGCTGATCCGAATATGACTGAGGAATAGTTTAATTTTAAGTAAGATTTCCACAGGTTTTCCAAACTTAGCCCAGCAGCTGTTCCAGGGAAGGCTTCTGGGACATGAGATTATCAGTAACCAGCAGTTCCTTTCTAGCCCTAATCACCAGGTAATAAAAATTGAGTAACACCTGAAATGACAGTGATGTTTCCAATGAGGATACAAGACACTCTTACACCGGGATGAGGGCTGGATCCCGATCTTTGACCTTCACTCTCTTTTATCTCTGATTTATGGGGCCCTGGCACAGCTTTCCCAGAGGAGCTGTGGCTGCCCCTGGATCCCTGGCAGTGCCCAAGGCCAGGCTGGAGCAGCCTGGGACAGTGGGAGGTGTCCCTGCCCAAGGCAGGGCTGGCACTGGATGGGATTTAAAATCCCTTCCAACCTCAGCCATTCCAGGATTCTCTGACAGGACCAACCTCTCCCAGCAGCACTTTTGTCCCAAAGCAGCCAAAATCTCGTCCTGGGTCAGCAGAGCCATGGGGAGCCCCAGGCCCCTGCTCCAGTTCGAAGCCTCTTTCCCGGGAGCAGGGCCAGGAACATCCCAAACTGAGAGCACACACTTGATACGAGCACCCTGATTTAGGTTCCGTATTAGGGAGAAATTCTTTACTCGGAGGGCAGTGAGGCCCTGGCACAGGGTGCCCAGAGAGGTCGTGGATTCCTCATCCCTGGAAGTGCCCAAGGCCAGGTTGGAGCAGCCTGGGACAGTGGGAGGTGTCCCTGCCCATGGCAGGGGTGGGATGAGATGGGATTTAAGGTCCTTTTTCAACCCACACCATTCCAGGAATCCAAGATTTCATGCTTTAAGGTAAACCCCACTCTCCACAAAACCATTTAAGTTTGGAAATTTAACTTTCTCTCCTCAAGTTTTACGATTTTATGACATGATCAAAACTTTTCCTTCGGCCACTGAATCCATCCTGAAATATCCCAAAGAGGAGGCACCTTTCCAGAGGGCTTTAAATCCCTGTGGGAAACACGACACCGGCAGCACCTGGGAAGCTGGGAAGTGCCATCAGCTGTCCCTGCTCGGGTCCCAAAAGTGCCACAGCCGGGGACAGGAAGGACCCGCGAGCTTGGGCGGCTCCGTGGTTTTTTCTGACGGAACTGATTCACTCCTCTCCAAACCTGAGGGCACAGATCTCCCTCCGAGTGACTCATCCCGAGCAGGTGCCGTCACCTTCTGGTTTGCAGGATTTTTACAGCTCGTTCTCAAAGCCTTACGAAAAGCTTTGAAATCATCTCTCTTTTATCTCCTTTCCTCCCACATCCTTCCTCTCTCCCGACCGTTCTATTTTTAGCAGCCACGGAGCATTTCTCGGTGTTCCTGTTTTGTTCTCTCAGCCTTGCGATGGGTTTGGTGTCAGAAATGTTTAAGAGTGAGATGTGCATGAAATCTGCTTTTCTGGAAGCACCAGGAAGAATATAAGAATATGCATCAGGGGTTGAAAACCTGGCATCCATTGAGAATTATGGATACAACAGAGCACAGTTACTTTTATTCTCTCATCCTTGAAATACCTGGCACTCCTAGAGTTTGGTGTCAGAAAATCTGCAGTATTTAAGAGTGAGATGTGCATGAAATCTGCTTTTCTGACAGGAAAAATATGAATCAAGGGTTAAAAACCTGGTGTCCTTTGAAGATTACGGATACAGCTGAGCACAGTTACGCTGGCAAACAACAGCAGTGGGATCTCCTGCATCAGTAACAGCACGGATGAGCTGTCAGCAGCAGAATTTCGTACTGCAGGGTGGGAGGATGACAAAAAGGAGAATTCAATGTCCTGCACCTCTTTCCTGCCCGCCCCAGGAAAACGGGCAGCGCTGTCAGACACCCCAAATGAGGAAACCAGAGACAATCGCCCAAGATGCAGGGAGGGTAAAGTAAACAAGACTCTTCTTGCCGTAATAACTGCTGACTTCAAAGGGTATTAAAGGACCTATTCAAGCCCAATTCCTTGTCACCGTTCAAGAGGAACACGGAGATGCCACGGGCACACAGGTGTCCCTTGTTCTCCTCTCACTGTGGATAATCCTGCCCAGGGACAGGGGCTGGAGGTGGGATTGGCGCTGTGGGTGTGGGAATGTGAGCAGATAAATACAGCTGAGAGCAGATGAACCTTCTCCTCACATGAAGTCTTCAGGGAATGTTTCAGCCACGGATTGCTCCGCATTTCTTTGGACTCAGCGCCTTCGATGACGCAAATCTGGAGTCAGTGGCTTGTAACCAGCGAGGGGAATTAGTCAGCAATGTGAAACCTGGCACGGCTCAGCCCCGCAGCCCGGGCAGCAATAAATCCTTATCTTAAGGACTTTTTAAAAATGTTTGGAGCTGTGGAGAGCAGAGGCCTGGCTTTGTTCACTCTCTGAGATCAGCTTCTTCCCCTCTGCTTTTCCTCTCTTTTACCTTGTCCTGGGACAGGTCGAGCAAAGCCTGTGTGAAAGGGAAGTTGGAGTCTGGAGCGCTGATCAAAATATTTGCAAGGGTAAATTTCAGTTCTGCAAAACTTCTCTGCATTGCTCCAGCAGTACTGAAAGCCCCAAATCACATCAATTTCTACATTTTTAATGACGTGAAGTGCTGAGAAGCCTGAAATGCCACTGTCACTGGGGCATGAGAGGATGATGCGGCCTCTAAATCACTCCTAATTCCCCTAATTCCTCCCCAAACTCAGTAAAACTTGGCTTGTACTCCTTGGCTTTTAGGCTCTGTATTCCCAGGGAACTTGGAGAGTGATCCCTGCTGATCCTCACTCCCAAACCCCCCCCTGGGACCTGCCCCTGGAATTCAGCACCAATCCCAGCATTATCCCCACCACAGCCCATCCCTAGAGCTCTGTCCTTGCTTGGCTCTTCCGTTTCCCACCTTGTAAAACAGATTTATTAATATTTATGCAGCTTTTAACATGGCTTGGCCAGCCTCCTGCAATTAATCATTTACTAACCTGCTAATTGAGGCAGCTCAGTGTGAGCGTTCTGGTGGTACAGGGAAAAATTCAATCTCTTTAAAACGGCCTTAAATGCTTTTTAAAGCTGCAGCTGGGTGACAAAGCCTCACATTTGGAGTCTCCCAGGTAAAACAGGGAGTTTGATCCTCAACTGGTTGTTCTTGGAAGAAAAACAGGGACTGGTGAGGGAGAAGTTCAGAAATGCTCTCAAAAAGGATTAAATACACATTCCTCATCAGAAGAAAAATGCTATTTATTCTATTTTTGCCCTAGAAATGAGAGCTTTGGGGTTGAAAACGATGAATGCCTTCTCTGTGTGCACCTGCTCCTGTCCCTGTGCACCTCCAAGCACAGGTGTGTGTCCCCCTGAGTGTCCCCAAAGCTCCCTGGCACCTCAGCTCTGTGCCAGGGTGGCACCAATGCTCAGACAGGGAAAAAACTGTTGTAATTCAGATATTTCCTCTCACAGAGTGGTGGAAAAAGCTCTGTTGATGTGAGAAGCAGAGCAGAGTGTGAGTGAGGACGGGAGGGAAGGTGCCTTTGTGTGTCCCTGCCGTGGGTGGGAGCAAGGAGTGGAAAGGAAACGTTCAGGAAATGCATCCCAGCCCCCCAAAAAAAGGATTTTTAGGGACCTGCTGCTGCCATCTGGGCAGGTGCCCATGGGCAGTGGTTGTGAGGACGAGGCAGGAGCACAGGAGACCAAACTGGAACAAAAAGTTCTTTAAGGCTTCATTCCCTACAATGATTCCACCCATCCCCTGGAGTGTTGGAAGGATAAAATCCCGAGGTTTCGTTTTAAAAAGGGCACAGTAGTGGGGGTTAAAGATTTTAACAAAAGGAATGACCGAGACTGACCTCCGTGTCCCTCCTATTTCCTGACAGAACTTTTCCAGGGAATCATGAATCCAAAGGAACTCTAACGAGTGCAAATAGCAACGAGGTGGCAGAGAACTCACAGCCCAAATTTTTGGCCAGTGCCGCTGTCGTGGCGATTTGCTCCCAGCTCTGATCTTCTGAGCTGCGCTGAATAAATTTCAGATATTTCCAATGACACCTCCCGAGGCTCAGGTTTGCTCTGGTTCAGACAGGGGCACACGTGGCACCTGGGGACACATTGCAGGCTGCGATCCATGCCTGGGATCATTTCCCATCAAATTTCATCCAGACAGGGCAATTTGCTGCATAAATTGCAGGACAAACAGAGCTGGTTGGAGAAGTCGTTATCTTGGCAGCTGTCTGAGTGACCTGGCTCCCGATTTTCCCTCTCATCGGAGGCTGGCTGCCATTCCAAGGGGTTTTTGTCAGGGAAAGCTGACAGTGGAAGAGAGATTTCAAGGATAACTGCAGCTCTGGTGAGCTCCATGTCCTGCCTGTCCACGGCCCAGACGGGTACTGGTGTAACTGGTGTAACTGGTGCCTGCTGGTGCAGGGCTTGCTCATGGGCAGGGATGTCCTGGCAGGTCACTGAGGGCTGCAGCATTCCCTGGAATGCCAGATCCAGCAGCACAGGGTGGGAAGTGGGGGGAAATGATCGGTATTTCCTGGATCAAAATGATCAAAGATCAAACCTGCCCCAGTCTGAGGTGATGTTTAGGCCAGGCTGGAGCACCCTGGGACAGTGGGAGGTGCCCTTGCCCAGGGCAGGGATGGCACTGGATGGGATTTAAGGTCCCTTCCAGCCCAACCCATTCCAGGATTCCGTGACATTTCTGCCCTAATCAGCGTAAAAAGGACAGGGAGCAGCCGATGTCACTGCAGGGATGTTCCTGCTTTGTTTATGGGATAAACTGCCACGGGTTTCCTCTCCAGACGTCACCTCGAGCACGGAGCTTTCTCACACCCCTCACACAAAAGCTTTTGTTGGAATTTTCCAGCTCTCAGCGGAGATGCTGAGCACAGACAGCGCTTGGCATTGTTCACTCGAGCTCCCATTCTTCCAAGGAGAGGCTTTTCCTTTCTTCAGAATAAAGGTGGGGTGCCAGGGCAGGAGATTACTCAGAACACGACCGTGACACCAACAAAAAGCTCATTATGTGAGGTTCAAGGGAGATCTTTAGCCCTGGGCTCTTCCCCCTCTCTGTCCCTGCGTGGTCAGGGAATAAGGACAGAGAAATCAACTCTTAATTCAGGTTAATTCAGCATTTCCTGGAAGCAGGAATGTCCTGAGAGCTCTGGGTTGATCCAGGCTGCTCTCTGCAACCAGATTTTGGGCTGGGGTGGGGTCAGGCTCTTCTAGGAGATGATGGGACAAGGAGAGACAGGCTCCAGCTGTGGCAGGGGAGCTCAGGTTGGATATCAGGAAAAATCTCTTCACTGAGGAGGGGTTAAGCCTGGCCCAGCTCTGATTTTCTGAGCTGCGCTGAATAAATTTCCGATATTTCCAATGACACCTCCCGAGGCTCAGGTTTGCTCTGGTTCAAACAGGGCACACGTGGCACCTGGGCACACATTGCCCAGGATGGTGCTGGAGTCACCACTGCTGGAGGTGTTGGCAAAACAAGCAGCTGTGGAGCTTTGGAGCAGGGATTTGGGCAGAGGTTGGATGGGATGGGATGATCCTGGAGGGCTTTTCCAGCCTTGGTGACCCTGTGACTCCAAACTCCTCCCCCAGCAGCGACTGAAACACCTCCAAAGAGGAGAAACCAGAGATTTCGGAGAACTCTGTGTTTCCGAAGGACATATCCGGCTCTCGCAGAAAGGAGTGGGAGCTGAGGATTAAAAATCCCATCAATTTTCACAGCGATGGATATAAATTACCCAGGGAAGATCCATCTTTTCCACCATCCCTTGGCTTTTCCCACTTCAGTTCCATCCTGTCCCCTCCTCCGGGGCTGACTCAGATCCAGCCTCTTTTCCAACACATCCAAAATCCATTTCCTGGTGCCTGGGTCCACTCTTAGCTCAGCCAGAGCAATTCCCCTGAAGGATCCCATCCGATTTCCAAGGAATTGCCATAACAAATCCCTACCCTTGACTGCAAATTCTCCTGAATGCTGACAGCCACCATGGTTAGACACACAGAGGAACTTTTCCTGGCACTGTTTCATCCCACACAGGACAATTTCATAATCAGGATATTTAAAAAGTGGGTTTTTTTTTGCTTTTAAGATGCCATAAAAATGAAAATAAAAAAATTTAAAAATCGAATGCAACATAAATATAAAATAAAGTGCAAAATAAATCAAAGACGATACTGAGGAACAAAGTCCTAGGAGTTGTTTCTGTATTAGAGAGTAAGAACCCACTGCAAGGCAAGAAAACAGAATTTTCTCTGATATTTTTCCATTTGTATTCACGTCCTTATTGGACTCACCTTGGGATCTTTCATGAAATTGGGTGCCTTTAACATGAATAAACAACAGAAAATTTTTATTCTTTTTTTTTTCATGTTTTATAGTTGACAAGAGTCCTTAAGAGTTACAGGGTTCATTTTGTAGGATAATTGGGCAACTGCATCTCCAAACTTCTTATTCCTTAATGTTCCCTTCCCATTAATTCTCTTTTACTACTTCATGGCACCAGTAAATGTGGAAATACTGCAAAATCAGCCTTTCTTGGGGCATTCTGGCACCTTTTAGCCCAGAACTGCCCAAGACCAAGATACTCGGAAGAAAACAAAATTATTTTGTTAAAAATATTTGCCTGAAGTTTTAGGGAATTTAAAAAACTAAAAAATCTCGCTTCAGATTTGTAATTTTAAAAGCTTCCAAGGTTACCGTGCCCTTCTCACATTTTTATGATTGAAAACAAGAGGAAAAAAACCATTTTATTTTTACTGGGAATCGGATCCAAGCTGGGAAATCTCGCCCTGATTTATTTTAAGAAAGGAGCTTGGAAATGTTTAACCCAGAATGGCCACAGGCACAAAGGCAGAGATTGCCTGGGGTATTTGCTCAGGAGTTTAATCCTCTCCAGGCCCTTCTCCTCCTCTCTTATCAACACAGCCACACCAGGAAGGCTCCAAGCGTTGGCTCTGAATTCCAATGAAGACTCAGGTGAGGAGTCCCAGGTTCAAGTTCACAGCGGAATTTCAGGGGGTTTTTTTGGGGTTGTTTTGATGTTTCTTTGGTTTGGTTTGATATTTCTTCGGTTTGTTTTTGATATTTCTTTCTGTCCTTCTGTACAAGTCAGAGGCCATCAAATCATAGAATTGTTGAGGTTGGGCAAGACCTTTATGATCATCAAGTCCAGCACCACAGCCCCCAGTGCCACATCCACACATTTTTGGGCCTTTTCCAGGGATGGGGACTCCACCACTGCTCTGGGGAGGGCTTTCCAACCTTTTCCATGAAGCAATTTTCCCTAACATCCAATCTAAACTTCCCCTGGGGCAACTTGAGGCTGTTTCCTCTCATCCTGTCACTTGTTCCCTTGAAAAGAGCCTGATCCCACCCTGGCTCCACCCTTCTTCTGGACTGTTCTCCATAATCCTACCTCCGAGGGTGGCAGTGCCAACAGGACCAGCTCATAGGCTGGATGTGCAAAATGTGCTCTGTGGATGTGAGAAATTCATCGCTGGCAGCAGGAAACCCTTAAAAGGCTCAGATTAGGGACAGAGGTGCCAAGGGTTGGTGGCACCAAGGGAACAGGTGTCCAAAAAGTGTCCAAAAAGTGTCCAAAACCCAAGCAAATTCCACAGGAATGGCGGGATTTGGTTGAAGGTTGGATTTGATGGTCTTGCAGGTCTTTTCCAACCTTTTTGACACGATTCAAAGTTCCAAACCCAGGAGAGCCTCTGCCATTCCTCCTTTAGAGCGGTGCAAGTTCAAAGCCATCCCTGCTTTGGATGGGAAGCAGCGGGAGCAGAATTCCTGAGGTTTCCTCTCTCCTTTTCATTAATGCTTTTATGGCTGTGTTTGGGCGGCATTAGCAAACACCCCAAGATCTCAGCTTTGCCAAGGTAAGTGATTGCTGACAGCAATCACGAGCGGGGATTTGGGGGATTTGGGGATCTTTCCTGCTGCTGTCGGTGCTGTCAGAACCTCAAACAAACGAGCTGAGGGAGAGTGGTGGCTTTACAAAGCCACAGCCAAGAGCTGGAATAAAACAAAGAAAGACCACGACAGCACGAGCCACTGACTTTGGAATTCCTGCCCTGGAGCACGTGGAGTATCTCCTGCAGTGCTGGTGAGATGTGCGAAGCTGGAGTGAAATTCCTGCTGTGTGCTGCCTTCCCTATGAAATCTTTCATTAACTCTGCCCTGTAAAAATAGTTTTCATTGTTTTCTCCAGTTAAACCAGCAAAAGAACAGGAAAAATGGATTTGCAGCTCGAAAGCAGCCAGCTCTTAAAGGTGGTATTCTGTAAAACGAACCAAATTCCATTAAATGCTTTTGGAAGTTTGTTTGGCTTCATTTAATTTTCAGAATTTTGCCTTCTGCAGGTAATAACTGGGAAGGAGATTTTCTTTGGAATGTCCCTGTGCCCACTTGGGCTGGCTCTCAGCACAGGCACTCTTTGAGCAGGCTGGTTAAAAACTGCTCCCGTACCCGCAGCATTTTAAAGCAGTCTTTGCTTTGCCTCCAATTAAAATACCCCAACAGGCCAAAAGTCACAAGGAAAGCAGGAAAAGCTGGTAAATATACTTTGGCTGAACGACATCCATTAAATCCTGGCTGTGGTCCAGCTTAGAAAGCAAAATAAAGGCAAGTTGGAGCAGTTTGGATTGGCTGACAGGGCAGGCCGGTGGAATAAGCTCCCGCTCCTCTCTGGAGATGCAGCTGTGGAGAGGCACCACAGGATTTTGCCACCTGCCAGTCCCCAGCCCCCAGAGTGTCACCCAGGGCTGGCTCCTGTCACCTGCAGCCCTCCCACACCTCCTGTCATGGCACTTCCAGAGCCACAACCCAGCCACGACAGGGATGGGGCAGCTTTTCCCCCCAGCATGTGATTCCTTCATCCCCCTTGGCCGCTTTGGGCTGTTCCATGGGGAGAGTCCGGCTGCAGGAGGATCCACCAGCAGCAAGAGGCACAGCCTGCAGCAGGATGGAACCAGAAGGCTCTCAGTGCCTGGGAATGGCAGCCTGGTCCCCATCATATGACTGGACGGAGCAGGAACATTCCTCAGACAGATGAAACTCGAGAGCTCTGCTGTTTGTCTCGCAGTCTCACTTCTTTTCTGGCTGATTTGGATCTGGAAATATTCCATCCTCTGGCCAGGGGCTTATCTGATGGAAGACAACAGTGCGTGCAGTGAGCAAACAGGGCTGAGCTTGGCCTTTGTTCCTCCCTGCAGTGCCCGGGGCCTGTCCTGCTCCCAGGGCAGGGGCAGGCGGCCCAGGAACGTGATCCACACGAAACCAGTTCTGATCACAAGGTGAGGGATCACTTTTTGCGGGTGTTTGGAATCCAGGAGCTGTCCCTGTAGAGCTGACCCCTCCATGGCCAACTCACTGGGCTCTACTCTGATTACTCAGCTGTTCCAGTCGAGGGCTATGGACTATTTGCACGTCTCCTCCTTCCTTCCTTTTCCTTTTCCTTTTCCTTTTCCTTTTCCTTTTCCTTTTCCTTTCCCTTTCCCTTTCCCTTTCCCTTTTCCTTTTCCTTTTCCTTTTCTTTCCCCTTCTTTCTCTTTCCCCTTTTCCCCTTTCCCCTTTCCCCTTTCCCCTTTTCCCCTTTTCCCCTTTCCCCTTTTCCCCTTTTCCCCTTTCCCCTTTCCCCTTTTACCCTTTTCCCCTTTATAACCAGCATTCTCTGAGGTGCCCAGAAGGAGGCTTTAGGCTGCTTCACTGCAGAGAACACTCAGAGCCTGAAAACAATTCTTTATGCCACTACAAACTTCCTGTGAGGCTTTGAGGCCTTAGTCCTGACCTCTCCAAAGTCCTGGCCCGATAAAGCAGGATTAAATACCTGCTTTAACTCACCTCCTGTCTTTGGAGAGTGCAGCCTCTTTGGGAAAAGGAATGTTCAGATCAGGACTCAGGTCTGCCAACTCCCAGCCTTCAAAGCCATCAACCAGGCCTAGAAAATAACAGGGACCAGGAGATTAAAATAAATAAATAAAGAATCCATTTGGGTTTTTTCTCTTTCCTTTCTCGGTTTTACATTTCTTATGGTTTTCTTCAACATTTATTTTGCTTTCATTAGAGTTGCTCTCATCAAAAAATCAAAACAGCAGCTCAGTAAAACCAGCAAATCCAGTTGGGAAACATCTTCCCCAAGTCTGTGTCCCCTCTCTAGGGGTGGAGCTCATCCTGAGCCCAGTTCCACAGAACCCAAAGCTCTGGTGCAGAGAACCACCCCCTTGGTACATCTAATTCCCTCATCCCTGAGACGGGAATATTCCAGCAGGCTGAAATATTCATACTGACCTGATCGTCCAAGTGGTTTCAGTGTTTATTTTAAGGGTATAAAGCTTTACATTAGAGGTGGGTACTGTTAGGCTGGGGTCTGGTTTTTATTAATAAGAGGGAGGTGCAAGAGAGGCTTAACTGCATTTGCACCTGCTCAGGGTCCTCTGATCTTAAAATCCCAGAATGTTTGGGTTGGAAGGGACCTTATAATCATCTTTTTCCACCTCCTACCATGGGCAGGAACACCTTCCACTGTCCCACATTGCTCCAAGCCCTGTCCAACCCGGCCTTGGACACTTCCAGGGATGGGTCAGCCCCAGATTCTCTGGGCAGGTGTCAAGATCTTCCAGGACAGTGTCAAGAAATCCCTGGGGCCACTTGGTGCTGTCCCACCCCACCATGGACACCTGTCCCTGGGCCTGTAGGGTTGCTTTCCTCAAGCACCCTCTCTCTGCTGGTCCCAGGCAGAGCCTGGCTGGTGGCTCGCTGTCCACACTGGGGGATTTTTGTCACTAATTCCAATGCCAGGAAAAGCCTCGTGCTGCAGAGGGAGCTGAGGTTGGACAGTTGCTCCTTTGTTCCTGTTCTCGCCTCGAGCGCGGGCCGGGATGACTCAACGAAGTGATCTCTGTTTGCTCTCGGTGTGTGGGAAGATCGGAGTCCATCAGGCTGGAGACTGGGACAGATTATCCAGGTACGAGAGCTCTGCTTCCCCTTTCTTGTTTGCCAGGACAAAAACCACCGCGTGCCCTCAGCTGCTCTCCCTGAATTCCCGTGAGGGAACGGAGAGGAGCTCAGGGGCCTGACTGAGGCAGAGCCACAGACAGGGAAAAAGTAGGGCAGGACCTTCCATGGGCAATGTGGGGGTGAAAGAGGGAGAGGATGGGCAGAATCGTGGAATAATCCGGGTTGGAGTGACTTTAAAGCTCATCTGGTGCCGTGGGCAGTGGCACTTCCACTGTCCCGGGGTGCTCCAAGCCCCGTCCAGCCTGGCCAGATTCACCTCATGGAGGCTGAGGGTTGGATCCACTCAGGTGAGGCCCCACCTGCAGAGCTGCCCCAGCCCCAGGGTCCCAGCACAGGAGGGACGTGGAGGTGTTGGAGAGAGGCCAGAGGAGGCTCCAGGATGATCTGAGGGATGGAGCAGCTCTGCTGGGAGGAAAGGCTGGGAGAGCTGGGATTGTCCAGCCTGGAGAGGAGAAGCTTTGGGGTGACCTCACTGTGGCCTTCCACGATTAACTGTAGGGGCCTACGAGGAGAGGAGAGACTTTTGACAAGGCCCTGGAGGGACAGGAGAAGGAGAAATGGCTTCAAGATGATAGAAAGTAGGTTTAGATGGGATATTGGGAAGGAATTCTTCCCTGTGAGGGTGGGGGGGCACTGGGATGGAATTCCCAGAGCAGCTGTGGCTGCCCCTGGATGTGTCCAAGGCCAGGTTGGAGCAGCCTGGGGCAGCGGGAGGTGTCCCTGCCCATGGCAGCAGGTTTGGAACTGGATGATCTTTAAAGTCCCTTCCAGTCCAGGCCATTCCGTGACTCTGGGCCTACCCACAGCCCTCCGAACTCTGAGAACTGAGCCCTCGTGCGTGGCCAGCAGAGCCCTGGTGGATTCCAGCCAGCGGAGAATTGTGCTCAACCCCACGTAGGAGCAGGCAGAATTCCCTGTCCCTTGGGAAGAGGCAGCCAGCCCTCACGTAGGACCAGGATAAACAATACCAGGAGCAACACCTGCAAAAAAAAAAGGCTCCTTAATTCACAATGATCTGCTTTGTCACTCGTGCTGTGGAGAACATTAAACAGCTCGGACGTGTGCACACAATTACACAACAGGGGCCACGGCCAGAAATGGGGCTGCAGGTGTGTTCTGAGGAGAATTAACCTTCCAAAAATCACTTTAATCGACTTAAGAACTTAAAAGTAGTGCATGGCTCTTGAGAAATCCATGGCAAGGTCCTGTGCCTTCAATTAACTCCCTGCAGCCTGCAGTGGGCCGGAGCTGCACGGCTCCCATCACCCTGCGGCAGGATAATTAAGCAAAACGCAGCTAATGAAGGGGGAAGCTGAAGTAACTGATTTTTGGCTCTCCATTTCAAAGAAAAGGGAAGGAAGGAAGGAAGAAAGCCACACAGTTGTAACACCATATATGTCTGTGATCTTCTCAAAAAGGCAAAAAGTGCTGCCGAGATGTAAAATATTTCTGATGAGGTTTCATTAGTCAGGCTCAGATGACAGACTGTGACCTGATTAAATACACAGCAAAAATAACTCAGCTGGTGCTTACTAAGGTAGTTTCAATCACAATTTCAGTGAGAAAAAGATTATATTTACTTTATATTAAAGCCTGGTTAGTACAAACAGAGCCAGTGCTGGACTTAAGCAGGTAATAAACAGCTGGAAGGGAAGGAACTTTTCCAAACATTCAGGTCTAAAGCAACCATTGGATCATTTCCTTCAACAAAACCCCAGAAAGTAAAATATTGAGAGCAGGTAGTTGAGAAAAAGGAGGATAATTCACTTTGGGAATGTGTGAGACAACAGAGGCAAGCGCAAGGAAAAACTTTATGTGAAGAGGAGGTTCTAAAGAGGAACGGAGCTTATCCAAGAGCTGATCCAAGGTCCTGGAAGGCCACAGAAAGTGTTCTGTTGGCTCCAATGGGTTTTGGATCACTCTGGAAGGGGAGAGGAAGGGATGGGGCTGGCAGGGAGAGGCAGGTTGTGGGGACACTGGAATGCAGCTGGGAATAGATGGAGGAAGCCAAGGGGAGCAAAGGGCTGGAACACAGAGGTGAAGGTGTGTGTTTTATCTGTGTTCCTGGGAAAAAGAACCTGCAGGAGGTCTGGGGATGGAGCCTGGGAGAAGGAAACAGAGGCAGGAGGAAGGCAGGTGACTGAGCAGTGAAGCAATAGAGCCGTGGTTGGCTGTGCAATCCCACATCCCTTCCCTTGCTCCCAGAGGAACAGGATGTGGTGCTGGGGCAGAGCTGCTGAGCTGTGCTGGGGTGGGATGGGGGCAGCAGGAGGGAGCAGAACCAGGAACAGAACCCGGCACAATCCTGGCCCTCAGCGGCTTTATCTCTGCCTCAGTGGTTCAGGGGTGGCTGGACATGGGTCTGTTGGAGGAGACTTTGTTTACTCCTGGAAGTCCCTGCTTGGTGCTTTAGGATGTGCCAAACCTGGTTCAGCAGGACTTTTAGGATCCGGCAGAAGCAGAGAAGTGATTCGAGCCCGGATTTTTCCTGAGCTCCGCCAAGTGCTTCCCATACAACTCTCCTTTTACTGTCAATCCGGGCAGGACTTGTGCAGATCCTCAGTGTAGGGGTGAAATTCACCCTTTGCTGCTTCTTTCTTTTAATTGATCAGAGAGAACCTGGGTTAAAACCACCAATATTCAGTTATTAAGAGTTGAAACAAACTTGCCATCCAATTTTCATTCCCCCCACGAACATGAAAACTGCTCACTTGGACTTTGCCCAATTTTTTAGGGGCTTCAAAAAATCCCAAGCCAGCTGAGACCTCAGGAACACCTCTGTGAGCACCTCCAGGTGAAGAAGCCACGATCAGATCATTCCGAAATTGCTGAAGCCAGGGCAGGAACATCAAATGCTTCTCCAGGCACCAAAGGAAATTACATCCCATTCCCTTTCAAGTGTCCCCAAGACCTTCATCACTGCACATTCCCTTCTTCCTGCCAGCCCTTTGTTGGGATGGAACTCTCCCTTCCATCCTGCTGGAAAGCACAGCTTATTAAGAGCATTAACTCTGGAGTTCAGGGGTCACACATCGTTTTCAAGTGCGTCATGCAGAGAGAATGAGCTGAGATCAGTGCTTGGACAGCAGCCACTTGTTTTTTAAACCAGTTGTTCACAGTTATGTCTCTTAATTATTTATTTTTTTGGCGAGGCAAAGATGCAGCCCAAGAATGCCCAGCTTATTTTTGTTCATAGAACACTTAAAATATGAATTGTGCACCTTTTATATCTCTACAGAATTTGAAAGGCACCAACCTAAACTTGATGACACAGCTCCTGTCTGATTTTGAGCAACTCAGATGAGCACCTGAGCAAGGGTATGTCCAAATCCTTCACGAATTCTTTCCCTGGAGACCTCTTTCCTAACCTGGGATGGCGACATGTGTTGAAATATTTGACTGAAGTGTCCCAAACAAGCAGCTGCCAAATATTGTTCTCAATTAACACCATCCTACACTTAATAAAAGCTCAAACCCATCTGTTTGCAGCTCCCAATCTGTCCCAGCATGTCTGGAGATCCAGCAGAAATCTAAGGGGGAAGTTTGGCTTAAAAATGTCCAAAAAATCAGAACTTTTCAACAGAGAAACAGTTGCTTACTCACGCTTACATGAGAGGGGTAAAGGCAGTAAAATTCTCCTGTGGATATAATTCCCCTGTGGATTTATCCAGATATATTTACTCATTTATAAATTAACATCAACAAGGAATATCTATATTACTGTGTCCTGTCTATTGCTGATCCTGCTGTATATAAATATCAATTCATATCCCAATGATCCATTCCAGTTCTCCGTACTCTGTAACTCCCATTTAAACCCATGAAAAGTTCAAGTCCTCTCAAGCAGTTCTGTATTGACACTTGTGGCCTGAGAAGGTTTATTACTCCTCTATTACAGCTGACTGAGTCAACGGGGTGCTTTTCTGGCAGAGATTTTCGGAATATGATTGCACAGACCTCACCTGGATCGTTCCCTGCTCTGCCTCCTTTATTTAATCACCTGAGTCTGAAGCAAACATTACTAACAGGGGTGATGGGGCAGCAAAGGCTCAGCTCAGTGTTTTTTCTGTCAGTGATTCACTGGTCCAGGTTCAGGGGTAAATACCCAGAATTAAAGCACAACTTCACCCTGAGGACCTGTTTTACCCTAAACTTCCTGGGAACGCTCCTTCCTTGACATTCCACCGGTTTTCTTTCAGCTTTTGTCAGCCAGACCATAAATAGATGGCCTTAGGGTCACCCCAACCGTTCTGTAATTCGATGACAGCTCCAATCTCCATATTTATTGATTTATTGACCTAATTCGTTTTCTTTTCCCCGTTTTCAGGGAAGCGAATCCAAAGCAGCGATTGATCCTTATCCCAAGGTTCAGGGCACGAAGCAAGCAGCAGGAACTTCGCTTGCTGTAACACTCTGTGACTTGGTGTTGTGCAACACCTTTAGCAAACACTTCCTCCTGCAGGAGCAGGAATAAAGCTGAACCCGTCCCTGCCTCTCACCCACAGCCCAGAGGAGCTCCCGGGCAGGGCCACGCTGGGAACGCCACATTCCCAGCCCAGCACAACCCCGAGGATGAAAATCCTCCTCATTTCTGCTCTTCTGCTGCATTTCCTCCAACAAGGTATGACACTTTTTGTTTTAGTCCTTTATCAGCTTTGCTATGGATAAGTCTGGATGAATTTTTAATTATTAACTGGTAGATAATAGGGAGGAACGGTGAGTTAAAGCCGTTGGAAAATGGAGTTAGGGATATTTGGGATTTTGCTCTTTGCGTTCAAAGCAATTGTCTACAATTCTTTAGATAGAGCAGCATTTACTTGTTTGACAAGTGGCCATAAATTGCCTAAAGACCCACAACTGGTTGGTTTTGTGAACCACTAAAGCAGTTCTTACCCTGCAAGTGAGAGGCCAATTTAGCCAATTACAGCAATTTATCAGCATTTTGGCCATAAAGTAGCAGATTCCTGTAGGAATTCAAATACAACATTACCTGATTTAAAATATTGAACAGGCTTTATTTAGCTGCATGATGCTTCAGGTTATATCCAGGTGATTTCACCTGAGCAGACCCCGCTTCTTTTTCCTCACACACACAATTTCTTTCAATTCCTGTCAACAGGGAACGGAGTTTTTCAGGGCTTGGCCTGCACAAACATGCACAGGATTTATAGCCAGAATTAAACATTTAATTAGCATTCAGGCACAAATCTATAATTTGGTTTTTCGCACAGAATATCTGAAAATGTGCACACTTTTAAGGTGTTATCTTCTTTTTCTTGACAAAACCACAACTTCATTGTCAATAAAATCCTCCCTAATGATTTTCTGCTTGGAAAAGCACACAGTTATTTGTTCCTTATTACAAGTTGTTGTACGGGGCCCAAGGAATTTCTTTCCTCCTCCAAGCTCAAGACAAAACCTGAAGGCAGCAAAGACAATGCGCTGATTAAAAAACTCCCTCGAAGAAAGGATTCATTCCAAACAAAACCAACCAGTTTTCCTCGAAATTCTGTCTGGATCTGGCTGCAGGGAAGGGATGAGTTCAGTCCTGAGTCTCCCTTTAAACCTCGCCTTAACTTGAACTCTCTGGGCTGGAGTTGCCCAAAGGGTGTGGAGAGATAAAATTGGGGATCTTTGTTCCAAGAGGCCTGAAATATTCCTGGGATTGTTGCATAAGGACACACTTGAGGCCTGTGGAGGGAAATCTGAAAAGCAGCAGATTTTTTTTTGGAAAATAAACATAATTAGTTGCTTAAAAAAAATATAAAACCCCGTTGTGAATGGCAGTAGTAAAGTTACACTCGGTAGTTGCTCCCAGCACGTGCTCGGTGTAGCAGCTCAGCTGACACGGGATCCCTCTGCACCATTAATTCAACATCTTTATCAAGATACAACCAGGTTTGTTCTGCAATTACATTTGGAAAGGGTTGAATCAAATAAATCAGTGATAAAAGAATGGATCTGTTTGTTTTACTTCGACAATTTGCACGAGGATGTGCTCTGCTGTTCCAGAGAGAGAAAATTACAGTAATTGGAGGCCTCACTCCTGGAAAAACCTGGCCCTGGGGCAGGAATTATCATGGGAGGTGCTCTGTGCCTTTGTTTTTGCAGGGTTTTGTTGGCTTTCTGGGCAGCTTAGGGGTTTTTTTTTTGTTGTTGTTCTTGGTTTATTTTTCAAATACAGGCCCTCAAGAATTCACCAATTCAAATGAAATTCCCTTTTGTAGGAGATTAAAGAGCTCAGGGTTTGCCTTGGTGGAAACCAACACATCCCTTGTACAACCCTGTTTTCCCAAAAACCTGGCTTCCAGCTGCCAGGATGAACTCCAGGGTGCTGCCCACCCCAAATTAACTTTGCTCTGGATTTGCTGAGGTTCAGAGCAGAAAAGAAAAATTCTTTTTATCAGCTCTGCATTTCCTCACCCAGCTCTTTGCAGCCACTGCAGACCTTATGAGACCACTCAAAGGGTTCTGGCAGTTAAGGAACCTCTTGGACTCCTTCCACCTTCAAGGTTTTCCTAATTTCCTGCCTATCTCCCATTATTTTACCTGGCCATGCCCAAACACCTCTCCCATCCTTCTGCTGTATCTCCCTCAACCCAATTCAAGAGGTAAAAGTTGTAATTATTTCTTGCCACCCTCTCTTAAAGTTCTGCCACAATTATGTATGTGCCAAGGCTTTGCAGAGCAGGAATCCTGCTGCAGACCTCTGCATTGTGTAAATTTATTTGCAGATCCAGAGGCAGTCTGGGCCTGTCTGTCACGTGATAAGGTTTGGAGATGGCTCATTCCACAAACCCAAATCATTTAATTCATGCCACTGGAAAATGCAGAGGGAAAGGCTGCACTGGCATGGCTGGGCTGGCCTGTTGGGACTTGAACTGCTCTGAGCTGGGAGGAGAAACCCCAAGAGAATTGCAGGAAATTTTTTAATGGAAGTAGCCAGGGAGGGCAAGTCCTCCCAAATCCAGAATGGGAAAACCACTGGTGTTGGGTCACACCGTGGAGGGAAAGCAGGGCAGCACAAGGTGTTGCAAGAGCCCAAAGGAATCACCTGGCCAGCCACAAAATTGGGTGTTTAATAAATTAAAATTGTGTTTTCATCAATCCCCGTCTGTTTCTCCCCAGGGAGCAGCAGCGGGAAGTTCCCTGGAGCTGAGCAATATGAAATCGTTTACCCGTGGAAATTGCACTCGGTGCACAGGAGAGCTGTGGGAGCAAGCTCAGAGGTAGGAAAGGAGATCATTTCTTGGCTGATTCTGAGAGATGGGGAAGGTTCTCTGGAGTTAAAACACCCTTGGGTTTCAAGGCTAAGAGAACTTGGACACACATTTGCTCTTCCAAAAGGAAAAGCCTGGAGAAGTGATCCCATGTTCATGAAGAGGAGCTGAGGTGTGCTCAGCATGCAGAGAATCCCTCAGGCCATCCGAGGCTCTTCTGAGCTTTGTACCTCTGCAAAGATGCAGGGTTTGATACTGCTCAGGTTTTTAATAACCTGTGGACACTTTCATTTGGATTAAATTAAACCAATAATTAAAACCAACCATGGTTGACGCACTTCCAGAGGGTGTTAAGGAAGTGTCTGAACGTAAACATCCCCCTCAGCACTTCCCCAGCATGCAGGATTTGTGCTTATGGAGGTAGAAATGAATTTGCAAGGTCAAATTTGCTCCTCTAATTAAAACCCCTCAAACAGAGTGACCTCCTGCTTATTCTGCTCCTGCCAGAATCCTTGTTTTTGGTGGGAAGAGGAGGAAAAGAACACGGCTGGCATTCCAATAACACCACTGCTGAGGCCAGGAGCTGCAGCAGAGCATATTCTGACACTTCAATCTGTTTACAGAGCAAATACGAAGACACCGTGAAGTACGGGATCAAAGCCAACGGAGAGGAAGTGGTGCTGCAGCTACGAAAAAATCGGTGGGTTCAGCTCAGCTCTTCCCTTCTTGCTCGCTGTGAGCCACGGCAGGGTGTTCAGGATGCCAAAAAACAGGGATTAGAGCCCTGTAAAATAGAAGTGTTCTGGTAAATACAACATCTCAATGGCAAGGAAAGAAGAAGGGAGAGGAAGAATCCTGTCAGTGTTTTGGGAACGTGGAATAAGTGCTGGGGATGAGACGTTGCCATGATGGAGGCACTTCCCATCCTGCTACCTCTGCTCCCCCATTTCTTTCCTAAATTGTTCAATCCAATGCATATTTAAGCTTTTTCTGTTGCCTCACAAGTTTTCTGTGACCATGAAGAGGCTGTGGGTTTCAGAATTGTAGCCTGGAGTGACAGGACAAGGGGGGTGGTTTTAAACTGAGAGAGAGAGGGTTTAAATTAGAGATTAGGAAGAAATTCCTCCCGGTGAGGCTGGGGAGGGGCTGGGATGGAATTTCCAGAGCAGCTGTGGCTGCCCCTGGATCTCTGGAAGTGCCCAAGGCCAGGCTGGATGGGGCTTGGAGCACCCTGGGACAGTGGAAATTGTCCCTGCCTGTGAAACTGGATGATCCTTCAGGTCCCTTCCCACCCAAACCATTCCAAGATTTTAGGACAGACTCGATGATCTTAGAGGTGTTTTCAAACCTTAAAAAATTTGTGATTCTATATTTATATATCTCTATATTATAGATAGATTATAGATGGATTGATTGATTCACTGATAGATTGATACATTGATATAGATATTTACCTTAGCACTACTTCTTTTGAACCTGGAGTAACCAAACATAACCTGGCATTGACAAAACCTTCCTGGAAATGGGAAGTCTGGCTCCAGCAGAACATTTACCACACGGTCCGACAGTCTGGGTGAAAGGGTGCTGCTCCACAGGCTGTGCAAATACAGTAGTGCCATAATCAATTCATGTTAAATATAGACTGTAATTAACTGCTTTCCCCTGTTTTAATCTAATCTAAATATTTGGACTGGGGGGAGGGAAATGGTGTTGCACTAAATCCTATTCTTTGAAGAGAAATGGGATGCTGGCAGTGGGTGGGAGCTGCCCAAACAGGAGTCACTGCAGAGGTGCTGCTTTTAGGAAGGTGTAAAAACGGGCCCCAAAAAATCAATGTATAATTATACATTTGCATCCAGATCTGCCAGGAGATGAGTTTATCCCAGTAAAATCAGCAGACTTTAATTGCTTTCTTCTTTTAGAAAAGTCTGTTTGTTTGAGTAAGGATTATGAGCAAGCAGAATTCCCCTCCCTGCAGCTTTTGCTTCCCGAGTTTCTCCGATACTAAGAATAACCTGAGTAATTGTTTGAATTCCCCACATACTCGGTGCGCTGTGTCATCACCTCATTTCTACATGGCAACAATTTCCTTGGAATAATGACTGCACTTGGCTCCTTGCAGGGATCTCCTGGCTGGGGATTATTCTGAAACTCTTTATTCTGCTGACGGCCGACAGATCACAACAACTCCTGGGATCAAGGTAATGCAGGAAGGGTTTTTCCCTTTTACATCCAGTCTTGAGGTCCACATGAGACTCATGGATCCATGAAATAACGGGAGATGTGAGACAGAAAGGCACGGTTTGAATTCCAGGTTCTAAGCCAGTTAGGGTGGCTCTGAAGGGATGGGGAAGTTGGGATTTGGCCCTCGTGCCTGTTGGGAATCAGCTCCATGGTTTGGCTTCCAGGAAGGCCCCACCTCAGTGGCAGCTGAACAACTTCAGGGTCAAATTCCAGCCTTTTGTTGGAGTCAGGGCCATCCCAAAGCTTTCAACTTTGCTGCTTTGCCCTCCAGACTTTGCTCCTCCTGCTCAGCCCCGTGACCTGATTTCCGCCCTGATCCCAAGGAGATCCCGAGCCCGATAAGGCCCCATTTCCTCCCGGCTCACATTTCCAGCCACGCTCGCAGCACCTGAGCCCAGCTGCCTCCTCTGAGCCCTGGCAGATCAGTTCTGCACCTCCAGGCAAACGGGACTCACTGCAGAAGGGATTTTTTAATTAACTGGGCACTGATCTTCCCCAAAGCTCCCACCTGAAGTTCTCCTCCAAGCTCATGAGATGTGTTTTAACAACACAGTCTGGAATTCAAAGCCTAATTTTCTTTGTTAGGAGCAATTAGGAGGATTCTGACTGAAATAAATGTACAGAAATAACTCTGGGTTGGTTATTTTTGGGTTTTGTTTCTGATTGCTCCAATTATTTTCACTCCCTGAACGGAGTGTGAAAAACCTGGATAAAGACAAACTCAGACAGACCCATCTGTGCTGAACAGGGAATTCCTGCATTCCGGATATTGCATTAGGATCAGGAGTTTTTCCTCTTGTATCCCCAAAGGATGGAGAGAAATCCTCCACTTTCCCCCCGTAACTTTCCCTTTGTGGATGTCTTTTTCCCTGTAACAAAGTTGACACTTTGTGGTGGAAGGAAGAGAAATAAATGATAAAGTGGAATCAAAAATTCATGAGAAAACAAAAGGCACAAGGCACGAGGGTTTGGATCCAGGATCTTAAGAACTCCAGTTAGGAAAACGCTGGGGGTAAAATTTTCCACAACCCCTCAGTGACTTTGAAGTCTCTCTGAACACAGAAACAGAAACCTTAAATCCTTAAGCCAATTAAGCCCCCAAACTCTTTCCCCTACCCGTGTTTAATATAATACCTGTATTTTAATCCCATTGAAATGAATGCATTTAATTGTTGGCTAATTAAAGAGCCTTTCCTCGAAATCTGGGCACAAGGAAACCATTTGGTGTGGACTTTAACCGAGCAGAGCACAGCAGTGTGTGCTTAATTTGGAGCAGGGAGTGGGAATATTCCTTTTTTTCTGTGCTGTGCATTGACCAGAGCCCAGAATTGTTGGATTTGCCATGATTTGGGTAACTCCATGTTGAAGAATAAAAAAAAAATGGGTCCACAGCAAACATGGAAACGATCACCAACTTTTAAAATTCATTTTACAAATCTCCTAATGGGAGACCTCCTCAAGTAGTGCAGTTTGTTGTCATTTGGAGATAGTTTAATTTGTTTTCTGAAATCCTCAGCCCAACCTGACCCTGGATTTTTTTTCCAACCAGGATCACTGTTACTATGGAGGCCACGTGGAGGGTGATGCTGAATCTGTGGCCAGCATCAGCACCTGCAAAGGGCTGAGGTGAGGAGGGGTTTGGGTTCCAAGGGCAGAATGGGATTTTGGGATAAATGTTTTGGGATAAATGCTCCAACAGGAGAGAATCAGGAAGGAAAGAAGTCATGTGATCTTTTGTTCAGGCCTTGGCAACTTTTTTCCCAAAGAAAAACAGAGGGGGAAGGAAGAAAAATAGTTATTCTTAGTTCCTTACAGTATTTCAGCTTTTCACCTCAAATCAGGATGAAAACATCTTCGAATTCCCCACTGGAACGAAATCCACTTCTCAACCACTTCTGTCAGCACAACCCCCCCAAAATTTAAATCAAATTAATTCCTAACCCAGCTTCTCTTTGACTGAGAGCACCCAAATCTTCCAATTAACTCAGCAATAATTAATTAATTGATTTCTGCTTCTGAAGTGTTGCACACTGCCTCAGGCTGCTGGAACATTCCAAGGGTCTACATGCTTGGGATAAATGCTTCTTTGATCCAAAACCTCACTTTCCAACCCTTTTTTTAGTGGCTATTTTGAGACCCATGGCCAGAAGTTCTTCATCGAGCCCCTGGGAGCCTCGGACAGGGAGGAACACGTGGTTTATAAATATGAGGCCCTGAAACAAGAGCCCATCAAAACCTGTGGGCTGCTCAACAACTCCTGGGAGCAGGACTCCAGTGACCCCATCAACGACATCTTCAAATCCAGCAACAGCCCAGAGGTAAGGACGTGGCTATCCCATCAAAAAAAGGGAATAGGAGAAGTCTAAATAGCACAAATCCCAATTTTTTGGTGGCATCTCCACAAAGGATTGATTAAACACAGGGAAGTGGGGTCAGATCTTAAAAACCAGAGCAAAATCTTCCAGATCTGAGATTTCAGAGTCACCAGCTGAGTTCAACCCTCCTGCCTTTACTGACAGGTGCCCATTGCACCTTTAACACCTAAATACTCATTAATATCTATTTTACCTTCCATATCTGAGTAAAAATTTTAATACCCAGCCTACTTCTCGTCATTTAAACCCAAACCAGTCCCATTCTGAATGACCTGGCCAAAGAAATCCCCTCAATAATTAATATAATTAAGAAACAGTTTTGAAATGGTAGAGGTTGGGATTGGAAAAGCTCTTAAAAGTCATTTAAAATCAATAATTCCTTTAGATGAAAGCTTACCTGAAAGCCAAGAAGTTCCTGGAGCTCTACATCGTTGCAGACAATGCTCTGGTGAGTTTTGGAATTATTTTGTGTTTGATCAGCTCCAGAGGAGCTTCCCAGGGTATCCCAACTCGTATTCCTGGGCTCCTACAAGAGCTACAAGGTTCCACTGAGCCTGGCTGGGAAAAGGGATTCCTAAAGGGGATTTAGTTTGGAATTTGCACCTGGAGATGACCTGGATTTAGGAAAGACCTTGCAGTGCTTGTGCTGTTGGAATATCCTGAGCTGGAAGGGAATATCCTGAATTCGAAGGGAATATCCTGAATTGGAAGGGATTATCCTGAGTTGGAAGGGAATATCCTGATTTGGAAGGGAATATCTTGATTTGGAAGAGAATGATCTGATTTGAAAGGGATTATCCTGAATTCAAAGGGATTATCCCGAGCTGGAAGGGAATATCCTGAATTCAGAGGGAATATCCTGAATTCGAATGGATTATCCTGATTTGGAAGGGAATGATCTGATTTGAAAGGGATTATCCTGAATTGGAAAGGAATATCCTGATTTGGAAGGGAATATCCTGAATTCAAAGGGAATATCCTGAATTCAAAGGGATTATCCTGATTTGGAAGGGAATATCCTGATTTGGAAGGAAATATCCTGAATTCAAAGGGAATATCCTGAATTTGAAGGGAATATCCCGAGTTCAAAGGGACCCACAAGGATCATTGAGTCCAACTCCTTCTCTGCACCCTACACAGAAATTCCCATTTTGGAAGGGGCTGATATTGAAACCCAACATCTGATAAAATCCTACATCAAACAGATAGTTTTTATATAAAATACGATTTTTTACACGTGGTGTGGTTTGCAAAACAATCTTCTGTGGGACATTTATTTCCTGAT
This sequence comes from Corvus moneduloides, assembly GCF_009650955.1. Lineage (NCBI taxonomy): Eukaryota > Metazoa > Chordata > Aves > Passeriformes > Corvidae > Corvus > Corvus moneduloides. The sequence continues at coordinate 2,987,630 of NC_045502.1, read as the reverse complement.
AAATCCCCTTTTCCTGATGTGCTGTATTTGCCTTTTCAGTACAAGAAATATGATGAAGATGTTAAAAATCTAAGACAAAGGATATTTGGAATAGTCAACTACATCAACACGGTGAGAGCAAACAAGTGACACTGAAATCCAAGTGATTTATAATTTTTTTCTATTGAAAACCATTGAAATCTAAGTGATTTGTAATTATTTCTATTGAAAACCATAGAAATCCAAGTGATTTATAATTATTTCTATTGAAAACCATTGAAATCCAAGTGATTTATAATTTTTCCTATTGAAAACCATCGAAATCCAAGTGATTTATAATTATTTCTATTGAAAACCATAGAAATCTGAGTGATTTATAAAGTTTTTTTCTATTGAAAACCATCAAAATCCAAGTGATTTATAAATTCTTTCTATTTTAAACATCATAAACTTTCATTATTACGCATAGGAATGAATGAAAACTCAACTTCATTGTAATTTGGAAAGCAAATTTACCACATCTGTCCATATCCTCCTGTTCTTTGCCTTCAGAGATGAGATTTTTAATAAGAATTATTTCTACTCCTACTTTCATTATTTCTACTCCTACTTTCATTATTTCTACCAATACTTTTAAGATATTTTCTAATCACTTGTCAAGTGAATGGTGGATTCAAAAAGAATAAATTGATTCTTGATTTCTTTGGCAAATTTCTTCCAAAATTGCCGGAATTTTCAAGTATTTTAACCCCATTTTAAAGTTCCTTTAAACGTGGTGGGAAATCAGATCTCATGGTTTATTTGGTGAGGGTTTTTTGGAATTCAGAGCTTAGAAAAGCTTTGTTAGGTCTGGAGTTTGGCTACTGCAAGTGGAAAAAGTGACCCAAGCACCAGGACAAGGCTTTGTTTCCTTAGCATCGATTTTTAACAACATGCATTCATTTTCAATGGATTAATTTTTAATTAATCCTCTGCTGCAGGTTTATAAAGCCATCAACACCCACGTGGCTCTGGTTGGCCTGGAGGTGTGGACAGATGGGGACAAGTGTCCCCTGAGCAGGAGCGCAGGGTTCACCCTGGACGCCTTCTCCAAGTGGCGCCTGGCGGATCTGCTCAAGAGGAAACGGAACGACAACGCTCAGCTCATCACGTGGGTGCCCTTCCCTCTGCCACTCCCTTCCCAGCACGTTTTTATTCCTGAAAAACAGCTCACCAAATGCATTCTAGGCCATTTTAATTCCTAAAAATTGGTCAAAAACACATTCAAGGCCCTTTTTATTCCTTAAAACTCGCTCACCAAACACATCCAAGGCTCTTTTTAATCCTTAAAAATTGGTCAAAAACACGTCCAAGGCACTTTTTATTCCTTAAAAATCACTCAGCAAACACATCCAAGGCCGTTTTTATTCCTTAAAAATTGGTCACACAATCAAGGCCCCTTTTATTCCTTAAAAATCGCTCGCCAAACACATCTAAGGTTGTTTTTATTCCTTAAAAATCGCTCACCAAACACATCCAAGCCACTTTTTATTCCTTAAAAATCGCTCACCAAACACATCCAAGCCACTTTTTATTCCTTAAAAATCGCTCACCAAACACGTCCAAGGCCCTTTTTAATCCTTAAAAATCACTCACCAAACACGTCCAAGGCTCTTTTTATTCCTTAAAAATTGGTCAAAAACACATCCAAGCCACTTTTTATTCCTTAAAAATCACTCACCAAACACGTCCAAGGCTCTTTTTATTCCTTAAAAATTGGTCAAAGAATCAAGACCCTTTTTATTCCTTAAAACTTGCTCACCAAACACATCCAAGGCCCTTTTTAATCCTTAAAAATCGCTCACCAGACACATCCAAGGCCCTCTTTAATCCTTAAAAATTGGTCATCAAACATATCCAAGGCCCTTTTTTTCCTTAAAATTGGTCACCAAACACATTCAAGGCTGTTTTTATTCCTTAAAAATTGGTCACAAAATCAAGGCCCTTTTTATTCCTTAAAACTCACTCACCAAATGCATTCAAGGCACTTTTTATTCCTTAAAATTTGTCACCAGTCAGTGGCACTAGCCTGGCCTGGATTTCACCCATTCCAACACCGGCTTGTACCAATTCCAGGAAAAAAATATAAATGCAAGTTCATTTTTTTTTTGCTTTTATTTTCTTTTTTGTCATGGAGCACAAATAAATTCCTGCCAGGACACGGCATCAAATTTTTCCAGCTGAATCCCTGCAAAAATGGGGAATGGGAATTTCTGCCTTATCTAAGACTCTTCTTCTGGTTTTGCTCACAGAAGTTGAGTGCCCTGGGGGACTGCAGCGAAATCTGACCACTGAAAGAGTCATAATGTGAAGTTTAGCAGGGAAATGATGAATTAAATTTCCCCAAAAATGTGGGAAATGCCAAATTAAACCAGCACTGACCCCACTTTTCTGTCCTGTGTCCAGAGGTCCTGACTCATCCCAGCTCTTTGCTGTGTTTGGAGCTCCTCATTCAGCTCTTTACACACCAACAGATGCTTTCCACCTTATGAACCACCACAGAATTTAAGTAAATATTAAAATGAAAAGTGCATTCAACTGGGTTTTTGTTTATCTGATTTATATTAAAATAAATATTGTATTGGATCTGAGATGCCATCCAGAGCTGGGGATGAAACCTCCAGCCTGGTTAGGAAAAGATCCCTGAGCTCAGATCCCATCCTGGGCACGCCCTTGATCTCACTGTGCTTTTGTGCTTCCTTCCAGAGGCCTGGACTTCGAGGGGACCACGATTGGATTGGCCTTCCTCAAATCCATATGCAGTGATTTATACTCTGCAGGTATTATTCAGGTCTGATTCCTTTTTATTTCATTTTTGAAAGGCTTTTCTATGGTTTTTTTACCCAGCCAGAGAAGAACCTTTATGAAAATCGTTGGGGTTAGGGCACTTTCGGTTCTTTGCTTCATTATTAGACTGTAAAAATTCACAATCAGAGCCCTGGAAGTGTCCAAGGCCAGGTTGGGTGAGGCTTGGAGCAACCTGGGATAGGGAAAGGTGTCCCTGCCATGGAATTGGATGGGATTTAAGGTCCCCTCCAACCCAAACCATTCTGGGATCCTGGGATTTTATTTTAATTGAAGTGAAGGGGGTAAAGAAAGCAAACATGTGACATACACACCTCCATGGTGTAAATTTTACATGATTTCATAAAAATTTAATACATATTTGATAAACATTTTTATTAAATAATGACATAGAATCCAGACAGATGCACAGATGGGCTGAGCACCACACAAACCCTTGTGCACGGCGAGGATAATTCCACTTGAGGAAAAACTATCCCATTTCTCGTTTTCTCTGTTGTTCCTGCTCGTTGTAAAGCACACATGGAAATAACAGCTGCTCTTGGCTCCCCAGGACCACAACAGGAACGAGATTGCAGTGGCAGCCACGATGGCCCACGAGATGGGGCACAACCTGGGCATGAGCCACGACACTGAGGCCTGCTCGTGCAGCGACGACATCTGCATCATGACAGACACTGTCAGGTGGGACCTGGGGCTTCAAATGCTCCCAGCTTTCAAACAAGAGCAGTATTTTTGTGCAGTGAGATGATTCCATTCAAATTATTTTTAAAAAAATGGATGAATGCCCAGGCCATTGTCAGATATTCCCAGACAGAAACTCCCCCAAAAAACCCAACCCAAACCTACTTTAATCCTTATATATTTAGAAAAATGTTTACACCCAAGAGTTGTGGGGACAGTCACCTGCTCCAATTCTCTCCCAAAGGGCGTTTCTCCTTCTTGCCTGTGCCAATCCTAACAGAAATCCTCCTGTTTCTCCAACACAGCTCAGTGATTCCCAAGGAATTCAGCTCCTGCAGCCTCCAGAGCTTTGAGAAGTTCATGCTGGCTGACATGCCCAAGTGCCTGACCAACATCCCAGAGCTGAGCAGCATCGTGGCCCCTGCGTCCTGCGGGAACGGATTCGTGGAAAAGGGAGAGGAATGCGACTGTGGCACTCCTGAGGTACCTGGGAATGAGATGATCCTTGGGAAAGGCAAAGGGGTTGATCCAGGCTGGACAGCAGCTGCTTTCTGTTGGTCCCTGAGGTGGACACAGATCCACAGCCAAAGCTGGGGTGGCTGGGTGTGTGCAGGGTGCTGGGAAAAACGAAGTCCTGGTTTGTCAGGAGGCGGGGACAGAGGAACTGAGAGTGGGACAAAGCCATCCCCACGTCTCAGCCAAACCCCCAAGTTCCCTGCACAACTTCTACCTCCAAACCCAGGGCTTGTAGGGAAGGTGCTTCCCAACAAAGCCAAGGGCAGGTCCCACCCAGCCAGGGGCAGTGGTTTGGTGTCCCTGCCCCAGCTCTGACTGCTGCCTCTGTCCCAGGAGTGCACGAACGAGTGCTGTGACCCTGAGAGCTGCAAGCTGACCTCGGGGGCTGCCTGTGCACATGGGGACTGCTGTGAGAACTGCCAGGTGAGACCCTTCCCCAAAAACTGCCAGGTGAGACCCTTCCCTCCCCTGTGAGAGCTGCCAGGTGAGACCCTTCCCTCCCCTGTGAGAGCTGCCAGGTGAGACCCTTCCCCAAAAACTGCCAGTGAGACCCTTCCCTCCCCCGTGAGAGCTGCCAGGTGAAACCCTCCTCTCTCCAGCTCCTCAGCCCTACTGGGATAAAGGAGAACTGATCCCCTGTGCTTGTATTTAACAGCACTAACAAAGGCACTGTCATGGACTCATGGAATGTCCTGAGTGGGAAGGGACGCACTGGGATCACTGATCCAGCCCCTGGCCCTGCACAGACACCCCAAAATCCCACCCTGGGTGTCCCTGGCAGCGCTGTCCCAACGCTCCTGGAGCTCTGGCAGCCTCGGGGCCGTGCCCATTCCCTGGGGAGCCTGGGCAGTGCCCAGCACCCTCGGGGGGAAGAACCTTTCCCTGGTATCCAAGCTGACCCTGCCCTGCCCCAGCTCCAGCCCTTCCCTGGGTCCTGTCAATGCCCACCAGTCCATCCCAAACCACACCACCACCATCAATTCCCTCACTCTCCCACCATCCTGGAGAAATGAGCCCTTTCATTGGCCATTTTCCCCTGGGAATAAAAGCTGTGGCACAAGAGGCAAAAAACCTGTGAACTGGCACATCCAACACGGAGTGAGATACGGATCTTGCTCCTCACACAGCCTGTGGAGTGAGGAGGAGCTTGTCCTGCCCTATTTTCACCCTTCAGCTGGGTGTTTCTGAGCAGTGCTGGGTGCTGAGTGGGGCGTTTCTCCCTCCCTCAGTACAAGAAGTCCGGCTCGGTGTGCCGGCCGGTGAAACACGACTGTGACCTGGCTGAGATGTGCACAGGGCGCTCCTCCAGCTGCCCCGAGGATCGATTCCGGGTCAACGGGCACCCCTGCAACTATGGAGAGGGCTACTGCTACATGGGCACCTGTCCCACCCGGGAGAGCCAGTGCAAAGCTGCCTTCGGACCACGTGAGTGCCCTGTGGAGCTGGAAAAATCAGCTCATCTTGGTCACAGGAGAGAGGGAGAGAAGGGAATTCTGCATCTCCAAACCCTCAGATCTGTGGTGCCTCAGGAATGGCTCACCCATGAAGATAAACCCTAGTTCTAGCATAATTAATGATGATTGTTACATTTCCCACTGTCAGTGGTTGTAACTTGTGAGCTGCAGCTCAGGGGTGCTCTGAGCTTCCAGAAAAATGGGAAGTGGGGAGCGCATTCCTCTTTTGCAGAATGGGTCTGAAGTAGCTGGAATGGAGTTGGGGAAGTGGTTTGGGCTAAATAGGAAGAGGAAATGTCTGTCCTGCAAATTAACAGCCAAATTTGGCACATCTGGGTGCTTCTGAAAGCAGCGTTTCTTAGAGCTGGGGAATGGTTTGGGCTGAATGGGAACTTAAATCCCCTCCAGTGCCACCCCCTGCCAGGGCAGGGACACCTCCCACTGTCCCAGGCTGCTCCAGCCTGGCCTTGGGCACTGCCAGGGATCCAGGGGCAGCCACAGCTCCTCTGGGAATTCCATCCCAGCCTCTCCCTGCCCTGACAGGGAACAATTCCTTCCCAATATCCCATCCATCCCTGCCCTCTGGCAGTGGGGAGCTATTCCCTGTGTCCTGTCCCTCCATCCCTTGTCCCCAGTCCCTCTCCAGCTCTCCTGGAGCCCCTTTAGGCCCTGCAAGGGGCTCCAAGGTTTCCCCAGAGCCTTCCCTTCTCCAGGCTGAAGTGCCAGAAGGTCATTTACGCCCATGGGCACTTCTTTGGGAAAGGCCATTTCCTAAGCAAGGCAAGGAGATGGAACATTCCCAGTTGTCCCAAGCAGAGATCCCAAACTGATCCCGCTGCCTTTTCCTCCTGCAGAGGCGACGGATGGCGCAGCCTCCTGCTACCACATGAACGAGAAGGGAGCCTATTATGGGTACTGCAGGAAGGAGAAAGGGACTCACGTCCCGTGCAAGAGAAAGTAAGCACTGGGCTATGGAACTTGCTGGGATTTGGGAAGAGAGGCCATTCCCACTCAAATTAGGAGACAGAAGCCAGGGCCACCCTATTTTAGTGGCACAGCCCTGAGTCCCTTCTTGTTCTGTCTGAAAATTGTGGGAAATAACTTCTAAGAAAAGAGGATTTAAATCATGAGGTGAGAGAGAGCAAAGGTGTGCACAGAGATCTGTGCAAGGCTGCTGGGGAGGATGAGTGTGTGTGAGTGTGCAGGGAAATCCAGGGATTTTTGGGATAGGGAATTTGAACCTCACAAGTGAAGGAATACCAGTTAAATGCTCGTTTCTGTGAATGAATTTGTGTTCCCTAAGAAACTCAGCAGGATTTAAGAACTTGTCACCTGCTCTAACCAAGCTGCCCTCACCCCAGCCAGCATTCCCTTCCGCAGCCATTTCCTTGGAATTCAGGCTGCAGGAAACACCAGCTCAGAGGGGTTTGCTGGGCCATGCCCTTGGGTAACAGCTCCTGTTCTCCTTCCAGAGACAAAATGTGTGGAAAACTCTTCTGTTCCGGAGGGAGGGAGATGCCTAAGGAGGGGAGCCTGGTGACCTTTGATTCCTGCAAAGCCAGTTTTCCCAGGAATGGAGAAGCAGACCCGGGGATGATCCTGGATGGAACCAAGTGTGGGAATGGGATGGTGAGTAGAGAATGACTTTTTTCTTTATTCCTCCCCCTCTTTCAGTCTGGTTTTTAGAATTCTCTCTTGTACATGGGAAGACTGAGTGGGCCCCAAACTTCTGCTGATCTCTTTTCCCAACTTTTATCCCAAACCAGCAGCAAAGCCAGCAGGAATTGCCACCGTTCCCATTTCCTCGGGCTTGGCTGCTGCCTTATTCCCTCTCACTGTCACAAAGATATGTGGCAGCAGGAACACAGCTCTGTGTGAAGGGTTAGGGGCTCGTTAATGTGTTATTACAGTTAATTATTTCCACAATAGATGTGCCAGGCATCTCTGGGTGCTGTTTCCAACCCCTTCCCTGTGTATTCCTACCTGGAAGGGCGGGATGAGGGATTGGAGTGGGAAGCAGGGATGTCTGCACATCTCTGTCACTCCCCTTGCTATAAAACACCCAAATTGGAAATTAAGCCCCCATCTCCCTCTCCTAAAAGGGTTTAAGGGCTTTCCAGTGCTGGTTCTGTGTCTCGTGCTGCTCTCCATCCCCTCACAGGATAAAATGCAAGCTCTGCCTGTCCTGGAAGCTCCAAATCCCTGTGGTTTCCTCTCATTCCAGGTGTGCAGCCATGGAGAGTGTGTCTATGCTGAGGAGGTCTTCAGGTCCACCAACTGCTCTGCCAAGTGCTCTGGCCACGCTGTGAGACACCAGCTTTCAATGTTATCCACTTTAAAACCCCAAGGAAACAATGCAGATCAGCCTCAGACCCTCTTGCTGACAGGGTTTAAGTCATTGATATGAATCTGTCAAATTTGGGGAGTCAGAAACTTCTTAAATTTTGATAAAAACTAATCTACCCTGATATAGCATCGATATTTTTGCCCAGGAGATGGACACAGCCCCTGTGCCTGGCCCTACCCCTGAGCCATGGTATCAAAGCTAATTTTTTTAGGCCATTTTGGTTTGGGGAAGAGAATTCTGCTCATCTTTGGCCATTCAGAGACCTACACATAAATAGATTAACTCTGGAGTGAAACTCTCACTGCAGAAACAAAATGTACATGACAACAGGATAGTCTTTAACCCAAAACTGCTCCTTTTTGTGCTAAATTTTAGCCCAAATGAACTGAGAGCTTCAAAAAACTTCTCAGGATCCTCACCCAGAAACTTTCTGACCCCCCAAATTCCCGACTGAGGTGTCCCTGCTTTGTCCTCCCCAGGTGTGTGACCACAAGCTGCAGTGCCAGTGTGAGGAGGGGTGGGCACCCCCGACCTGTGACAGCTCCTCAACCCTCACCAGTAAGTGCCACAGTCCCACACCTTGGAATTTGTCCTTTCCTGGCTGCAATGAGCAGGGGAGCTCCAGGGGAGCAGCCCAGCACCAGAGTGGTTCATGCAGTTGTTAATTAGAATCGTTAAGCTCATCAAGCCCAGCCACCAACCAGCACCACCAAATCCTGCCCTCAGCTGCCACAGCCAGGCTTTTTGAACAATTCCAGGGATGGGACTCCAGCCCGTTCCAGAGCTGGACAATCCTTTCCATGAAGAAATTTGTCTTAATATCCAACTGAAATCCCTGCTGCTTTGCCAGGATTGCATCTCCAGGGAGCTGATTTCTGAGCACCTCCCAGTCCTGTAGGGATGAGTAGGGAAGGTGTTTTTCCTTCTAAGCTGACAAGTGATTCCCCCTGGAGGTGAGAGCGACAGGCTCCTCCTTTTTATTCTTGGAATAAAAAGCTCCCTGTCCCTTCAAAGTGGAGCCAGGATCCCGAGAGTTTGCTCTGACGAGCTGGACAAGTTCATTTATCATCTGCATGGTCTTTAATGATCCACCTCCGAGGGAAAATAATTTGTGTCCAGATTTCCACGTGTTTGGGAGAAAAGAAAAAGGCTTTATTTCATTCATAATATGAAATATATTTGTCCTCTCTTCACCCTCACCAGAGCACCCTCAGCTCTGAACCTCTGGCTTGGTTGAAGCTTTGGAGTAGTTTTGTTGAATATTGTGAAAGAAACTTTATTTGAGGGCAATTTGAAGGTCTGCACCCCACTTTGGGTAACAGCCTTTGAGACAGGAGAGCAAGGACACGGGAATGAGGGTGGATGGAAAAGGCAGGGTTGGTTTAGGGTTGGTTTAGGGTTGGTTTAGGATTTGTTTACCCCGAGGACAGCTGACTTCAAATATGGCAAAACCAGCAGGAATTCATCTTTCCCCATCACCATTTGTGGCAGGGGAAGCCATAAAGTGAGAACGAATGGAGTTTAAAAAATTCCTTCTCCAGCGATGATGGGAAACTTGTAAACAACGGCGGCTCTTGTTGGGTCCCTGCCCCCTCAGTGGTTCTGGGGTGCTTTAGGGGCTGTTCCTGTCCCTGCCCCAGTGATTCCCCGATGCTTTAAGGGCTGTTTCTGTCCCTGCCCCAGTGATTCCCCAATGCTTTAAGGGCTGTTCCTATCCCAATGATTCCCTGACGCTTTAAGGGCTGTTCCTGCCCCAATGATTCCCCGATGCTTTAGGGGCTGTTTCTGTCCCTGCCCCCTCAGTGACTCCCCGATGCTTTAAGGGCTGTTCCTGTCCCTGCCCCAATGATTCCCCGATGCTTTAAGGGCCGTTCCTGTCCCTGCCCCAATGATTCCCTGATGCTTTAAGGGCTGTTTCTGTGCCTGCCCCAATGATTCCCCGATGCTTTAAGGGCTGTTCCTGTCCCAATGATTCCCCAGTGCTTTCAGGGCTGTTTCTGTCCCTGCCCCCTCAGTGACTCCCCGATGCTTTAAGGGCTGTTTCTGTTCCTGCCCCAATGATTCCCCAGTGCTTTACGGGCTGTTCTTGTCCCTGCCCCAATGATTCCCCGATGCTTTAAGGGCTGTTCCTGTCCCTGCTCCAGTGATTCCCCGATGCTCTAAGGGCTGTTTCTGTCCCTGCCCCAATGATTCCCCAGTGCTTTAAGGGCTATTTCTGTGCCTGCCCCAATGATTCCCCAGTGCTCTAAGGGCTGTTTCTGTCCCTGCCAGGCATCGCCGTCGCTGCCGGGGTGCTGGCTGTCCTGGCTGTCACTGCGGTTGCCGCCGTGCTGCTCACCCGCTTCCGAGGCTTCCACAAGAGGTAAATCCTTCCCACATCCACCCAAACCCCACAAACCACAGCCAGGAAATACCTGCAGAGGTGTAAGGTGGAGTTTGCAATGGGGGTGGGGGGAATTAGACTCTGGAAAGGAAGGAAGATGGTCCGTCAGATTTGTGGAGGTGTTTCAGAAATCCCGTGGTGTGGAGGGGATGGAAGAGTTGAAATGGAGCTCTTGATAAATCCTTAATAATCCTCAATAAATAAAGGGAAGAGAGAAATCAAGGACATGGCTACAAAACACCAGGAGGAGTAAGGCAGGGCTTCAGCTGTGAGGTTTTTTCTTGAAATCAAGTAAAATTTACCATGATATGAAATCTTCGACAGGCACCAGACGAGGAGGGGACCCGGAGCCACCAACCAGGTCTTTGTGGATCAGGAGCAGAGCTGCAGAGAGCAGCCCGTGCTGGTGCCACCTGCCCAGAAGGTGAGAGCAGGGACAGCTGGGGACTGTCCCCGAGGGCCCAACCATCAGCCAAAGTGGCTGCACTTCCACGAGATTCCCAAAATGCCGAGGGGACAGCGCTGGGAATCCCAGCTGGAGATTCCCAAAATGCTGAGGGGAGGGACAGGCTGGGAATCCCAGCTCGAGATTCCCAAAATGCTGAGGGGAAGGACAGGCTGGGAATCCCAGCATGAGATTCCCAAAATTCTGAGGAGAGGGACAGTGCTGGGAATCCCAGCTGGAGATTCCCAAAATTCTGAGGGGAAGGACAGGCTGGGAATCCCAGCACGAGATTCCCAAAATGCTGAGGGGAAGGACAGGCTGGGAATCCCAGCTCGAGACTCCCAAAATGCTGAGGGGAAGGACAGGCTGAGAATCCCAGCTGGAGATTCCCAAAATTCTGAGGGGAGGGACAGGCTGGGAATCCCAGCTCGAGATTCCCAAAATGCTGAGGGGAGGGACAGGCTGGGAATCCCAGCACGAGATTCCCAAAATGCTGAGGGGAGGGACAGGCTGGGAATCCCAGCTCGAGATTCCCAAAATGCTGAGGGGAAGGACAGGCTGGGAATCCCAGCTCGAGATTCCCAAAATGCTGAGGGGAGGGACAGGCCAGGAATCCCAGCTGGAGATTCCCAAAATGCTGAGGGGAAGGACAGGCTGAGAATCCCAGCTGGAGATTCCCAAAATTCTGAGGGGAGGGACAGGCTGGGAATCCCAGCTCGAGATTCCCAAAATGCTGAGGGGAGGGACAGGCCAGGAATCCCAGCTGGAGATTCCCAAAATGCTGAGGGGAAGGACAGGCTGAGAATCCCAGCTGGAGATTCCCAAAATTCTGAGGGGAAGGACAGGCTGAGAATCCCAGCTCGAGATTCCCAAAATGCTGAGGGAACAGCGCTGGGAATCCCAGCACGAGATTCCCAAAATGCTGAGGGAACAGCGCTGGGAATCCCAGCACAAGATTCCCAAAATGCTGAGGGGAAGGACAGGCTGGGAATCCCAGCACGAGATTCCCAAAATGCTGAGGGGAAGGACAGGCTGGGAATCCCAGCTCGGGGAGGGCCCTGAGTCCCTGAGTGCCCCGAGGCAGGGAAGGGACACCCGGAGATAACGCAGGAGATGAGATAAGGGCTCCACCCGATTTGTGACGGTTCCTGTTTGCAGGTAATTGATAAGAAAGTTCTTCCCGTGCCTCCACCTCAGGAGAACAAGCCCCAGCGCCAGACTGTGAGTATTCCTGGGAATGTCCCCGCTTTCCTGCTGGATTTGGGGAACATCACAAACCCCCGGAGACCCTTGGGGACAACGTGATCCCAGAGGGACATCCCTGAGCTCCAGCGCGGGCTCTGCCTGTTCTCCCAGGCTGCAGGAGCATCCCTGCCCCTCGCCAGCCCTCCTGCAGCACTTTTATATCCAACTGCAGCGGCACATTCCCGAGGAACACGTGGAATACACACAGTGCACACAGAGGGTTAAAGGGTTCCATGTTCTCATCTTTTCCAGCCTGTCCTGAGGCCCAAAGGTCCCCCACCTCCCGTTCCTGCCACCAAACCCGGCTCTTTCCACCCAGAGGAGAAGTTTGTGAGTACATCCCTCACATCCCTCATCTCAATGACCAACCCTTATCAGATATCAATTAATATTTGCAGTTTTGGACTATAATTTAATGGAAAATTTTGAAATCCCAGCCCTTCAAAGCACAGATCTTTAGGGCAGGGTCACCTTCTTGGCTGTGCAATCCTCAACTGCACAAACATTCCTCAGCCGTGCCAGGGAGTCCTCCAAGGCATCAGAAACACAACTCAGCAGCTGGAGTTGAAACCAGCAGGGATTTCAGGAGTAAACAGAGTGCAAACAATGAGTAACCTCGCTACTACAGGTGTCTGAGTGAGTCCCTGTATGGCAGAGATGTGGTGGGTCTTAAATCCAGAGGAATGGTTCTGTTTGTCATTGATAAACCCAACCCATCCTCATTAAAACACCTGCCTCAAATACTCACCATGCCTGCATTTGCTACGAGGGTGTAACATCCAACTTCACGCTGGTGACACAACTGTGGGCGCTGCCTGCACAGTCACTGGGTCAGCACTAAATAAAATGTAAAATGTAAAATGTAAAATATGAAACATAAGATATAAAATGTGAAATATAAGATATAAAATGTAAAATATAAAATATAAATGATAAGATATAAAATAAAAGATATAAAATGTAAAATATACAATATAAGATATGATATAAAATATAAAATATGTAATATAAAATTTAAAATGTAAAATATAAAATATAAAATATAAAATATAAAATATAAAATATAAAATGTAAAATATAAGATGTAAAATATAAAATGTTAAATATAAAATGTAAAATGTAAAATATAAAATATGTTACATGAAATATAAAATGTAAAATATGGAATATGATATGAAATATAAAAAGTGGAATATAAAATATAAGATGTAGCATATAAAATGTGCATTGTACAGTGTAAAATATAAAATATAATCACCCCACGTATCGATTGTAAGCCACACTTAAATCCCAGCTGTGTTCAGAGATGCACCTTGAGCTTCCCACACATCCCACGTGCGCTTGGATATCGATATTGAAATGCTGGGAGCAGCTCGGTGCCCTCCCAAAGAGATCTGTGCCCTTGTGTTTGTGTTCTGCTGCCTCCTTGCACGGGCACAGACGATTCCACTCCTCCTCCAGCATTCCCAGTGGGAAATCGCTGCAGGAAATGCAGAGATGAGGGGCCTGGGGGGTCCTGCAGCTGCTCCTGATGCCTTTTCCTGGTCTTAAAATCAAGAGTCAGCCACGGTTAGAAGGGGAAAAGGGATTTTACCTTGGGATTTATTGTAAGGATCCTTAGGTGCACACGGCCAGGTCATGTGCATCGAGATGTCTGCCCCCCCCCCCCCCCCCAACACTGGGTAGAACATTATAGGTTTTTACTAATTAGCAGATCTATCAAAGATTCCCCAATGAGAGGCTCAAGTGAGCCCCCCTCCCCAAGGAACCTTCCCCTGGATGGTTCTATCTTGGCTTACAGAATGTGTTCTGGAGAGCACCTTGGGCTCTGGGGCACACTGATCCCTGGCTACGAAGCTTCTAAAATGTTGAGTCTCTCAGCTTGACAAACAAGTCCAAGAGTGCAGGCAAAAAGCACTAGGAACACAGAAGCTGTAAAAAGGTCTAACAGGGGTATAAAAGAAAAGGCAAAAAATCTTCGTGGCATCACTCAGACAACCTTGGTGACACTGAAACCCCATCTTGTTCCAGGCTCCAGAGAGAAGAGCTCCTCCCGTCCCCGCTGCCAAGGGCAAACCTCCCCCTCCGCCGCAGGTAACCTGGATCCACTGGGACAGCCATTCTCTGGGCATGGAATTCCTTGGCACTGCTGGGATCTAACTCCTCCTTTTCCATGCAGGCTTTGAAGCCCCCAGTGAACCCCAGAGTCTGAGGCTTCCCAAGCAGAGCTGGGTGAAACTCCTGAAGTTTCCAGGGATCATTTATCCCTCGATTCCTCCACTTTTGGCAAAGGCATCTGAGACCGTCTCCCTCTTCCCCTTAAGAACTGACTGAGGGCTGCTTGGGAAGAAAACGTTGGGATTTCCAGCAGGGAGGAGCTCTGGTGGTGACACGGAGCTGCTGTGCAAGAGAAGCAGAGCAGAACCACCACTTGCACTGAGGTGTAAACTCAGAGTAAGTTACAAAAGCTGCTGAACACACCCTGACTGCTGGGCCACCGCTGCGGGATGAGGCTGCTCCTCCTCTGCTCCTCTGGGACCTGAGCTGAGAGGAGCAGGGAAAGCGTGGCTGCTGCAGGTTTGGGAATTGTAAACGTTTCTTTGGCTCCATTTCTGGATCTTTTCCAGCCCTCCCTACCCTCAGCAACACAAAGATTTCTCCTTCATGTGCAAGTCCTGGGGAAAAACAAACCCTTCCTGCCCTGGGAGAGAAGTTGCGTCCTCAGGGTCTGAGCTGGACGTGGAATAAGTAACAAGACACATTAGGAATGGTTCTGGGAAGATCCTTTGGACTGGATTCTCTCCACAATCCTTAAATTCCCTGTTGAAGATGCCATTCCCTGCAAAACATGGATGTGATGGGATTTCAGTCCTCAGTTTGAGGAGTGAGGTTGTGTTGGGTGAGGATGGATGTTACTGGAAGAGCAGAGCTTCCTTCCTCTTTGGATAATTGCTGCTTTATTTGAGCCAGGAACAGACTGGAATCTCCACCTGCGTTTGACTGGGGTGTAAAAATCCAGAAGTTGTTTTTTATGAGCTGTAATTAATGTATTTACAGAGATTTCCGTATTAAAGTTCTGTCTGAACAGGAAGGAATGGTTGTGTTTTTTAAAACCCATCACTGGCCCACGAAACAGGAGAAGCAGGGTGCAGTGGGACCATTTCTGACATTGCCAGAGCCCTGAAACTCCCAATTTGCAGCAAGAAAAGATCATTTCCAGGTGCTGTCAGACCTCCTAAGTCAGCCAGGAGAGCCAAATTCCATTTATAATGAGGGGGGACAGGATATTCCATCACAGCTTTTCTGCCACCTTCACATCTGTCTCTTCCCAATTTCCCACCTTTGGGAGCACTCCAGAATTTTCCAAGGATAGTGAGATTTGAAGCAAATCCAGAGAATTGCTGTTTCTGAGTTACCTTCTGAGATTCAGCTCCAAACCTGGGAGCCTGGGCTGCCTTTTCGTGCAGAAAACCAGGTCCTGACCTGTCCACACCTGAACTCCTCCAGCCCCAAGCAGGAGCTGAACCCTGGGCTGAGACCAAACTCCTCCTTCCGAGTGAGCAGGAGTGAAAACCTCAGGAAAACATTGTATTTTCTCTATAATTTCTCCATAATTTTATATCTAATAGATAAAATACATATTGTAATATATAAATAATAGATATAATACAAGATATAGCAATATAATTATACGGTATATTAATTATATTTAATATAATTAATATATAATTAGATATTATTTAGCTTTTACTATAATTAATAAAATTATAATGTTAATATAATTGATATTATAATTACTTATTACTTACAATAGATAACAAAATAATAGATATAATAATATAAAATATGTATTATAATTTATATCCCATTTATTCCCACCCAGAGCAGGTTACGATTCCCAGCCCCTCCTGCCGCGGGACACCCGAGGTTACTCCGTGTGTAGCTACAATCTCTCGTTGTGTTGCACAAACGTGACATCTGCTGCTCAAAAGCCTCCACTGCAGGAGGAAAAGATCCCAACATTACCTGGAATCTGCCGGGCACGAGCCCTGGGCCGGACCTTGCCCTGGGCTGGACCTTGCCCTGCTCCCAGCCCCGCAAAAAGCAACGTGTCGCTGGGATTTTTGGGATGAGGGAATGTCCCGCTCCTCCCTCTCTCTCGCTCCACGGGAAAGCAAAAATGTCTTTTTCTTCCTGTTTCTTTTTCAGTCTCGGAATTCACAGAATCTCAGAATCATGGAATGGTTTGGGTTGGAAGGGACCTGAAGGATCATCCAATTCCAACCCCAACACCTTCCCCTATCCCAGGGTGCTCCAAGCCCCGTCCAACCTGGCCTTGGGCACTTCCAGGGGTGGGGAATCCACAACCTCTCTGGGATGACCTTGCTCCAATTTCCCACCCTCTTTCCTCCCACTTTTCCCTCCATCTGCACCTGAGGATGGTGCCACCAACACCTTTTCTCTTTGCACCCCCAACCCAATCTTCTCCGTGAAGGTTTTCAGGGAGTTCTGGAAATTCCGAGCATCCCAACGGACCGAATTCCTCCGGAATTCCTCTCCCACCCTCGGAATTGTCCGCTTTGCTCTGCAAACTCCGCGCTGGCCGTTAGAGGGCAATGGGATATGGGGAAGGAGCGAATCCTGCTCGCTGTGGGATCAATTCTGCACCGCCAGCACCTCCTGACCTTGGCTGTGCGTGCAGGGGACGGGGACGGGGACACGGGAACAGCGGGAACGTCGGATCTCCAGACACAGAGGCACCAGACCAGGAACAACAGCCCGATCCCAACCCTCCAAACGTGACTCCACACCCAGGCTGCGCTCAGAGCTCCTCACAGCAAGAGCCAGTTCTAACTGAGTCTGGTTTTACCCACCAGGAGCCAAAGCGTTGTCGGGGCAGCCTTTAGCCAGGTGATAATGTCACTGGGAACTTGGAATTAAGGATTTCACCTCCCTGTGCCAGCAGATCTTCCGTGGCCTTGCAGCAATGCATAAATCATCACCCTCTGCACAAAGGAGGGGATAAAAGGCTGCAGGATGAGCCCACTGGTGGGAAAATTCACAGGGAAAATTCACAGTGAAGGTTTCCCAGCTGATGGTCCCTGAACTCAGCCCTTACTGGTTGTCTGCCACCAAACTGGGCTTAATGGTCCAGTGCTGCCAAAAAATGGTTCTTACCATGCCAGTCTTGGCCAGTGGCTGATAACATCAGTAATAATCCTATCAGTAATAATCCTATCAGTAATAATCCTATCAGTAATCAGAGAATCATGGAATATCCTGGGTTGGAAGGGACACACAGGATCATGGATCCAACCCCTGGCCCTGCACAGACACTCCAAGAATCCCACCCTGTGCTGAAATGCAAACCTCAGCCACTTCAATTTCCTTAATAATGGCTGAGGAGTGCCATTAATCATCAGTTTAATGATAATTTTCCAAGCGTGGCGTTGCTGGATGCTTCTAATCCTCCTCTGGGGCTGAGCAAACAGGAGGCCCCAGCCTTGTCCTGGTCCCTGCATCCCTCCAAAGCCACCTCCGGGAGAGTGGCAGAGATTAACAGGCTGCTCCTGACACGAGATCCATAAATAATTCCACAAAAAGCATGGCCCTGGCCTTCAGAAGGTCTCAGGGCAAAACAGGAGAGGCTGAAATATTGATGGATGTGTCTGCAGGAGCCATTAGGGAAGGGAAAGTGGTTTCCATGGGACTGGGCTGAGCCACAGCACCGCGAGGAGGGAGGGCCCTGGGTCACATCCTGACAAAACAGATCTGAGCATTCAGCCCCAGGTAACAGGAGAAGTGATAAAACCACACAATTCCCACAGGAATTTGGAAACGGAGGCAAGAAAATGCTCCTCCAGCAGGGAAAAAGTGCTGGGAAAGCCTGGAGGAGTTTTCCAGCAGGAACACGTGAGGACAGAGCTCAGGTGCGTTTGCTCGGGGCTGCAGCCCCACAGAACACCCCTTCCAGCTGTTCTTACACGGACACGGGGACGAGCAGCTCCTGAGCCGGGATCTATTTCTGCCTGGCCTGGAGTGCCCTGCAGTAATGTGTTTTCCATGTTCTGCTTTGCAGCCAGCACAGAGAGACACATCCCAGGATCCCAGCGGTGGGAAAGGCACGGTAAAGAGCTGCCGAGAATTCCTGAACGTGCTCCTAAATGAGGTCACCCCAAAAGTCCCTCCTGCCCAGCCCCAGAACGTGATGGGGCTTCAGAGCATGAGGTGATTGAACAGAGAATCAAAGAACCCCGTGGTGGAGTCTCCCAGTCAAGTATTGGGATGGGACATGGTTCCCTTCAGGACACGATTCCCTCCCCTCAGGACATCATTCCCTCCCCTCAGGACACCTCCCCTCCCCAGACACACCTGGGAAGAGCAGGAAAACCCCCCTGCCCAGGGGGGGCATGGAGCCCCATCCCAAGGCCGCAGTCCCTTTTCCATGGTGGGATGGTGCCACGGGAGGGACTGATTCCCACATTCCAGTGCTCCCACCCCTCGGCAGCTGTGAGCAAGGCCTGGATTTGCACAGGAATTCAGCATTTCCCACCCCCCAGCACTTTCAGCTCGCTCACCTGGGAGCTCCATCCCGGCCTCACTTCCCTGGGATCCAGCTTGGAGTGTTCCCAATAAGGACTTGGGCTCCTCTCTCCCCCCTGACTCATGTCCCAAATCTGAGCCCTCACGGGGCTGCTCTGGCTGCAGAGGGGATGCTCACCCCTTTTTTGGGCTGATTTATTCGTTCCTATTGCTGGGGTACCTCTCTGGGTCCCTGCTCCCTTCTCTGGGCAGTGACAGAGTCTCTGGGGTGGGATGTGGGTTATGGGCATGGTGGGATTCGGCCAAACCTGGATTTGATGATCCTGGAGGTGTTTTCCAGCCTCAGTAATTCAGTGATTCCATGGAATAGGCCTATGGCAAGAAGGAATTGCAGGAACAGCACATTTATTAACCCCTCCGATGTCCACAGCTCTCACCCAGTAACTGGTGCTTTACTGGGATTGATCTTTGACACCCTCTGAAGTGATCCCTGCAGAGGAAAACCCAGAACCTGCACAGCTCCAAGGACTCTGCAGAGCCCAGCCCCAAAAAAGGGGGGAAAGAGAATTATAAAATCATTGAGGCTGGAAAAGGCCTCCAAGCCCATCGAGCCCAAGCATCCCAGCAGTGCCAGCCCAGCCATGTCCCACATCCACAGGGCTTTGAATCCCCCCGGGAGTGGCAACTCCACTGCTGGGGCTGGACAAACCTTTCCATGATGAATTTCCCCCCAAAAACTGCCACGAGTGGCACAACCAGAGGCCGATGTCCCTGGTGCTGCTGCTCGTGAGAAGAGGAGCCTCGGTGGGACCCTGGGCCCCGCCCGCGATTGCTGCACTCGCTGTGAATTTTTCATGCTGGAATCAGCTGTGTGCTGCAGGATGGAAAAGAATCCTGAAATATTCATCAGCCACTGCAGAGCACAGGCAGCAGAAGAGCTGCAAATGAGGACAGGGAACCTCAGACAGCCCCGTGGAGTTCCTCCCTCTCTTTTGGCCAAAATACAGGTGGGTTACAATGAAAGAAAACCACTGGATTCCAGGTTTTGGGGTGTCCAGCGGTTGGATGCACCAGGAGCCTGGGTGAGATGCACCCTCCTCCAGGAGCTTCTGAGGCACAATTTGTCCTGGATTAACACCCCTGTGCCAAAAGTCGTTTATTCCTAAATTTCATCCCTGTGGGTCCGGGCAGCACAAAGCCCACGGGGAATGGGAAGGGAGGGGGATTTAATGGTGAATTTATCAATAAATCTCAGCATCCATCCAGACACCACAAAGCAGCAGCCAGACTTCCGTCTCCCACTGATAAAACCTGACCCCGAAGCCTTTAAATTTAACCTGAGTGGGGGCAGAAATGAGCAGAGCTCCAATTCTCACCAACACCACGGGTTTGGTTTCCCTGGAATGATCACATTTCCCACCTATTCCTTATTCATGTCCCCATTTCCTTGCTTTAAAAGCCGCCCTGACTCGGGTTTGGAGTCGTTTCCTTAATCACTGCCACCATTACAAACGCTGCAATCAGAAGAGTGGGGCCTCCTCATCACTTATTTAAAACGTGCCTGGGAGCACAGACTTTGGTGAAAGACATTCCAAATTATGCCCAAGCGGAAAAGAGGGGGGAGGGAAAAAAAAAAAAAAGGCAACAATTCCACAAATCCATCTCCTGCCCATCTGCAGAGCCCTCCACAGCACGGAGGAGGAGCAGAGAAGCTTCAATATTGGTTTAAAAAATTCATGGGCCTCTCTCCACCCGAAATAAACCCGGTGGGAAGAGCTGCTCCGGTGAGGGAAGGTGGGAATTTCTGGCGGCTGCTGAGTTTGTGCCTCGTGTCTCGTCAGGGGAGGCAGGATGGGATTTTTGGGTGTCTCTTCAGTTGCATTTTCCCCTCGTGTGGGTTTTGACAGGTTGAGCAAACTCTTCCTCCACATCACACCTCGGGAGAGGGCGGCTCAGCAAAGAGCCGCGGGTTTGGACCACCCTGACTCCCGAAACGAGGTGGGAGGTGCTGCCTGTCCTGCCACGGGGAATTTGGGAAGGAGCAATCCCGGCTGGCAGAGCCAGCACTGCTCATTTCCCCGGGAGCTGTGGCTGCCACTGAGGGCACTTCCCACGCCTCCAGCCGGGCTCTGCTCTGCACATCCACCCACCTCTGAGGCTGGCATGGCCCGTATTCCTGTCAGGAAGGGCTGGATCCCTGCTGGAACCGGGATGGGAGAGCTGGGAATGTTCACCTGGAGAAGGGAAGGCTCCAGGGAGAGCTGAGAACCCCTTGCAGGGCCTAAAGGGGCTCCAGGAGAGCTGGAGAGGGACTGGGGACAGGGGATGGAGGGACAGGACCCAGGGAATGGCTTCCCAGTGCCACGGTGAGATGGGATACTGGGGAGGAATTCTGCCGTCTCTGCTCGGGGAATAAATCCATGGAATAACAGATTTCTGATGGAAATCATAAGTATTGCTGCATTCTGGAGAGCGCTGTGCACGCCCAGGGCTTGTAAAGAATTTGAAAGATTCAAAGGTGCTTTATGTGTTGACAGGGATTCAACTCCCGTTCGTGCAGGGATGGAAGGAAAGCTGTGGGGTTTTGTGGAATCCTTTGGTGCAGGGAGAGCAGGAGGTGCCTGTGTCACACACGGCTGTGACTGCCACAAACACGGCGATGGCCCAGCCCAGGAAAGCTTCCTGAGGCCAGGAAACATCCCTGCCCAGCACCCCCTGTTCCCCAGAACCAGGAAAGGAACACTGGGGAAAACACCAGGATTTTGTTACACGCCAAACCTTCGGCCAGCAGCAGGAATATCCACAGCGTCCCTGGCCATGCCCACGCCCAGCCCCCTCCCTGCCGGAGTCCGTGGCAATAATTCCATGGATTTATGTGCCCTTTGTCCCCCAACCCCGGCCTGTTTTCTATTTTTTACTGGAACACTGAAATTCCATTTTCTGCCCGAGCTTGTGTGGAGCTGCCTGATGGACAATAAATCCAATGCCACTTAACGGGATGGGCAGGACACCAAACCCCAAAGCTTTTATTTTCATTAAGCATCGTTAGCAGTGGCAGGTCTTTTATCAAATCTGCCTCTGATACTCACTTTATTAAAAAGTCCATCAGCCCCAGACTGCTTAATGCAATCTGCAAGGACAGACGGGGAATTTGTATCAAACCCCTGAGCAGGTGGGGACAGAACCTCCTGAAAAATAAATATATTCCAACCCTTCTTGAGAAAGGAACTTGAAAGGACACGAAGAGGAATTAAATAATTCAGAGTGTGCGGGGATTATTTTGTGAACAGCAAGAAATGTCCTATTTTAGCTGAAAAACAAAATACTAAAGTCTTACAAACGCTAAATCAAAGGAGTTTAGATGAATCAGAATTTTTATGACGGTGTTTAATCATTTAGGTGTTTTGGAATAGCTGACCACGACGAGGAGGGCTCCATTTGGGGAAGCCCCACCCACCAACAGGCACATCCCAGGGCCCCAGGGATCTCTCAGGCAGTTATAGACAGATGGAAATTAAAAGGGTTTCTTTACCTTAAACTCGACTTGTATTTCGAGGGTTTAAACTGAGGACAGCAAAAGCCCGGTTCCAAGAGGTGCTGCTGACCCTCGGGCTGGGCTGGGGGGGTTCAGGCTCACTGGGAACTCCCCCGAACCTCCCAGCTCCTTTTCCCCATCCCTTTGTGCCTCCAGGAGCCAAACCCCGCCTCCTTTCACCTCCACCCGCCCCAGGGTGGGCACAGGCAGGAGGGGTCAGGGCTCTGACCCTGCACCCCCAGCTCCTCAGGACATCTCAGCTCGGAGATGATGACACAAACCCAAAGCTTTATTGGGGCTTTTTGGGTGCAGCTTTGAATTCTGCACCTTCAGCTCCACGTGCAGAGCTCTGGGAGCTTTGGGGCCGTGTCTGAGCAGCGCCTGAGGGAACCTCGGATGGGAGAGGAGAGGCAGCAGCAGCCTGGGGACAGCCTGGAAGTTGGGATCGTGTGTGAATTTGGGACTGTGCGTGAATTTGGGATCGTGTGTGAATTTGGGATCGTGTGTGAATTTGGGATCGTGTATGAATTTGGGACTGTGTATGAATTTGGATCGTGTGTGAATTTGGGATCGTGTATGAATTTGGGACTGTGCGTGAATTTGGGATCATGTGTGAATTTGGGATCATGCGTGAATTTGGGATTGTGTGTGAATTTGGGATCATGTGTGAATTTGGGACTGTGTATGAATTTGGGACTGTGTGTGAATCTGGGCAGGTGCTCACTGCTCGTGGGGTTTGATTCAGGTTATTCCCAATAACCTCTGACAAAAACCCTGTGCCTGGCGAGGCAGAAGTGCCGAGCTGAGCTTTGCCGGGTGTTGTGTTCCCCTGCAGGCCCAGGACAGGAGGATTTTTCCATAAGCTCAGCTTTTCTGGGAATTGCTGACCCGCAGCAGGGCCGTATGCGACCTTCCAGCCATCCCTTAAACAACCCCTGAGCTGCTGCTGCTGTCAGGAAAGGGGGGATTTTCTGTGCCATCAGCTCTTGGACAGGATAAATACCTGGAAAAGTTTCTGGAGCTGCTCTAAAAATGCCTAAAATCCACCCAAAACCTGCAGTGAGTTTTTGATGGGAGTCAGGGAAGGAAAGGAGCCGCAGCACGAGCATCATTTCCCCATCAGTGACCCCGGGGAGCTGCAGGGATGGGTTTATTTGGGGTGATATCAGGGAGATACGGGGAGCTGATCCTATCTGCAGGCACTGGAGAATATTGTGAGCTCAGTAATGATGAGTTTAAATTAAAACACACAACGAGGATCCTCTGATCTGCAGCGAGGGGAGCCTGCAGAGGGAAATCCTGGGAAAACTCGAGCTGTGAGTTTCACCATCTGGCCCAGGCAGGGAATCCTCCACCCTGGAGGGAATTCTCCACCCTTGGGGGGAATTATCCTCCCCTGCAGGGAGCCAGCCCTGGGCACTTCTAATGCAGCTCAGAGGGACCCTCTTGGTGACCTCTCCTTGTCAGGACGGGCTCACCTCCTGGAGATAAATCCCAGCTTAAGAGCTCTGCTGGTGACTGAGGGATGCCCAAGCCCGAGCCCAACTTTATCTGCTACTCCCTGCTCATTCCAGCCGTTATCCAGACTGGGAATCCTCCCCAGGAACAGCCTGTGCAGGACTGCATCCTCCCAGTGTCAAACCAGCAGCAGCTCCATCGTTCCCGATTGCCTCTGACCCCCCCAAATCCCATTGTTTAAATTATTTACGGAATTATTCCAGTCCAGGTCTGCCAGCCTGAGCAGGGCAGGATCCTCCCAAACACACCCAGTGTCAAACCAGCTGCAGCTCCACCATTCCAATTGTCTCCCACCCAAAAAATCCCACTGTTTAAGTTATTGATGGAATTACTCCAATCCAGGGCTGCACACACCAACTTAATTTTAATAACAAGTCTCATTTAACCCCAGAATCGATTTCCCAGCTTGCCTAAGCTCAATTTCATAAACTCCCTTCCATGTTTTCGCTGGTTGTTGTGTGAGGACAAGGGGCACGAGCAGCTGAACATTCCTGGGATTGGGGCGGCTGCTCCAGCGAAGCTCCTGGAAGCAGAGGTTTCCCAGGCAGCCTCGCACCTTCCCTGGCAGGTGCTGGTTCAGCTCTGACTGGAGGAACACTCCAGGCTCAGCACGAAGGGAAGGGCTCCGAGCAGATGGGGTGGAAATATTGGGTTTGTGAGCCCCGAGCGAGTCGTGGTCCTCGAAGGAGCCTGGAGCCAAAAATCCTGCGAAGATCAGGAAGGGAAATCATTCAGGAATGATCAGATCATTCCAAGGGAAATGTTCAATCTGGTCCTTAAGCACCTCTGCCGAGCTGGGCACGGGATAATGAGGGATCGCTCCTCTGCAAGGAATGATTCAACTTCCTGCAGCATCCCATGGTCACCCCCAGCCCGGGCAGTCGCAGCCCAGGAAACACAAATGTTTGATCCCCGCCGTGAATCCCACAGCTCCCCTCCGTGGAACTGAAATCCGTGCCGTGTCTGGCACTCCGCTCCACCCCTGTGACACACCGGTGTCACTGGCACCGTCCGGAGGGTGGGAGGCACCGCCTCGAGCGAATTATCCAGCCTGGGATGTTCCCATGGCCATGGTGGTGCTTTAACTCCAGGTGTCACAGAATCCCGGAATGGTTTGGGCTGGGAGAGACCTTAAAATCATCCAGTGCCACCCCTGCCATGGCAAGGACACCTCCTGCTACCCCAGGCTGCTCCAGCCTGGCCTTGGGCACCTCCAGGGATCCAGGGGCAGCCACAGCTGCTCTGGGAATTCCATCCCAGCCCCTCCCCACTATCCCAGGGAGGAATTCCATCCCAATATCCCACCTAACCCTGCCCTCTTTCCATTTAAACCCATTCTCCCTTGTCCTGTTCCTCCATCCCTTGTCAGTCTTCCCTCTCCATCTTTCCTGTCGGCTCCTTCAGGCCCTGGAAGCTGCAATTGGCTCTCCCACATTAGACAAAGCTCATTAGTGACAATAAATAAATCCCACAGCAGCTCCTGATCTCCACAGGTTCTTGTGGCAAATCTCGACGGGAGGAGAATCGATGCCTGAGAAATCCCACACGCCAAGGTTTTAACAGCCCTAGAGCAGGACTGGAGACAGGCTGGAGTTAATTCCCAGTGCTCTGGGAAAGAGGGAGGATAATTCCTCTTATCCCTCAAGTCCATCTGTGACAAACAGGCTGAGTGCTGTCCCGTAAATCTGCCCAGGAGGATTTTCCTGCACTGAGAGGGGCCCTGCCCACACCTGGGGCTGCTCCGTGTCTCCAATAAAACGTTCCCAGCTTCAATCCAACCCCTCCAATCCTTTTATGAACGTCTCAAAGCAGCCTGGCTGATGAGAGCCCTGACACAGCAGCTGCTTCAGCTCAAAGGATTCACCTCCCTGAATTTTATCACGTTTGGCATCAGAGCTGGGGGTGTTGGTGCTGCTCAGAGCAGGTTCACCCTCCCTTCCTTTTTAAACACAGCTCACCTTTAGAACAGGATTATTTCCACAAGAAAGAGTGATTTAATGTATCCAAACAGGATAAAAACATTTCTTCTTGTCATAAAATTCAGGCCTTAAGGTGAAACCTTTGATTATTCCACAAGGTTATTATTAGTATCATCACTATCATTATTATTATTATTCCTATTATAACTTAAGAAACAAAAATTAGGTTCCAATAACCAAGCAATTCTTGAAGTTAATTTTCTTTTCAAGGCACTTGGGAAAGACTCAGGATTTCAAGGCAATCTTGTCCTTCTGCAGGGAAGAAAAATCCCCTTCCAATGTGACCTCCAGGCACGCTCCTCTTCTGTTCACCTCGGGATCTGCTTTATTTTCAGAAAGGCTGACTCTGCAGAAAGCTCTGCTGGAACATTCCCAGAGGGAACTGGAGATTACACTGGGACAGCTGAAATGTCCTGCTGCCAAGCCAGGCAATTAAGAAAAACCAACAGGAAAAGGAAAAAAAAAAAAAAAAGGGGGAGGGTGTGGAAGCATCATCAAGAAACTTCATGTCAAGGTTAAAAACAACGTCTGGATTAAACGGAGCCACATCCAGTTACCTCCTCGGGAAACGTGTGGCACTCGATTCCGGGAGAGATGGATGAAACACCGGCCAGGCAAACCCAGCTGCGATGTTCCGCCCTAATATTTGCTTTGTTTTCCTCATTCATCAAAGGCGTGGGGACACTCGGCCCACAAATGGAGATGGTTCCCGACCCGGCCGAGGGGCAGAGCCGGTTAATCGGCAGCGCTTGGGCTGCAAACCCCGCCCAGGCGAGCCACAGGTACCGAGCCGCTGGAACCTCGATGGAAAGGGGACCTGTGGGATGGGAACGGGCTGGGATTGCTTCCCCCACCCCGCAACTGCGTCCTGGGCTCGCATGTGAGGTGCGATCCCGTTCTCCCCCGAAATGGGCAGCTGTGTCCTGCCGGCAGAGCCTCCAGGCAGGGAGGGCAGGAATTCAGGGAATGGAGGAGCCCTGATGGAGAATTCCACCTGTGTCCATCGCATCCGTGTGTGTGAGGGGAAATCGGCCAGTTCCTGAACTTCAGGCACTTTTCCTTGGCTGGAAAATGAGCAAGATCCCATGGTGAGAATCCCGTCTGACATCGCTCTCTGCTGGAGGAGACAAAGGTTCATGAAACCAAACCGCTGGTTGCAAATATTATCCCAGTTCCCTAAAACTGCCTGAAAATACGATTTGGGTTTAATCCCGGGACAGGAATTTGGTGACCTTTAAGGTCCCTTCCATCCCAAACCTTCCGGGGGTTCCGTGATTCCACCCCCAGCTGATTTTCCTTGGCTCCGCTCTTCTCTGCCTTGACCACGCCCTGCCCTTGAGCACAGCCCGAGGTTCTTCAGATTTAAATTGGAAGTTCTCGAGTCAGAGCAGAGTCTCAGCGTGGACTCAGCCTTTAATTAAGCTCAGTTTTATCTCCCCCTCATCCCCTGGCAGCTCTGCGGGGACAGCGCTGTGGAGCCAGCGATGGCATCGGCGGCTGTGTCCCCACGCAAAGGACAAATGACATCGCATTGTCACAGCCTGACCTTCTAAACTGCTTTTTATCCTCCAGTAAAAGCGGCATTTCCTTCTCTCAGCACAGGGGAAAAGCCCCACTGATGTCAGGACTGCGTGAATGTGAAATACTCTGCTCTGGGGGTAGAGACGGAAGTGAATTCGGAATAAAATAAAATAAAAAGCAGAGATCCCCCTCCACTGAATTTTCTTCCTTCTGCATTGCAGCTGAATCCCTGCTGTAACTCATTACACTGCAACTCCAGCTGTTCCTTTAATTATTAATATTCTTAATGGCATTTAGAGACAACATTTTAATTAGGAGTCAGCCACCAACAGCCAAATATTAATTCTGAAAGACACACAAAAGTATTTTTAAGTTCATGAATCAGCTGTGTGATAAATTCCAGAAATAACAGCGAGGCCGCGGGGCAAAAATCAACATTTACCTTCTAAATGCTCTAAGTAGGGACTTAGATCCACCTCCCAATCACATCCCCCTCCCCCCTTTGAATTCTGTTCTTTCACACCATCATCACTACAAATTCAATGATTGACTGAGTATCCACCTGCAACTCCCCACCAGGTGAAAACTTGGGGTTTCAGCAGGTGAAGGTGGGGTTCAGGCTGTGAGAAGCTCTTCAACACAGCACAGACAATCAAATGCTAATGAAATTAAAGTGGGTGTCACCAAACACAACAGACTGGAGAAGCCACGTGCATCCAACAATCCCAATTTCCCAACAATCCCTTTTTCCCAATAATCCCAATTTCCCAATAATCATCATTTTCCCTCTGAGCAGGGTGGGCTCCTACCAGATAAAAGTGTTTTATACTGTGAATTTCAGTTGAATTTCTCTTGCTGTGACAGAAATGATTCCAAATTCTGTGTGCTCATTAAATCTTTACACATCCAGTCCCTACCTAAATATTTCCCCCCCCTCTCCTGTTGCAGCTTCCATGTGTGCATCGTGTTCACATCAGTATTTACTGTGCTGGAAATAAACGCTGCTGGGGATTGGATTCAAAGTGACAGCACTGGAGGCTTGGGAAAGCAGGGGAGGAAAAATGGGAGAAAACAGGAAAGCTCATTATGGAAATTGCCTGGGTTGGGCTGATGGCACCAGACACGCCTGGAAAGGGAGGGGATGTCACCGCATTTCCCACATGGTCCTCATCAGGAAACTTGGAAAATCTCCCCCATTTCCCAAATCAGCAGAGCCAAGAGTGACAAACGTCATTTATTACTGAGCTGCAATCATTCAGCTCCTCGCTCATAAACCCCAGCAAGCTCAGAGCCACACGAACCCTGAGGAGAGACATTTTCCCTCTCACACCCAGGACCCTCCAGTTTCCAACCAAAATAACCTGGGACACAACCAGGCAACGACTTTTCCTCCCAAATCCCCTCAGTTTGCAGGAATTCGGGCGCTGGCACGTGGCTGCTCTGAGCACAGGGAGGGTTTTACAGGGTTTGGACGGGCAGGGAGCGGAACCCGAAGGCTGCAGCGCTTCACCGGCACAGCGCCCAGCTCGGCGCTGCTCTGGGCACTCCTGACGGGCTCTGGAGGTTGAGCAGAGCTGGGTGTACTAGTTTGAAAACAAACCAGTGGGAGGCACCAAGTCAGAATAACAATTTAATGGAAATTAAAGAAAAGGAAAAAAAGTAAAAGAAAACACTGTCAAACTGACAGAGTCAAGATACAACGTGAGTCCCTGTTAGGCAGGGTGGTGGTAGCAGTCTGGTAGAATGGTGGCTGCAGTCCTCTGAAGCAGTGATCCTGTAGTAAAACAGTCTGCTCTTCCTCAGGAAGTCCAGTGGTGGCTGTGTAGCTCCTGTCCTCTGGAAATCCAGTGGGAAGGCTTGTCTCTGGTGTTCAGAGTCCCAGATTATATCCAGGATGGGATGCTTGGTTCCTCCCTCTGGGTGGAGCATCTCACAATGGGGTCATGAGTCATGAGGCCAAGTGTTGATTAGGCTCATTAACAGAAGATGGTCCGGAGGGAGTTATCTCTGAGTCAGGCGGCAGGACAATGATGGGCAATTAACAGCAAGATAGTCTGGGGGGAGGAGGCAAGGAAACACTGCCCCACCTGGTTTCAACAGTTGATGGGGATGGTAATAGAATACACTGCAACCCAGGACACTGGGTGAGCTCCAGCACGAGGGGAGGGCACGGTGAGGGCTGGCAGCGGGCACGGATGCTCGGGGTCATTGTTCGCTGGAAATGGTTGGGATGGGGGTTGTAGTTTTTCCAATGGATTTGCTCCAGGAGCCTCTGGAGGTGGCACTCAGGGCTCTGGTCTGGTTCAGAAAGGTGGGATTTGGGCAAAGGTTGGGTTTGGTGTTGGGGGTTTTTTCCAGCCTTGAAGATTGTGTGAAATCCAGGAGTCAGTGGGAAGAGTTTTAATGCAAGGTAAGGGTTTCTAATAATGGAAAAATAAAACTGTGGGAGAGTGTCTGGAGTCAGGGGAAGGGAAGGGAAGGGAAGGGAAGGGAAGGGAAGGGAAGGGAAGGGAAGGGAAGGGAAGGGAAGGGAAGGGAAGGGAAGGGAAGGGAAGGGAAGGGAAGGGAAGGGAAGGGAAGGGAAGGGAAGGGAAGGGAAGGGAAGGGAAGGGAAGGGAAGGGAAGGGAAGGGAAGGGAAGGGAAGGGAAGGGAAGGGAAGGGGCTCCTGAGGTGCTCAAGGAAACACCGGGAAAAAAAGCAAAAAAAAACCCAATTTCAGGTCTAAATGCTGAAGTCCATCAGTGCTGCAGTAATTTGGGGAAACAGAATCCTGGGAAAATAAGAAGCAGTTGTTCTCCAAGAGTTCTTCACTCCCTTCACAGCCAATCTGGGATTTGTCACAATCCCCAGCGAAGCTGAGCCAGCACATGCTCAGCCTGTGAAATCACATCCCCCTCCCCCCTTTGAATTCTGTTCTTTCACACCATCATCACTACAAATTCAATGATTGACTATCCACCTGCAACTCCCCACCAGGTGAAAACTTGGGGTTTCAGCAGGTGAAGGTGGGGTTCAGGCTGTGAGAAGCTCTTCAACACAGCACAGACAATCAAATGTTAATGAAATTAAAGTGGGTGTCACCAAACACAACAGACTGGAGAAGCCACGTGCATCCAACAATCCCTTTTTCCCAATAATCCCTTTTTCCCAACAATCCCTTTTTCCCAATAATCCCTTTTTCCCAATGCCAGCTCAGCTGTCCCAAACCTGCTGCACAGACAACAACCCCTTTGTCTGCAGAAAAGCAGGGAAAAATCATTCCTGCTTGGAAGGGGGGTGGAGATGGAGCCTCAAGGATGAGCGGAGCCTTTGGGAGGCATTGATGCGAGTGCTGGTGGCAGCGAGCCCCAGGAATCACCGGGAATTTTGTCACTTTGTTGGCTTTTTTCCCCTTATTTTTTCATTAAAGAGATTGAGCAGCTCCTCTGGAAAAGGCAGAAGTACAAAGCCAGGCTTTGTTTGCATGGAAAACCAGCAGGATTTGGAGATGGGGATAAATTAGACAACTCCCCCCCTGCATTTTTCATTCCAAAAGGAATTGGAAAAGGAGAACAAATTCCCTGCAGTGGAGAATCTTTAACCTGAGGCTGCTCAGTTCCTGCTCCAGCTGAAATCCCCCAGACTGGGCAGTTCCCTGCTGAAATCTGCCCTCAGTCCCAGGCCTGGCTGGCAGGTTGTGCTCCCAGCTCTGCCTCTCTGGGACAGCACAGCAGTGTCAGCTCTGCACCCATCAATCCAGGCCCTGCTCACTGGAGCCTCCTGGAGATGCTGCTACATCCAGCAGGGGTGTTTATAAAACAACATGTTCCTAACAAAGGCTCGGGGTGTTTCTGTGCATTTACGGGGCAAAGGGGAGAACGGGGAATCAAACCCTGGCAGGGGCAGCTGAAGACAGAATTTGCTTGATGGAAATGCTGAAAATCAAATTATAGCCAGGAATTAGAGCAAATTTTCTTATTTTCCCAGGATTCTGTTTCCCCAAATTACTGCAGCACCAATGGACTTCAGCATTTAGACCTGAAATTGGTTTTTTTTGCTTTTTATCCTGGTGTCTCCTTGAGCACCTCGGGAGCCCCTTCCCTTCCCTTCCCTTCCCTTCCCTTCCCTTCCCTTCCCTTCCCTTCCCTTCCCTTCCCTTCCCTTCCCTTCCCTTCCCTTCCCTTCCCTTCCCTTCCCTTCCCTTCCCTTCCCTTCCCTTCCCTTCCCTTCCCTTCCCTTCCCTTCCCTTCCCTTCCCTTCCCTTCCCTTCCCTTCCCTTCCCTTCCCTTCCCTTCCCTTCCCTTCCCTTCCCTTCCCTTCCCTTCCCTTCCCTTCCCTTCCCCTGACTCCAGACACTCTCCCACAGTTTTATTTTTCCATTATTAGAAACCCTTACCTTGCAGTAAAACTCTTCCCACTGACACTTGTATTTCACCCTCCAACAAACCTTTATCTGCGTTCCCCAAATAATTTCAAGAGGTTTTTTTAGCCCCAGATCCTCCCCAGTGCAATTTTGGGGAAGTCAGAGCGTTGCCAGTCAGAGAAATCCAGGATCTGGGTGTTTAGGGAGCCTGGAATCCCTGGAATGTGCAGCAGAGAGTTTTGGTGCATCCAGCTGAGGGGGAGCAGCCACCAAATCCCATTTTATGGCCTCCCACCAAGGTTATTTGCGATAATAATGGGTGATTTACGGGATGTGAGGATACAGGGTCACGTCTGAGTGGAGGAGCCACCTGCTAAGGCTCACACAAGGGGTTTAGGCTCTCCCAGCTACAGGTAAATAAAAACAAAACAAAACGTGGATAAATAAAATTAAAATTAAAATGAAACCTGGAAATGAGGGAGATGTGCAGCATCTTCCTCCTATAAATAAAGTAGTTTTGTTAACCACTAACAGCTCCATGGTTCCACCAAACCTGAGCATTTGGGAATGGTTTGGGTTGGAAGAACCTGAAAATCGTCCAGTCCTGGGCAGGGACACCTCCCACTGTCCCAGGTTGATCCAGACCCCATCCAGGCTGGGTGGACACTTCCAGGGATCCAGGGGCAGCCACAGCTGCTCTGGGAATCCATCCTAGCCCCTCCCCAGCCCCTGAGGACTGGCTTTGCATCCCGAGCTGTCCCAGCTCCCCTCGTGTCCTGGACAAGTCCTTGGGAAGGACGGACTGGAAAGCTCAGAGCTCTCTGGGTAAAGCAGGAGGTCACCGGCAGCCCCTGGGGGAAGGAAATGTTCCTGCAGGACGTCATTGCCCTGCTCCAAAGAGAAACTCGGCTCGGGACACAGAGGATTCTGCAGATTCCAAGGAAGCCAATTAATTAAGCGTTTCTGGAGCTTTTCCAAGCTTATCGGAGAAAAAGAGTCCGGACCAAGAGCTCAGAGACAAGGCCTGGCTGGAGTTTGGAGCTGTTATCACCACTCTCCCCTAATGAGACAATGTTTGGTGGAGGGAACAGCGAGGTCCCGCAGCCTGGATTGCTCTGGAGGGGCTCTGGAACCACTGAGGAGGGGTGGGATGTCAGGGCTCCCTGAGCCCTCTGGGTCGGGAACAGACGCCCTGGGCCGGGGCTGCACTTCCAAAAATTGGCCCAATGTCCTGAGCTGTGCTGATTGCCACCCTGGAGTTCCATCTGCATGGGCTTGGTCCTGCCTGGGGTAATTAATCCACATCCTGGAGCCCAGCTAATGAGAGCAGCCAGAGCAACTTGACTGAGAAAAATGGGAAAAAGCAGTCAGAGGGAAAAAAATCATAAATTCAGCTGCTCAGTTAGGAGCTAAGGAAGGCTGGGGGGTTCTGACAATCCACGTTCCAGCAGAATCATTCCCAACACTTCATCCAAAGGCAGAGAGAATTGGGAATCATTCCCAACACTTCATCCAGAGGCTGGGAGAGATGGGAATGTTCAGCCTGGAGAGGAGGAACTCGGAGGTGACGTAACTGTGGCCTGAAGAGCTATGGGAGAGGTGGAGAGAGACTTGGGACAGGAAAAGGGAGAATGGGTTTAAATGGAAAGAAGGCAGGGATGGATGGGATATTGGGAAGGAATTCCTCCCTGGGATAGTGGGGAGGGGCTGGGATGGAATTCCCAGAGGAGCTGTGGCTGCCCCTGGATCCCTGGAAGTGCCCAAGGCCGGATTGGACAGGGCTTGGAGCAGCCTGGGACAGCAGGAGGTGTCCCTGCCCATGGCAGGGGTGGCACTGGGTGGGATTTAAAGTCCCTCCAACCCAAACCGTTGTAGGATTTTATGATTATTTTATTTTGATGCATTGTTTTTCCTTTTGCTCTTTGATTTTGACCCCTTTCCCATCAATCCACGCAGCAGCCACAGAAAAGACGCCCTCAGGACAGAGATATTTGTGAGCAGGGATGGAGTTCAGGGTTCAGAACCACGTCACCCTCCCCAGTAACTTCATTAACATTAAGGTTTGACAAGCACTAAACCGAAAGCACCAGCCCAGACAAGCCCAGATCTCCCAGACTTTGTCTGAGCCTTTCAAACAGGAAATTTATTTGGTGCTGAACGGGCCTCAGGTTGATTTGCCTTCCTCGAGACAACCAGAGGCCTGGAAGTGGCAGTGGCTGGAGGATGATTTGATCTTGCCCTCGGATCCGCGATGCAGAGGCCAAGTTTTACGTCCCCTATTTCATTTCAGCTCCCAGCCCCTTCCAAGCCCTGCAGTGGTGAAATCAGAGTGTGACGCAGCCACAGATTAATGTCACGTTCTCCTCGCGGGGCTTGTGCTGCTCTGTGTTAATTCCGGCCTCATTTCAAAGCGATTTCAGACGTCCGGAGCTCCCAGAGCTCTCTGCTCAGGGGCTCAGGCCAGAGAGGGAAAAGAATTCTTCCAAACCGATTTATTTTCAGCTCTGAAAATGCAAATGGACCTCGCACCCAAAGCCTTTTTGGCTGCAATAAAAACCTAAAAGCCTCGACCTCTCCCATGGAGTGACAGGAGCAGGAGCAGCCCGGCCGGGTGCTGTCAGTCCCTGTTCCCCGTGCCGGGTGCTGGGAATGCACCCATTGGGAATGAGGCTGTCGGGAACACGCCAGGGGTGGCCACATTCCCTCCCGGACTCCACTGCACACCTCCAGCTCCGTGTGAAAGGATTTCTGAGGCACCTTCGAGTGCTCTGAGCACACCCCAGCTCCCTCCTGCAGTGCTGGGGAGCTTTTAATTGAATGTTGTGACCTCTGAGCCAAAGAAGGAGCAGTCCCTGGGATTCCAGGCTCGTTTTTTTAATGAGAAACCGCCCAACCCAAACAGTTCTTGAAAGAAAAGGGGTCAGCTCCGGAGCTGAGAGGGGAGCAGAGCACGGAGGAGCAGCTTTGAGCAGGATCTGGGATTCCTCTGGATGAATTTCCAGTTCCAGCCCCGTGGCTGCCCTCACTCCACGCAAGGAGCAGGGCTGGAAATCGGGGAGCAGCTGCCGAGGCTTCCCCTCCTCTCTGCAGCTCACTCAGCTCCAGATCCAGCTCTAACTCCAAACGTGACCTGGAGAGGGAGGAGGAGCCCATGAACCCCCTCCAGATCCCGGGACGAGCTGGTCCCTGATTCCCCTGGAACACGAAGGGCTCCAGGTGACTCTGGAATGTCACAGCACGGTTGGAGTGACAGAGGGACTCTGGAATGTCACCCCCAGCTCCTGCTGCCCCTGGGCTGTGCCAGCCCCGGCTCCGGGGCAGGAGGGGCTGAATCCATTCCCCTGGGGCTAAATCCATTCCCCTGGGGCTAAATCCATGCCCCTGGGGCTAAATCCATGCCCCTGGGGCTGAATCCATGCTCCTGGGGCTGAACTGACGCTCCTGGGGCGGAATCCATGCTCCTGGGGCGGAATTGTTGCTCCTGGGGCGGAATTGTTGCTCCTGGGGTGGAATTGCTGCTCCTGGGGCGGAATTGTTGCTCCTGGGGTGGAATTGCTGCTCCTGGGGTGGAATTGTTACTCCTGGTGCGGAATTGCTGCTCCTGGGGTGGAATTGTTACTCCTGGTGCGGAATTGCTGCTCCTGGGGTGGAATTGCTGCTCCTGGGGCGGAATTGTTGCTCCTGGGGCGGAATTGCTGCTCCTTTATGCCCAGGGAAGCATCTGGAGCTCGGGAAGGGCTGCTGGGATCAGTCCCGTGCCTTGGAACATGGGAACCCCTCAGTATTGGGGATCATTGCAGCTGCAGCTCAATAACTGGGAGAAAATCACTAATTAATAACCTAATCAGCTGCTTGCTGTTGTGTCTGTCAGGAGAGCACCTTCTTTGGGCAGGTTCAGTCCATATTCAGTCCTTTAAGGGCACAAATTTCTTCGCATTCCCACCAAAAAAAGAGTGCTGTAATTACTGAGGATTCAGGGCGTGGGATGGAAAAAGAATTAACAATAAAATAATATAAATTAGGAAAGCAAACACGAAGAGTTCCCAGCAGGGCTCGAAGCTCCAGGTGAGCCCAGGCACTTTGTTCTGGTCACAACCATGAACTGGATGCTGCAAAATGAAATAATCCGTGTTTATTGTGGGGCAAACTCACCCCAGGCCTGAGAGCCCCAGGATTCCTATTTAAATAAAGATAAAACTCTTTCACAATCTTATTCAAAGGTTTTATTTCCCCCCCTCAAGCCATAATCAGATTAAAAAGGGGGGTAGAAGGTTTGGAATAATTTCCTGCTGATTTTTACCTTCCACCTTTCTCAGGTCACGCTGCAATTTCCAGAAGAGGGGAAAAAAAACCAAGACCAAAAATCAGTTTATTGCACTTACAGACACAGAGAGACTTTACAAAATTTGTGTTCTCACAGCACAGAGATTTTATGGCTTTTAAAGGAACATTTAATAATTTCTCACCCTGTCCTTCCACAGAGCTCCTCTGTTCCAGGAGACTTCAGAACCTCAGAGTTATGTCCCAATTTGCTTCCTAAATGTCACTTTTACTGCATTCGAGCGCTGGAAGGGGTTCAAATCAGACAAATAATAAAGGAAAGCACTTAAAGGCATCTCCAGGAGCGAATAAAGCTGCAGCCACCTCCTCTGGGCAGAATGTTCTGCCCACGGGAGGTTAATGGGACCCAGCAGGGGACACGGGTCCCTCTGGATGCCATCCCAGGTGTGTCCCCTGCAGGTGACAGAAGGGCTGCGGCCTTTGATTGAGAGTGTTAAAAACATACATTATAATACTGGCTTCTCGCAAGTATAAAGGTAGATATTATATAATGTTAGAAATGCTTTTTGCTGTGTGGATGTAGTTTTCTCTCGTTTTAGCAAGAATGTTAGCAAGTGTGAGCAAGTAAGAGAACCTCCAAGCGAGCAGAGGATGAGGCCCGAGAAGCTGCTGATCAACACTTTGTCCAGAGAACAAAAGGGCCCAAAGGCTGCTCCGCCCGGAGAACGGGCGGCCAGGAGAGTCCGAGAGCCGCTATCACCGCTCTGCCCGGGGGGCAAAGAGGCCCAAAGCTGCAATCAGCCCTGACTGGAGAATTAAGAGATCCACCCTACTACCAACTCTCACCTGGCGAGCCCAAGCCCAAGAATCAAAAGAAATAAAACCACAAGGCAGAAGAATACACACGCTCTAAAAAGGCGGAACCAAGGAGTGGCCATGCAGAACAGCTCCGGGAAAAGTTTGAATATGCATAGAGAACAGACAGTAAAAATGGTATAAAAAGGACCAACCTCGAGCATCAGGTGTGCTCTTGGCAGAGCGCCAAGGCACCCGGCCTCTACTTCTTTGCTTTATTTTATGTGTCTCTTATTGTCTTTATATTAAACCCTTTAAATTCTCACAGGAGAGTGAACCTCGTTTTTCACAAGAGCGATGCCCCCGCGGGTGGGATTTCTCCGTGTCCTTCATCCCACAGAGCACTCGGAGCTCAGCCTGGCTCTGCCCTCCGCGCCTGGGGCAGGGAGAGCTCCCGGAGCGGCTCCCAGCGCCGCTGGGATGAACCTCCCTGAGCCAGCACCTCCCTGAGCCAGGGCTGGCACGGGCTCCCCAGCTTTTCCTGGGCTCCGGGTTCGGCAGGAAATGACTAATTAATCACCTAATCAGCTCCTTAATGCTGTGTCCATCAACAGAGAATCTTTGGGTGTGTTCAGCCCAGCTTTGGGCCATATTCAGTCCTTTAAGGGCAGGACCTGCTTTGAATTCCCAGGAGAGGATTCGGGGCGTGGGATGGAAAAAGAATTAAAGATAAAATAAAATAAAATAAAATAAAATAAAATAAAATAAAACAAAATAAAATAGGAAAGCAAACACAAAGAGTTCCCAGCAGGGCTCAAAGCTCCAGGTGAGCCCAGGCACTTTGTTCTGACCGCAACCATGAACTGGATGCTGCAAAATGAAATAACCCACATTTAAATCAAACAAAATTCATCTGTGCCCAAATTCAGGGCAGGTTCATGGGCTCATCAGCAGGATTTAGGGCCACTGCAAATGCAGGCACCTCTTGGAGCTCATCAGAGAACGAGAATCATGGAATGGTTTGGGTGGGAAGGACATTAAATCCCACCCAGTGCCACCCCTGCCATGGGCAGGGACACCTCCCACTGTCCCAGGCTGCTCCAAGCCCCATCCAGCCTGGCCTTGGGCACTGCCAGGGATCCAGGAGCAGCCGCAGCTGCTCTGGGAATTCCATCCCAGCCCCTCCTCACCCTCCCAGGGAGGAATTCCTTCCCTCACTCCATTTTCGGGTGTCCCATACTGGAAGCACAACCCGATTCCCATCCGCAGGGAGCACAGAAATCTGAGAGGTTTCCACCTCACTTCAAAGCTGTGGAAAAGCATTCCCTGCCGCTCTGACAACATCCTGAGGGATGAACGCTGTCCCAAGGCACAGTGTGGGAAATTAAGGTTAATTCCAGGGAATGACGCCAATGTATAAGAACCCTGGAGTTGGGGAGCTGGAGTTCAGCTTCACCCCAGGATGCATCAGGCAGAATTCCATTGGGACCGGGGTAATTGGAGTTCTGCAAAAATAGCACAAGGAGGCAGGAGACAGCCCCTGAGGTGGGGAAAGCACAGGAAACGGGAGAACTCCAACTGTATCTTAATATACAGCTCGGGGAGGAAAAGCAAGTTAAAATGTAGGCAGGGCCTGCCTGGCAGAGAGGAGACAGAGCAGGACTGGCGCAGATTCAGGGGCTCAGGGCAAACTCCTCGCTGGAAAGAGACAGAGCTGGCGGGAACCTCTGGAGGTGGCAAAGCCCCAAAACGCTGAGCCTGGCCCTGTTCTGCTGCTGCAAATGCTGGTTATGCCCTTTGTCCTTCCTCTCTGCATCATCATCATCATCATCATCCTCAGCTCCCACCTCCCTCCTCTGACACGCCTGAGTTACCAGCTTTGTCCTTCCTCTCTGCATCATCATCATCATCATCCTCAGCTCCCACCTCCCTCCTCTGACATGCCTGAGTTATCTTTGTCCTTCCTCTCTGCATCATCATCATCATCATCCTCAGCTCCCACCTCCCTCCTCTGACAT